>NC_090932.1:724492835-724792835 GCF_040938575.1 Ambystoma mexicanum
TCCTGGCACATAATAGGTGTGAAGATGCTTGGTGTGGACTTACCTGCAGCAGACCATGCTGCTTACTTACCAGCCACTTAGAAGCCATCTGAGAACAGGAACTACTTTCTTACCTGGGTGGGGCCGCTCCACTCCCTGGATACAGCACTGGAACTCTTCTGGAAACTGGAACTCTTTTCTTACCTAGGCGGGGCCGTGGAAGAAGACGCCTCATCACTCCAAGGCTATTTAAACCACACCCGATAGATGAAGCGTGCTTCGCGTTATTCTGCATCTGCAGCAGAACGCTCACCGAGTCTGCTCCGGCCTTTCTTCTTCCGATCCTGGACCTGCAAGAATCCTACTTACCATTTCAGTATCCAGACATCATCAGCACCTGCAAAGAACAGAAACAACAGGTTAGCAAGGCGAACTTTACACGCAGTGCTTACTTACCTGATCCATCGGCTGCGGCCGTTTCTTCACGCCGCATCTCCACCTGCAAGAACAAAAGCATTGCCATACTTACCGGCACGCTGTGAATTCCGGATTTCTTCGTTCTGCATCGCCGCCTGTGAAGACAAAGTATCGTTAACAACTTACTGGCATTCTACGGACTCCGGCCCTGCAACCCAACATCTGAAAGGCAAAAGAAAAGACATTAAGCAGGTATTTACTTACGTTCATCACGCTCGTCGCAATAAAACGCCTGCGAATTCTCCGGCGTCTCTTTAACACGAACTAAGCTGCAAGGAAAGAGACAGCTAGAGCGCTTGCCATACTTACGAACTTCCAAGCGCTTCACTTCATCTTTCATCTCAAGAGCCCTGCAATACATAAGGGAAAGGCATTATACAGAGTCTGCATATAAACGTGCCACACATGTAAAGACTATAAAGACAAAAGGTGTCCAGAAACTCACCGCTCATGCAGATAACGACGGTAACCATCCTCTGAATTCAAGAGGCCTGTGTTTCACCAGTGAAGGAACTGGCAACGGCACCCTGCACCAGACGCAGATGGAGAGCCCAGCATTCACCTATATAAGGTGAGCACGTTGACCTGGGGGCTCTACGAAAAAGCTGGGAAGAGAGAGAGGGACTTTCAACAACCCAGACCATTAACCCCTATATTCTTTCACCTGCAGAAACCTCACTCTTCGAGTCCGAAACACAGTGCGAAGAGGTTCGACCCCAGAAGCCAATCGAGTCCTGCACATCACTTTTCGAGTCACAGACAGCTTCCTGCCAAGACCCGCGCCTCCGTGGGAATCAGGTGAGCGTTACATGTTGTGCCAGGTGACACCACCTGTTGAAGATCTCCTGAATAATGAGGTTGTTTAGCTGCTGTTAGGAATGATTTCATAAATGTATGTAATATTTCCTCCATGTGTAGACCCACAAACTTTTTACTGCTGTTTAGACACCGTAGACTGACTTTGCCAGAGAAGCACAGCCTTCAGCTGCACTCCTCTGGGCTTTCGCTCACTTTTAATGGGTAAACTGACATGCCCTTAAGACAGTCAGTACTGGGAGACTTTGTTTCCCTTAGTCCTTTTCTAATGTTGAAACTCTTCTGCAACATGTAACATGTGCACAATGTACATTACAGTACAGTGTGCTTGGGTAACAGTCAGTCAATTGCAATGACCCTAGATACTCTCGATGGACTTTTTGTGAGATGTGCAGATGTGTCATGGACAGGGCTGGTGGCAGCGTATCTTTTCATAATATTTTAAGCCTTTCCTGCCATGTTAACCGCGTTTGGCAGAAATAGGTGGCCTGGCTCCAAAATGGCCATGCCACAAGGTTCTTTGTCCTGTCCTTTGGCCATCTTGCCCCTTTGCCTTCCCCAGGTCGAGCTGACCTGGGTCAGTCCTTATTTGGACATGCAGTTTCCCGCGAAACGCCAAGCTTTTGCGGGCTTCTGCATGCCTTGTGTGCATGCCTCCAGGATGTGGGCTGCGGTGTCTGTCCCCAATACACATCCTGGGTGCCAGAGAGTCTGGAGTGCCATGAATGACTGGGACCACAGTGGTCTGTGATTGGTCCACATATGGAGTGTGTGTTTGTGAGCAGATCTCCCATTGGGTCCTCTCTGTTTTGACGCAAAGGGAACTTTGGATGAGAGGCCAAAAACACCCATACCATGGCGATCTCTGGAGTTCTCACTGAACGAAGGATAGGATCCAAGTATCCTGAAACTAAGAAGCCGAGTCGAAGAACTGCTGGTGAACCGCTGGAAGGTTTGGCACCCTGAGCCCGCTGTCATCTCGTGGGACCCCTCTGCATCTGGTCGTCCTAGAAGGTCTGCAAAGACGCTTCGACCCATTAGAATAGTGGGTCCAACTATTCTCGGCACCTTCAACAAATCCTGCAAGTAAGCCTTCTCGGAAGTGTCCCCGGGCCAACCAGTGGGCTGACCAGCTTATGCAAGACTTTTGATCTGTCTCCGCCATCGTTTCGAGCAGGCCCTCGAAACTTGGTATACTGCTAGCCCTGTGTCCGCGGCACCCTCGCACTGAATTTCATACACTTGGCATTCCCAGGTCTGAAGTGAGACGAGTGCGCCAGGACCGGAGCATACGCGGTTACCGTGTTGCCCTGCCGCGGCAACGACCTTTGCAGGTATGCTGCTTTTGTGACCCTCTTGCCCCTGAAGCCTGCTGCAGTGAAACTAGGGTGATTCGTCCATCCAGGGCAGAGAAATCGCCACTGTCCAGATTGGGAATCATGGCTGCATCTCAGGAACTGAAAGCCGCAGAGCCGTCATGTTGCCGCAGTAGAAGCCGCAACCGAAGTGGACTCGACTGGCGAAGTTTGGTCCAGAGTGCGCCTGGGGCCGTTGAGTAATCCTAACCTTAACTGGTGGCCCTTCGCGCCTCCATCCATTATTACGCACGAGTGGCCCCAGGGGGTCCCTCTCCTTTCCACTGCTAGTGCAAACTAGTGACTCCATCCCACACTCTGGAACTGCCTCTGCCTTCAAGTGGAAGTTTTCCCTGAATAGTGGGAACTTCATCGCCTCATCAACCTTCCTGAGCCGATAGAGACCCCTGAAGAGACCCAGTTTTGCCCACTGGAACAACCGTGTGCACTTGCATTGCATGTACTATTGGGTACAAGGCTCGCCTCTTGGGGCTTGGGCTGCCTCTTAGTTAGGTGTGTTGTCGATGTCAAAGGGGCCTAAAGACTATCTGTACTGCCTGTTTTCTCCCCATCTAGGTTGTGGACATATTTTGTGCATTTAACTCTTTAGACCCCAATGGTCTTGTATATATATTGTATTGATTGTGTTGTGTTGTTTTACTTAGTATTGCTGTGATTCTTTTGCTATGGTCTGAGTTACAAAGGCTTGTAATAAATGTGTCTATATTTTTGATATAACACCTGTCTGGGAGTAATTTGTAAGTGTCCTTGCTTTGTGTGCTCATTGAGGTCTTTCAGTCACCCTCACCCCTCTTGAGACTTAGTATTGACCGCCTGCCATAGCTACCTTGATTGGTCTGGCTTAACCAGAGGTTACCCTGATCCAAGAAACTAGGCTGGCCTTCTGAACATCTGCCCACCAGGTCAGAGTTAAGAAATCCGTCTTAACAGCTGCCACTCGTAATTGTCCGCTCCCAGCCTGCTGAGCCTGTCCGCTTCCAGGTTGGCTTTCTCCGGGAGGTGGACTGCTGTGAGGTAGATGTCGTTTTCCAGGGCACACTCCCACATGCTGATTGCCAGTCTGCACAGAGGAGGGGATCTGGTGCCTCCCTGCTTGTTGACATAGTACATGCTGGTCGAGTCGACTGTCTGGATGAGGACAACCTTGCCCCCGAGATGTTCAGCTCTAACCAATTGATGTGGAATTCCTGCTCCCGACTAGTCCAGGTGCCGTGGACTGAGTTATCGTCCAGGGTGGCTCCCCAGCCCTCGAGCAAGGAATCCGCGGTGATGGTGGCCTGCAGAGTGGGCGGCCTGAAGGACTTGCCTGTCCGTAGGTTGCAATCTGGGGACCACCAAGTTATGTCCTGGTGGAGGGATGGGGGAAAGTTGATCATCTCGGACTGAGAGCCTCGCTCCTACTTCCATGAGGCAGCGAAGTGTAGCTGGATCCTCCTCATCCTTAGTCTCGAGTGCGGGACGGCTAATAGGACCGCTGCCAGTAGACCTAGGAGATGATGGTTCCATCATGCCGTGGTAGCTTCCCAGCTGAGGAAGTGGATGGTGGCCCTCTTGTTGGCCGAGACCTTGTCCTCCGACGGAAAGACCTTCTCGGAGCACGTGTCCCAGATGAGGCCCAGGAATGTCAGAGTCTGCTTAGGCAGCAGCTGAGACTTCTTGAGATTGAGCGAGAAGCCCAGATCGTGCAGGGTGTTCATAAGGGCATGGGAAGAGTGTTGAACGGCTTCCGGTGATGTAGCCCGGACGAGCCAGTCGTCAAGGTATGGGTAGATGTGGAGGCCCTGCGCCCTGAAGAGGGCCACCAGCGCATTCATGAGCCAGGTAAAGACTCTGGGGGCTGATTTGAGGCCAAAAGGAAGGACCTTTTATTGAAAGTGGTAGCCCATGATCCTGAACCGTAGGAAAGAACGATGGGGCTGCCAAATCGGGACGTGTAGGTACGCGTCCTTCAGATCCGGGGAGCACATCCAGTCTCCCTTGTCCAAGGTCTCAGCTATAAAAGCTGGTGGAACCATTTTCAATTTTTGCAGGGGTTAGGAGAGGTTGTGGGTGGAAAGATCCAGCACAACTCTCAGGCCCACCTGGTTCTTCTTCTGAATGGCGAAAATCCAGGAGTAAAAAGCCAAAGCCTTGCTGGGAGGCTGGGACTTCCTCCACTGCCTGGCTCTCTACGAGCGACCGGATCTCCGCCTAAAGAGTTGCTGTCCCAACCTGTGGGAGTGGAGGGGAGGGGAGGAGGGAGGAGAGGCTGGGATAGGAAGGCGGTACGCTGTGGATACTACGGAGGGGATCCCGGGGTCTGCGAAATACTGGCGCCAGAAATGTGCATGGAGAGCAAGCCTGCCGCCCACCAGAGACACGTGGACCAGAAGGGGCGTAACATGCCTTCTTTACCTCGGAGGCTGTCGCGGAGGAGGACTGGAAAAAGCCCATTAAGCCCCCCCCCCAAACCCCCTTTTTGTTGCTTGTGCCGGTTCTGAGACAGCGAGCGGTCCGGTTGCCTGGATCTCCGTTCCTGGAAGCAGCGGAACCCTCCATACGTACGACCCCTGTCGGAGCGCTGTTGAGATTGGGTGTACGATTTGGGCGTGGTCTTTGTAAGGATGGATAAAGACTTCGCTGTTTGTGAGCTATTTTTCTTTTTGTCCAGCTCTTCGTCCGTGGAGGAGTGGAAGAGGTCCCCCCGCTCCCATCCCCTCGAACAGTAGATCTAATATGCGTTCCTGGACGTTCGGGTTGAATTTTGTTGCCCGGAGCCAGGCTGTCCTTCTCATGTCCGTAGCAATACAGATGGCACGGCCAGAGGGGTCAATATTTGCCACGGTGGATTCCATGAGGTCCTGCGCCACCAGCTTGGCTTCGGCTAGCCCTGCCTTAAAGCGTGATTGGCTCTGAGCGGGGAGTTCCGGGAGGAAGTCTGCAATTTCCCACCATAATCTTTGGTTGGCGGCAGCCAGCATGGCATCAGCGTTGGCCTGACGAAGATGCAAGGACGCTTTGGAATAGAGCTTCTTGCCATACCCCACCAAGATCTTCACATTGCCAAACAGTGCTGCATAGGAGGATACTGAGGCCTGCTGTATAGTGATGCCGCAGCGATCACTGATGTGTGGCTGAGGAGGGGACGAGAGCAAGAGCGTATCCCCCTCCAGCTGCCTGTACTTGGCGGCCAGGCGTCGATTGACTGGCTGGGCCGAGTGGGGTTTGAGCCAGCCCTTCTTGGCCAGGGAGACTACATCTGTTTGCAAAGGAATTACCGATTTGGCAGAGGGGCTTTGCATGAGGACTTCCTCCAGGACCCCTCTACCGGCTGCTCGACCTCTGGCTGGGGTAGGCCCAGATACTCCGCCAGCCCAGCAAGACGTTTGTGAAAGGCTCTGGCTGAGCATGGTGTGTCCGGATCCTCCTCATCCGTATCCTGTGGGTCAGGGGATCCTGTGGAGGAGGAGGAGTAGCGGGCGCCAGAGGCTGAGGAGGAGGCTGGTATGGAACCGCTTGAGGAGTCGGCTGGGGAGCCGGAGGAGGTGGCTACGCCGGGGCCTTGGCATCTGTGGTGTTGCTAGCATTGCAGGGAGGATTTCCCTGACTGCGTCTTTGAGGATAGCCCCCATCCGAGGAGACTTCTTCAAAAGCCTCTTCACTGCCAGAGGAGGTGGCAGGGGGTGGTGACGGGGTAGCGGGGAGCTGCTGGAGCCGCTGCGTACCCTGCCCATATGGACGCAAAGGGAAGCTGCCCTGTGCAAATGAGGAGTAGACTGTAGGCCACGTACCTGGTGGAGGCCAGTCCCACCTTGACACTCATTCTTCGCCCAATTACTGGAATGGCGTCAGATGGGTGCCTCTGTCTGGCGGGGTGGCCATCTTGTCGAGCTGCCTGCCAAGTGCCTGCAACATGTTGCCCGGCGTCCTCCAGGACTCTTGCGTGTGGATCACAAGGCCTACCCTGCTCCTCGGGCCTAGGCCCAGTAGGTGTGGTGTAACACTCTCAACCCGGGGGTCGGGAGAGATGCGTTTAGGCACCCCCTCAGACATATTGCCGCTAATAGGGCGTAGCCGCTCGGCCATGATGTGTCATGATGCCTACCTCCAAGGAGCCAGGCCCAGCCCAGCAACCCCAGAGGCAGACATCATTTTCCCCCAAGGACGTCTCAGCAGGCCCAAGTTGGGGCCTTTTGGACGCAGTCCTGGCGCCTTTGGCGCCAGGCTCATTCTGGACCCCAGTCCTGGCGCCTTAGGCGCCAGGCTCATAAAGCAAGACATGTGTGTAAGTGTTTTAATGTGCACTTACCTGAAGCAGACCGTGCTGCTACATCCAGGCCCTCTTGAGGACTGAATGGGACTACTTTATCTTTTGGACTACTTTATCACTCGGGTGTGGTCTGAGGAAGAATACATATCTGAGTGGAAGGATACATACCTGGAACTACTTTACAGGCTATTTAAACCACACCCGAAGAGCAGCACATGCTTCGCGTTGTTCTGCATCTAGCAGCTGGACGCTCACCGTGTTTGCTCCTGCATTCGGACTTCTGCCACGCCTGCCAGCATCCTGATCACCTACAAAGGAAGAGAAAGAGAATAGGAGAAGGAAAAGACTTTACCTGCAAGATCCACATTCCGGAGTCAGCTCGCCGACGATCCTGCAAAGGAAGACACTTAATTTAAAAGCACATCGCATCGACTGCCGCAGCGCCGCATTCCACTCACCTTCACAGGGCGCCTCCATGTTCAGCAGCGATCACCCGGATTCGCAGCCATGCTTCCACGCCTAGGGAGAAAAAGACAAGAGCAAAGGTGAGAGAGAGAAGGGAATGAGGAAACCTAAACCTCCATGTTAAGACTTACCTGTTGGGTCATTCCCTTTTCATTTCAGGTCCGCGCCGCATCCAGGCGTTTCCGGACCCCGGCCCCTATGGGGAAAAAGACATTAGCGTCAATGAGCGAATGAAAAGACATTACCCAAAAACGCTCATCAAGACTTACCCGATTTCTACAGGGATTGCACCTCGCATCTCGGGTCGGTGCCTTTTCCCCGGCATTCCGTACCCCGGCCCCTATGGGGAAAAAGACATTGACATTAGCATATTGATGCAAGGACAAAAGGGGAACCTTTCAAGGAACTTACCTGGAAGCCAAGCAAGTTTGGTTCTCATAAAACCAAGAATCCAGTGAAGTAACTGGATACCAACGCGCCCCTGCATCAGAAGCAGGAAGGAGAGCTCGCCCTTCAAGACCCTAAGGTGAGACGCCACGAGAAGCACAGAAGGGTTTCGAGGAGGGTGAGAGGGGAAAGGGGGAGGCTGGTAGCATTCCCCGCAGACAGTTAATCCCTTATTCTCGCCTACAGAAGGATACTTTTGCAAGCCGGACAAGCAGGAGTTGGGAGTCCGGTCCAGTCCATCTTCTGAGCCCCGCGCAACACCTTAGAAGAGGTCACAGCAGCACGATCCTGGCCAGCGCCTCCGTGGGAGTCAGGTGAGCGTAACAGAACGTGGAGCCTACCCACAATTTCCCACCCGGGCGCTATGGAGACTTCTGAGACAGACCAGCTGGCCCAGGTGTTGGGGGAATTAATGGCAGAGGTACACTCAGCTCGCCAAGAGACTAATGCCCTCAAAAGAGAACTCATTCTCTCCAAGGAACAAACTGATGACCTGGCCAAACGATTGCTACAGAGTCAGGCTGGACAAATTCCTTTACCTAGTCCCGGGGGAATTTCCACTTCGTTGGGTTCGAGTAACCCTGTTCAGATCAATCTGCCGGGATCCATGCCTTTAGCACCGCCTGAACGTTTTGCGGGGGACCCAAAGAAATATGCCATTTTTATGAACCAATGTCGCTTACATTTTATATGCAGACCAGGAGCCTTCCCTGATGATAGGACCAAAGTGGCCTTCATGTTATCGTACCTAAGTGGCTGTGCTGCCGATTGGTCTGTTCCCTTGGTGAACCAGAACGATCCAATTCTCCAGGATTTTCAGGGCTTTCAGGCCAGCATGGAAAGGTTGTTCGCTCGACACTCGCAGGGACAGGCCCTTGACAACGAACTGCTATCTCTACGACAAGGTAGTCAAGATCTTTTGTCTTATATAGCCTCCTTTAACAGACTGGTGGTGGAAACCGGATGGCCTGAAAATAAAAGGATCACTTTATTTCACCGGGGTCTGCGCCGAGAGCTAAAAGACATTCTGGCCCAAGTAGTGAATCCACCCCAGGGCTGCGCAGAATATATTGACTTTGTGGTACAACTGGATCACAGACTTCAGAATAGGAAAGCAGATCGGTCCAAGTTTGAAACCCGAGTACCGATCAGAACCCTCGTAAACCCCAGGAATACCGAAGCTTCGGAACCTATGCAAATAGGGGGAGTTAAGGGGCCGTTAACTCAGAAGGAACGCGAGAGAAGGCGACAAAAGCAACTATGCCTCTATTGCGGGGCTTCCGGTCACTTTCTTCGTGATTGTCCGGTAAAACCACCTAGGAAGGTGGTTGGTGCCTCTGACAACAACTTAATGGAACCTGTTTCGGGAAACGACCTGGCTCGACAAGCGTAGAGGTCTGCTTGCCGAGCTTGAAAACGAACTCTCTGACCTCGCATTTTGTCTTGCCAATGGTGCTCGTGGATCCAAAAAAGCCCCAAAGGTTGCATGCCATCAAAGCATACGTCGACAGTGGAGCTATCGGAAACTACGTGGACCGCGAATTGGCCTCCAGGATGAACCTTCCTCTGCATCCAAAAATAAACCAGGATGTCATTACTACGGTTGATGGTACCGAAATAGCCTCTGGGCCGGTAACGCATTCTACCACAGAAGTGACACTTGTGAGTCAGGATGGACATCGGGAAGCAATAGTGTTTGATATAATCAAGGCTCCACAATTTCAAGTAATCCTCGGAATTCCTTGGTTAGAAACGCACAATCCTCGAATAGACTGGCGAGCAAAGAGAATAACTTTTCCAGATTGTGGTCCCACTTGTTATCCTAGAAATCCAGCTATTGGTTTAGCCACAGTAACCCCCGCCACTGTTCAACTACCGGCAGAATACCTTGAATACCAGGACGTTTTTCAGAAAGAACAGGCTAACACGCTACCCCCTCATCGTTCTTACGATTGCCAGATCGATCTAGTTCCCAATGCTCAACCGCCGTGTAGTAGGATTTATGCTCTCACTGAACCTGAAAACCAGCATTTGCGTCAGTATTTGGATCAGTACCTTGCCAATGGCTTTATTCGCCCATCAAAGTCCCCGGTCTCTTCCGCTTTGTTCTTCGTGCCTAAAAAAGAAGGAGACCTTAGAACTTGTATTGACTACCGCGCTTTAAATCAGATAACGATAAAGAATCGTTATCCCCTGCCTCTGATCCCTGAACTTCTTGATCAAGTAAAAGATGCTCGTATATACACCAAGTTAGATCTCCGGGGAGCTTATCACCTAGTGCGAATAAAAGAAGGTGACGAGTGGAAGACAGCTTTCCGCACCAAATACGGGCTCTTCGAATATCAGGTTATGCCCTTCGGTTTGTGCAACGCGCCTGCAGCTTTTCAATTCTTCATGAACGATGTTCTGCGAGAACTTATCGATGTTTGTGTCATCGTATACATCGACGACATCCTGGTGTACTCATCTTCTGAGTCAGATCATCGAAAACATGTTCGAGCAGATCTAGAGAAATTCGCCAGCACAAACTATTTGCCAAGCTGGAAAAGTGTGTCTTTGATACCACTGAGGTTGAATTCCTCGGATTTGTTCTGACTCCTAAAGGAATTCGAATGGATTCACGAAAGGTGGACGCCATCCTCAAATGGCCATCTCCCGGTTCAGTGAAAGGGGTTCAGAGTATGCTTGGCTTTGCCAACTTCTATCGAAGATTCATCCCGGAGTTTTCACGAATAGTCCAACCCATTACTGCTCTTTTACGTAAGAATAAACATTTTGAATGGACTCCAGAGGCCGAACAAGCCTTTCAAGACCTAAAGACCAAATTCACTTCTGCACCTGTGTTGAAGCACCCGCGTCCTGATCTCCCGTATATTGTTGAAACTGACGCCTCCAGTTTAGCCATGGGAGCTGTCCTGTCGCAAAGGGATCGAAAACTAACGAGCTACACCCTGTAGCCTTTTGGTCCAGGAAATTCTCAGCTCCTGAAATTAATTACGCAATTACCGACAAAGAGTTACTGGCCATTAAATCTGCTTTTAAGGCTTGGCGTCATTACCTCCTCGGTGCAAGACACACCATCACTGTAATTACGGATCACAGAAATTTGCAGTATTTAAAGACGGCCAAAGCCCAATCTTCACGACAACTCCGATGGGCTTTATTCTTTGCAGAATTTGATTTTATAATTACCTATCGCCCTGGCTGCAAGAATGGCAAAGCGGACGCCTTATCCCGGATTGGCATGGAAGAACCCAATTCGTGTTTAGAACCTGTGCCGATAATACCTGAACAAAGAATCTTAGGTTTGACTTCATTGCAAACCATCGAGGACGTTGAAACTCGAGTCAAACTACTTTTTGACCCTTCAGCCTTACTGGAATGGACTCAAAAGGGTCCCCACTTCACCGTTAAGGATAACTTACCGTATTTCCAAGAGCGGTTATTTCTGCCAAGTAAGGAATTGCAAGAACTAGTTATTGCTCATTATCATGAATCGTTAATGGAAGGACACCCTGGTATCGCTAAAACGGAAGAAAAGATCAAACGCCAATTCTGGTGGCCTTCTTGGAGAAAAGACATTAAGTCTTTTGTGATGTCTTGCGGAGTTTGCGCCCAAAATAAAGGTCAAAGGAACAGGCCAGCCGGCCTACTTCAACCCTTGGAGATTCCACCGGCACCTTGGCACACCTTGTCTATGGACTTCATTACGGACCTGCCTCCGTGTGGTGGTTACAACACTATCCTAGTAATCGTGGATCTGTTCTCCAAAATGGCCCACTTTATCCCTCTAAAAGGATTGCCTTCAGCTTCCATCCTGGCCAAGGAATTCCTGGAGAATATAGTTCGAATACATGGTTTCCCTTCCGTACTAGTCTCAGATCGTGGAAGTCAATTCATTTCCCATTTTTGGAGGAAGTGTTGCCAACTAGCACAAATAGATGTGCGATTATCCACCAGCCACCACCCCCAGACCGACGGACAAACCGAGAGGACAAATCAGACTCTCGAGCAATATCTTCGGTGCATGTTGCACCAATCCAAGTACAATTGGAAAGACATTCTTTGGATCGCAGAATATGCATACAACAATTCTATGCATTCCGGAACCGGTCAAACTCCTTTTTATACTTTGTATGGTCACCATCCTCGAACCTCTGACCTAGATCCACCTCTGACCCTGGAAATGCCCGCAGTAAATCATCTGCATTCCACAATAACCCGAGCCTTCAAAGAAGCTACAACTCATTTACAGCAAGCCAAGAAAAAGTACAAAGAAAACGCTGATTTGCACCGAAGTAAAACACCTCCTTACCAAGTAGGAGACCAGGTTTGGCTAGCAACTAGACATTTATCTCTCAAGGGCCCACGGACTTTCAATCCCAGATTCATTGGGCCTTACCCCATCAAAGCCATAATCAACCCAGTGGCCTTTAAACTGGATTTGCCTTCCAACATGCGTATTCATCCCGTTTTTCACGCATCACTTTTGAAACCGGTACAACCAGGAACCCGACTGTCCAAGCCTCCAGATCCTATTCAAATTGATGGGGAATTAGAATTCGAAGTGAAAGACATTTTAGACTCCAAAATGTTAAAGTCAAAACTCTTCTATCTTGTTGACTGGAAGGGTTATGGACCTCATGAGAGATCGTGGGAGCCTAGTAACCATATTCACGCACCTCGATTAATACGAAGGTTCCACCGTAGATTCCCGAACAAGCCAAAACCCCCGGAGGAAACAACCTTGGGAGGGGCCTTGTGGGGGGGTACTGTCATGATGCCTACCTCCAAGGAGCCAGGCCCAGCCCAGCCACTCCAGAGGCAGACATCATTTTCCCCCAAGGACGTCTCAGCAGGCCCAAGTTGGGGCCTTTTGGACGCAATCCTGGCACCTTTGGCGCCAGGCTCATTCTGGACCCCAGTCCTGGCGCCTTAGGCGCCAGGCTCATAAAGCAAGACATGTGTGTAAGTGTTTTAATGTGCACTTACCTGAAGCAGACCGTGCTGCTACATCCAGGCCCTCTTGAGGACTGAATGGGACTACTTTATCTTTTGGACTACTTTATCACTCGGGTGTGGTCTAAGGAAGAATACATATCTGAGTGGAAGGATACATACCTGGAACTACTTTACAGGCTATTTAAACCACACCCGAAGAGCAGCACATGCTTCGCGTTGTTCTGCATCTAGCAGCTGGACGCTCACCGTGTTTGCTCCTGCATTCGGACTTCTGCCACGCCTGCCAGCATCCTGATCACCTACAAAGGAAGAGAAAGAGAGAATAGGAGAAGGAAAAGACTACCTGCAAGATCCACATTCCGGAGTCAGCTCGCCGGCGATCCTGCAAAGGAAGACACTTAATTTAAAAGCACATCGCATCGACCGCCGCATTCCACTCACCTTCACAGGGCACCTCCATGTTCAGCAGCGATCACCCGGATTCGCAGCCACGCTTCCACGCCTAGGGAGAAAAAGACAAGAGCAAAGGTGAGAGAGAGAAGGGAATGAGGAAACCTAAACCTCCATGTTAAGACTTACCTGTTGGGTCATTCCCTTTTCATTTCGGGTCCGCGCCGCATCCAGGCGTTTCCGGACCCCGGCCCCTATGGGGAAAAAGATATTAGCGTCAATGAGCGAATGAAAAGACATTACCCAAAAACGCTCATCAAGACTTACCCGATTTCTACAGGGATTGCACCTCGCATCTCGGGTCGGTGCCTTTTTCCCGGCATTCCGTACCCCGGCCCCTATGGGGAAAAAGACATTGACATTAGCATATTGATGCAAGGACAAAAGGGGAACCTTTCAAGGAACTTACCTGGAAGCCAAGCAAGTTTGGTTCTCATAAAACCAAGAATCCAGTGAAGTAACTGGATACCAACGCGCCCCTGCATCAGAAGCAGGAAGGAGAGCTCGCCCTTCAAGACCCTAAGGTGAGACGCCACGGGAAGCACAGAAGGGTTTCGAGGAGGGTGAGAGGGGAAAGGGGGAGGCTGGTGGCATTCCCCGCAGACATTTAATCCCTTATTCTCGCCTACAGAAGGATACTTTTGCAAGCCGGACAAGCAGGAGTTGGGAGTCCGGTCCAGTCCATCTTCTGAGCCCCGCGCAACACCTTACAAGAGGTCACAGCAGCACGATCCTGGCCAGCGCCTCCGTGGGAGTCAGGTGAGCGTAACATGATGCCGGTATAAGGGAGGAGCCCCTCAGGTGAAGACCCGGTAAAAGAACCTTCCAGACCCTCAACAATGTCACCGGGAGGATCCGAGGATCCCTCGGCCCGAAGGCCGGTAGCTGTAGCAGCCTCGGTGAACGTGCTGGTAGAAGGATCTGACTAGTCCCTCCCACGCGGGAAAGTCCCTGGGAAGGAGTCTCCCTTGCGGGGTGCGATGGAGAATAACGCCCCTTCCTTGGGCTTGGTTCGATGTTTCACAAATTTCTTGAGGTCCTCTGGAGGTGACATTTGGAAGAGCTCCCTCCACCTGGCTAGTCTGTTCCTCAGCGTTTTTCGAGGACAGTGAGCTACACGCTGAACAAGCTTGCCAACCGTGGTCTGGGCCAAGGCATCGTAGGCAGAGGGCATGGGGGTCTGAAGTTGGGAAGAGCCCGTTGCAGGATGGACACCTGCTGTACCCTGTGGAAGTCGACATGCGCCAGGGGGGAGCGTGATGCCTGAGGACAGAGTACCTGAATGATAAAAAGACAAAGAAGAAGTATCCACACGTGGAATTACATGGCCGAAGTCAAACCCAGGAGCGCTGGTCAATTCAGCCTGTTCCCGTCGACATGGAAAAGGGGACTGAGGTGTGGCGCTGGAGGGCGGAGTCAGGGCAGCGCATTCTCCCTGCGCCGCACTCCCGTGCGCCTCTAAATTTAAAGGGGAAGAATTTATTTTTCTGGTGATAAAGGTTCCATCTTCCGTCCCTTGGAAGGGAGGCCCATGCACTATGGAGGAAAGGGGACAGGACGTAAGAGTATGAGCCCCGAGAACTGCAGGTACATCCTTGTAAGGTTCTTCAGTTCATGCCGACAATCAACCAGGCTCCCGTGGTCGCGGCTCTGGTGCTTAGTGTGCTGGATTATTGCAATTCGCTCTATTTGGTGCAACCCGCCCACCTGACAGGATGGCTTCAGCTTCTGCGGGCAGATCCATTCTCCCTCCCCCTTTTGGTGCCCACATGACCCCTTTGTTGCGCCAGCTGCTCTGGCTGCCAGTTGCCCAGCGAATTGTGTTTAAATCAATGTGCATGGTGCACAGGGCCTTCTAAGGTGTTGGAGGCGAATATTTGCAGGCTGAATGTACTCGCCATCAACCCACTCGTGCCCTCTGCTCTCAAGGGACTTGTCGACTGTTGGTACCCCGCTTTAGATTTGCTCGCAAAGGTGGCCGTGTGTTCTCGGTAGTGGCGGCTAAGGAATGGAATAATCTGCCTCTATCCTTGCGCGAGACTATCCATTATCTTACTTTCCGGCGCAACCTGAAAACGTTACTGTTTTAAATAAGTTCCTGGCTCCCTGCTGCCTCTCTTTCTTTACCCCACCTCTCTCCTATCGCCATACCACCTACGGGTGGGCGTGCACTCTATAAATTTCAATAACATAACATACTTCCGAATCAGATCGTAGCATTCTGAGATTCAGAGAATGACCCACCTTGACAGGGTCTTTTTGATCACAGCCCTGCCAGCACGAGCACCAGCATAACCAACAAAAAGATGGTCCTCCTTTCTAGACTCTAGTACGGGAGACGCAGAAGGTTCAAGTTACTTAGCTGTAACTATTGTTCTCCAGCATGGGTCTGTCATGGATTCACATGCTCATGAATATTCCCCGTCGTCAGGCTGGGTATCCTCAGTAAAAGAAAGACAGTTTCACTTTGACTTACAAACTGTATTTCTCCTTAAACTAATCACTGTCCTCTGGGTCATACTGCCCCCATTCAAGGACAGTCCTCTCCCTAAGCCCCTCCTCTGGCAGCCATCTTCAGATTTGGTAAGCACATAAAGTGGCAGTATGACCAAGAAGAGCCGCCAAGGGAACGGGAAGGAGGGTTTGCATGTGAATCCATGTCAGACCCATGCTGGAGAATAATAGTTGCAGGTAAGTAATTTAAACCTTCTCTGACATAGGTTCTGGCATGGATTCACATGCTCATGAATAACAAATACATAGCAGTACAACATTACACAACCATAGGAGGTGGCAAGGCTCAACAGAAGCAATTACTCTTACCTCTGGAATAGGCTCACCTCAAGCGAACAGGTTGCGCAGCACTGCTTGGCTGACTCTGGACTTCTCAGTGGAATCCCCGTCGATGCAGTAGAACTTCGTGAAGGTGTGCACGGACCTCCACGTAGAAGCCCTCCAGATGTCCAGCAGGGGCACAACAGACAGGAACGCAGCCGTTCCAGGGATGGCTCTGGTGAAGTGAGCTCTCGGTCCGCCGGGCAGGGGTCGGTTGGGCAACCGATGACATGCGTGATGCAGCCGGAGAGCCACCTCGAAACGGAAACCTTGGACAAAGCCTTCCCATGGTTCACAGGACCAAAGTTCACAAACAGCTGTGAAGTCTTCCGAAAACTCTTCGTGCATGTCACATAGAACTTCAGGGCACGAGCAATGTCCAGGAAGTGCAAGGCCATTTCAGCAAAAAATCAGGTAACACCAAAGGCTTGTTGAGGTGGAATTCCGACGGAACCGTCGGCATGAAGGAGGGTTGCGTTTGTAGCACCACCCTCGATTCCTTAAAAGCTATTTGCAGAATAGGGCCTGGATTTTTTGGACCGTGGTCGTTTTTGTCGACAACAGTCGCTGCACCTTTTCTTGAATGGCTGCAACCTCCCTCTCCGAGTGCGACGCCAGGCAAGACACCGTATTGAGTCTGGTGCCCAGGAACAGCACGTTCACCGATGGTGTTCAGCAAGAGTTTGGATAGTTGGAGAATACCAGATCCGTCAGTAACTGGACGGTCGTCTCTGTGTGTCTGACGGCCAGCTCCCGGGAGCAGGCGCGAATGAGCCACTCGTCCAGGTACGGGTATACGTGTATCCTCTGTAAACGTAGATGGGCGGCCACCGGGGCCAGGCATTTTGTGAAAGCTCTGGGGGCCGACTTCAAGCCAAAGGGTAGAGCCTTGAACTGGTACTGCTATCCCTGCACTACAAAACTTAGAAACTTCCGATGTTTCTTGTGAATGAGGACCGTGGAAGTAGGCGTCCTCCAGGTCAAACGATGTCAAGCAATCTCCTTTTTCCAGCTGGCCGAGCATGTGCTGCAACGTGACCATCTTGAACTTTTGGGACTTCAGGTATTTGTTCAGACGTCGTAGGTCTAGGATGGGCCTCCAGCCCCAGTCTTCTTTTTTCCCAGAAAGTATCTGGAATAGATTCCGGAGCCCCGGAGCTGTTGGCAAACTAGCTCCATCGTCCCTTTTCACAGCATGGCCCGTACCTCTTCCAGGAGCTGAGGGATGTGCTGCTCCTCACGGTTAACCGGAGGGATCTGCGGTCACCCGCTTTGAAACTTTAGGGTGTGTCCCTGGGAGAGAGCGTCCAGCACCCATCTGTATCTTCTTCCACTCGCTGATGAAACTTGTCAACCAGCCTCCCACCGGTTGCACACATGGGGCCAGACGTCCCAGCCGGTTCAGGCCTGCTTTGGAGCTGGTATCCTGCCCTTCGGGTGACCACGAGGATGTCCTCCACTACCGTAGGCCTGGGAACGGCCTATGTAGACTTCCTGAGTTGTGGATCTGGAGGGCTGATGTACGAAGCGGAGAAACATTTGGCAGACCTGCTCTACTTTCCCCTGGAGGAGCAAAAAGAAGAGCGATGTTGCAGGAGAGGGCCCAGGGAAAGGGCCGTCTCCGTATCCGCCTCGATGGCCTGGAGGGAATCATCGAGGACCTTCCCAAGCAAGTTCTCTTTGTCGAAGGGCATGTCCAACACCTTCTCCTGGACCTCCTGCTGGAAATTTGTGGCCTTCAATTAGCTTTGGCAACAAAGGCAGACACTGTTCCCCATCTGCCGGAACCCTGTGTGGGCGACATCCAATGCCACTGTCATGGCGTGATCAGATGCTACTTCCCCTTCCTGGAAGAGAGAAATTGCTGCCATCCTCTTATCGTCGGGGAGGAACTCCAGAATAGGCCACAGGTTGTACCACAGCTCCCTGTCGTACCTGGCTAGGATCGCCATTGCGTTGGCTGCCTTGATAGTGGGCACTGCGGTGTAAATCACCTTCATGCTGTTAAGGATTTCAATCAGGCAACACACACTTAGTATGTAACGCACAACTGAGATGCTTTTCTCCTTATTTTATGCAGATTCTATTTGAGATGGTACACAACTCGTATCACACCCCCTTTTCAAATACCCCGGGTCACAATGGACCATGAACCAGGCGGGTTGGTAAAATGTAATATTTATTTATTTTAAAATTCAAAAGAAATCATACCATTTTTAATATGGGGCAGCTATCACCAATGGGGTGATAATTACAATGAGGATGTAAGCAATACACTTGGTTTAACTTTCTAGTGGAACATATACAAAAACACCAAGGAATAGGAGCACTTTTGATTGAGGAAAGATAGCACCCAAGTTAGGATTTACCCCTGCAATGTTCCCTCAAGGCACAAATAATTGAATTCTGAATGGATACAAAGACAGCAAGTAATCGGGAATAAGAGGCAGAAAACGGAATCAAAATACGACCTTTCCTCACCAAATGAGTGTAAAATGGATTTTAAACCCATTGCAATGTTATGAAAGGACACCCGGAAATGGACAAATAAATAATTAATGTGAAGTTACAATTCTAAGGTAAATACAATTTCTCACTATAGCAACAAGGCATAGACACCAACAATCAACAGCAATGGATTACCAAGAGCATACAATTCGAATTTGAATGGAAAATTTAAACATGTTGTAGCCAAATGACACGTGTAAAATTTTCTTAATTCCCGTTTTAAATTTACTCAAACGCTTTTTTAATAAAAACGGGTGAAATACTCTGATTTGGAATGTGAAAATAGGTCTCTAGCTATGAAACTGGATGAGTTATGCAAGTTATAAAAAGGTGTGCTTTGAGCAAAATGAAGCCGTGAAATAGGAAAGGAAATCAGTTGTGACAAGAATAGTTTTACTTTAAACTAGAGTATTCAGACTAGACCACCAAAGATGAACACAGTAAGATTCAAGGTTGTCACCCAAGCGCCCAACCCTGGCGGAAACCAGTCCAATCACTCGAAATCTGACTAAGGGTTTAGGGTTACACAAGACAAAATGGAAAAGAGATGGCGCAAGCACTTTAGGAAGTCACGGACAAGGTGCACAGATAATTCTAACAGTTTTAACAAGTTATAAGGATAGGATGGCTTAGAGAGTGGGGTAAGGCAAGACAAGATAGGTTACGGGTTTCTATGGGGTAGGGATGTTACAGTCCACTTTTAGTTTTTGGATTTTTGGACCGACAACAGGTTCTGGTCACCACACGGCTGCGCGCCTGGCAAAAGGAAACAGCTGGGCCATTCTGGTCACCGGATGGCAAGGACAGCTGAATGGCAATTCTGGTCACTGGATACTAAAGGTCAGCTAGATGGCAACGGCAGGGTTGCAGCAGGCATGCGTTTAGTGGGCAGCAAGCCAGTCTGATTTCAGGATGCAAAAGGTAGCACAGCTTTCCCCTTTAGTTATTTGGGAATTTTAGTGGGATTTCAGAAATGAGGCCTTGCTGGGATAGGATGAGCAATGCTTGGGTTTTGCAGTGGGCCCTGGAATAGGGTCAGCAATGCTTTGGCCTTGTAGTTGAAATCTGGACTCAGCAGAATGAATGGAACAGCAACGCAGCGCAGGAACGTCATGAAGCGTGTCTGGAGTCTTGTCAGGGACTCTTATTTATAATGCATAGTGACATCACCAAAGTATATGGCTAGGCAGGTTTAGCTAAGCACGCCTCTAAACTACTGGATTGGTCAGGGGTGCTAGTTCCCGCCTCGCTCTAAGCTGGTTGGATTTAAAGGGAATGATGTCAGATTTATGATGCAAGTTTTACAATGTCCAAAACCTCCCACAATTATTTTAGCCAAAATCTGATTTTGCCACAAACGGTACATTTATACATTTGAAATCTCTTAACAAATTACATACAAAGGTTACATATTATTTATGTAGAGCATAGCACTCCAACTCTGCAATCCATGAGACACTTTCACCCTTTTAATACTTTTGGGTCATTTTGAGTATGAACGATTCGGCCTAAAATTCCATAACTTTATACACGTGTGGATTAACATAAGGGATGTAATCATAAAAATGTGCATTGCCATCATGGATACTTTCCTTGTAATCCCTGATTCTTTGCCATTTCGATTCCCAAGCCAGTTAATTCTCCAGGTCTTCAATGAAAGCCCATAAAATCACTTTTAAACTACGAAGTTTTTACAAAGTCTTGCTGCAGAGATAAAAGTCTTTACATTTTTATGCATAAATAGTCTTTGGAAGCAAATGGCAGTCCTTTGTCACTGGACCATTTTTTTCTTTCTTCAGCTGCCACCAACTGTCATTTCCTCCAAAGCAAGGTGGCGGTTACAGCTTGATTGAAGGTGTATTGCCCCTTCCCCTCTTCACACTTCCTTGTCCTGGGAGTCTCATTGTCAGTAGGTTCAGCCTAGACTAGATTCTATCCAACCTAATCATTATCACTGGGGTATTAGTATCTGCTGAGAGAGGCCCTCCTGTTGGTAGCATCCCCCCCAGCCCCCAAGAAGAAACCTATTTTCCTTTTGAAACATGCAAAATCCAGCTAATATAGTTTAACAGTTTTACTTTCTTATATTTGGTCCTGAATTAAACAAGCCAGTTGAATAAAATAATCCATGTGTGTATTTCCCCAGCAACAAACCCCTTCACATTGCTATATAATGGCTGGGTTTCATTCAATAGTTTACTTTCAAACCAGGCCTTTCTCTCCTTGAGTTTGCAAATCCCATTTTACATGTGTGGTGAAGAGCTGGCATTTTGTCTTTTTCTTTTTTTTTCCGGTTTTGAATCTCCCTCTTGATTCCCACACTGTCTTGCAGCTATAGTTATTTCTTGTATGCAGGAGTTATGTTTTGAAGCACAGATGCCTTGAAATAGACATGGCTCAGATAGCTGGAGTTTCTTTTGAACTCCTGAGCTTTGATACATTGTGAAGAAAATGAAGGCGTTTTCCTGTGCGGGTAGAAGTGGAGCGCCTTGTTGATTTTTCTCAGAGTTGCTTTGACAGGCCTGGGCCCGTCATTCAGAAATCATGCTTGGTTTTGCTGAAGCACAATGGGATATACTGGGCATGGCAGGGCCTTATTAATCACAGTGGTTTAAGGAAGGACAGATGGAAATAGCGTCAGCAGCATTAACTTAGAGCTGAAAAGTTTCCTTTTTAATGGGGATTTCGGGCTTGCAGCCAGGCAACGCTGCTTTTTCACTTTACTCCATTTGTATATGTCAGAACATAATGGCACGCGCCTTCAGTGTGTACCCTTGTTCCATCCTGCTCATTGTGTGCTTGGCAAGACTGTGCAGCCTTCATTTGTTGCTGCATAACGCAGTTGTAAGGCCATGGTACTCACAGGAGCCAGCGCAACCATTTTGCTGTTTCTGCGCAAATGCAGCTTCGTTTTGGCGAAATTCTGTTCAGTGGGTCAATGTAGCCCACAGTTCCCATGGTGTCTATCCTCTTCGCATCGCTGTCTGGAGGGACTGAAGATGACTAGGACAGGTTGGCAGACGTTTCCTCGTGGCCGCCGATACCACCGAATCAGACAATGGTTGCGACGTCAGGCTATTGGGTGCAGAGTCCAGCACCCGATACTGCTTCTCCAGCCTATCCCGTTTGGCTGGAGCCGAGCAAGGGTTCTTCATGAGGGACAAGCCCTCTTCCCACATCTCTTCCAAAAGGGGCACTGCCATGATCGTCTTCTCCTTGGCCTCACACCTCTGGAACAAGAAACCCTCCTTCTGCATTTCCTCGGGCACAAGCTGGAATAGCTCAGAGGCTCTGGAGATCATGGAGTGGAACGATCCCACCTCGTCCGGGGAAGAGACCTCCATGGCTTGGGCCATGGTCTGGGAGGGCGGGGCCTACTCGCTCCCCTCCTTTCCCCCCCCCCCTGAGGGGCTTGCACCGGGCCTGGGTCGGTTTTTCCCCCCTGCTGGCATGCCAGCAGACTTTGCCAAAGTCACTTCAGCAGTGTCGCACCTTGGGGGCAGTCATACCTTCTGTGCTGAGGGGGCTACCTTTGCAGGGTCAGCGCCCTTAGTCGTCATGGTAGTAGCCGTTGCCAACTCTATCGTCCATGAAGTCTTAGCCTGTGCCGATTGGGCCTGCTTGGTCTGTTCAGCCTTCTCCTCCGACCGCGGCTTCTCAGACTTCTCCCCCAGTTTAGTCGGGGTAGATTTCCATTTTCGAGGGGGAGCTTGATTTTCAGCCGACAATGGAGGTAGAGGGTGATGTCAATTGCGCCCTATCCACCTTGGAACCCATTTCCGCGGCAAACCCAGTGGACTCAGACTTGCAGTTCTTGGCCTCGTCTTAGGCCCCCACGGATGAGAAGCACTCAAAGGACTTCGAAGACCGCTCGTTGACCGGCCGGTCCTGGGTGAGGTATGACCCTGCTCGGAGCACTGGGCAGAGGCCCTGGCGTTAAGCCACGCCGCCAGTCTACTGTGCCTGTCCCTCGTCTTCTTGGGGAACCAGAGGCATATCTCGCACACCACTTCCTTATGGTTTTGTACATATGTATACAAGCCTACTATTATCATCATTGTGTGTATGTATATATTTTTTTTTGTTGCAACTAAGCTTCTCATATACATGTAACCGCTGTGCCCCGTTACCCTTTACCCTAGGGTATGTTTGCGCATTACAAATAATAAAACAAACAAACATGGTCCGGAGGCAGGCAGTAGAGGCATTGCAGGTGCTTGTCGTCTACCAACACATTCCGTAGCCTGCATTTGGTGCAGGGCTTGAAGAGGCACCTTCCCTTCTTTGGCTCCGACATGATCGGAGGGCGGGAAGTAGGCCCAAAGGCCTTCTAGAATCCTCGCCCTTGAGGGGCACTGAAAATTCACCGACAACGGATCCCTGCTGTCGGCAGATGGAGAAGAAAGCACACAGGCTCTTTTGGAACAAAAATAGAACCTTTTTACGCAGAAAACATGAAAAAACGTAGAAGTAGCTCACAGAGCAAACTCGAGGACTCCCAACACTGAAGCGTGCAGCAAAAATCTGAAGATGGCTGCCACAGGAGGGGCTCTGGGAGAGGACTGTCAATAAGTGGGGGCAGTATGACACAGGGAACAGTGATTGGTTTAAGGAGAATTACCAGGTTACTCACCGTAGTGACCACCTTACTCCTAGTCCATAGTCCCCTTTCCTCCATACTTATGGCACATCTCTCCGTCCTGTGGGACGGGACCAGAGCACTCTGTAAAAAGCATCCAAATTTTTCCAAAAATGTGTCCTTCCACTCTTTCTTGCACGGGGCCCGGCACGTGGCCGTAGCCCCGCCCACCTTGGCTCCGCCCCGCGCATCGCCCATCAGTCCTTTTCTATCGCCAGGTCAAAGACCCATTAGCAATAACAGAGGAACCTTATTAGAGGGGAAGGCGGGCGTATGGAGGAAAGGGGACTATGGACTAGGAGTAAGGTGGTCACTATGGTGAGTAACCTGGTAATGCTCCTACGTCCCGTCCCCTTTCCTCCATACTTATGGGAGATTCCCAAGCACACCTTACAGGAACTATGGGTGGATGGAAATACCCCTTACTGAAAAAGGTTTTTCAGTACAGCCTGACCAAACTGAGCGTCAGCTCTTGAGCTCATGTCGAGACAATAATGCTTACAGAAAGCGGATTGGGAGTCCCAAGTAGCTGCCTTAGCAATGGACTCCCAGGGGACATATGTTAGGGAGAATTCTCTGTTTAGGCTGAATTTCCTAACCTAGTGAGTCCCCCAGCAGCTTTGCTGGATTTTTTGGGGTTTATTTTTTTCTCCTGCCAAGAGTGAGACTCTTTTACCCTCACTCTTGGGCATGCTTTGAGTGTATTTCTTTGAATCTAGATGTGTTTAATGGGCTATGGGGTCTTTAACTCCATAGGGCTTCATGTGTTTTTGTGATGTGTGTTACACAGCACCCTCACTGCAGTGACACAGGGGTGTCATAGTGACCCCCCAGTATAGACTCCATACCCTGGGACTGACTACTGTCTCCCAGGGCATGTAAAGTCACCATTGACTTTACTAGTCTTAAATTCTGAACAGAACCAGTACAAACCATCATATTGTGGACGTACTGGCTGGGGCAATTCAATTGCCCCGGGGTCTGTTAGTCGAGGGGACACGTCTCCGCCCCCCTGATCGAGTTTTGGCTGGTGGCAGTGGATACTACTTTTTATATTCAACCGCGAATATTTTCCTATGGGATTTCCCATTGTTTTAGGCTACTACCTTTATTTAATTATTTACGGTAGCCTCGAAGATACCGTCGATTTATTTAATTAATATTATTTCGCCGGTTGGTATTTTTTGCCAAAACTTGATTCTAAAATGGCGTTTGTGTTCTTTTCTGTGACTCCAACCCAAGTCGAGCCCTTTGTTCCACTTTTTGGCGGGCTTCTCCCCAGGTTGCACAGGTTTCTGCCTGACAACATATTTCTGAAAAGCAACCGCAGCTGCCTTAACCCGCACCAGGTGTGCATGAATACCCTTAGGAGGTTTCAGCCCTTGGACGGTGAAGGACTCCGTGATGCAGGTGGCGATCCACCTAGAAATAGTTGCCTTAGACGCCTGCCTGCCCTGGGGGTTACCGAAGGTCACAAAAAGTTGAGAAGAACTCCTAAGCTCAGAAGTCCTGTCCAGGTAGAACTTAAGAGCTCTTCGGACATCAAGAGAGTGTAGAACCCTCTCAGCCTCAGAGGCAGGGTTCGGAAAAAAGACCGGTAGGGAGATCGATTGATTCAGATGGAATTCGGTCACCACCTTAGGTAGAAAGGTCGGGTTTGTCCGAAGGGCTACCATGTCTGTGTGAAAGACCAAGAAAGGATGCGCCACCGACAATGCCTGGAGCTCACTCACCCTTCTCCTTGCCGACGTAACGGCGACCAAAAAGGACACCTTCCAAGACAAGTACTTGAGGTCCACCGTAGCCATTGGTTCAAAGGGTTTATGGCACAGCGCCGTCAGGATAACATTTAGGTCCCCCAGCGGGTGCGGACTACGAACCGGTAGGTAGAGGCGTGTCAAACCTGCAAAATGCCTCCTAACCACCGGGTTACTCAGAGAATACGAGCACTGGTCTGTAGAAAGATAAGCGGAAACCGCTGAAAGGTAAGTCCTGCATGACAGAACATGAACCCCTGACTCTGCTAGGAAGGACACGAAGGACAGGACCGTGTCAATCGTGGCCACCCTTGGATCCAACTTCTTCTGCAAACACCAATGACAGAACTTGAGCCATTTACTCTTGTACTGAGATCTGGTCGATGGTTTCCTGGCTGCCTGGATAATGCGCATGTTGTCCGCAGACAAATTCAGATGCTCTAAAAACTTGAACTCAGGCACCATGCCGCCAAGCTGAGCGATTGTGGGGAGGGGTGTCACATCTGCTGTTCCCCCTGGTGAAGAAGATCGGGAGTTACTGGTAACATGATCGGCGGATACACAGACAGGTGTTGAAGTTCTGAGAACCAAAACCTGGCCGGCCACCACAGGGCTACGAGTAGAAGGGAACGGTTCACCCAGTTCTTCAACTTCCAGATTGCATGCTGAACTAGAGACAGAGGCGGGAAGGCGTAAGCTCTCATGTTGTGCCATGGAATCTCGAGGGCATCCCCCAGAGAGGAGGCTCCCAGCCCCCCTCTGGAGGCATACCGAGGTAGCTTCTTGTTCACCGCTGTAGCGAAGAGGTTCACCTCCGGTGTGCCCAAACCTGAGAAAATCCATGAGAGGACCTCTGCCTTCAATTCCCACTCGTAGCTGACCACCGTCCGCCGGCTGAGGGCATCCGCTGTGACATTCAGCTGGCCTGAGATGTGCACTGCAAGCAGCCAGACACCATGAAGCACGGCCAACTCCCATATGTGGATGACAGGTCCACGAGGGGGGGGGGACTTAGTTCCCCCTTGCTTGTTGATGTAATACATTGACACCACGTTGTCCGTGCGTATGCGGACCACCTTGTTGACAATGAGCGGTCTGAACGCCCTGAGCGCTAGGAAGATCGCCAGGAGCTCCAAGTGAATTATGTGCAGGAGCTTGTCCTGAGGCGACCAGAGTTCCGAGACCTGAAGAAGATCTAACGTCACACCCCACCCCAGAAGGGAGGAGTCAGTCGTGATTGTCGCTGTGGGGGCTGGGTCCTGAAACCCTGCGCCCCCCGACAGGTTGCTGAGAGATGACCACCAATCCAGGTCCACTCTCATGGAATCCGGAATCATCATCCGCTTGGAATCCGGGTCCACAGTCTGACGCCAGGAACTCCGAAGAGCCATCTGGGTCTATCTCATTTTGAGACGAGCAAGAGGAAGAGCCAGTACACACGAGGCCATGAGGCCCAGAAGCCTCTGGAACCACCAGGCCGACATGCTCTCCGACTGCGCAAACATCCGACACGTGGCTAACAGATCCGCCATTCTGTCCCCAGTCAGATACACTCTGCAGTCGATCGTGTCCTGAAGGTCCACAACACTAAACCAATCGCCCATCTGTAAGGAGGAGCGTATCTGGCTGGGCGTGATCATCTTGAATTTCTCTTGGGGTAGGAAAAGATTGAACTGGGAAAGGTCTGGTTGGGTTTGGGCACCGTAAACAGCCGGGAGTAGAAGCCCTCCCCTCGCTCCCCAAGGGGAACGGGTTCTACAGCTCTGAGTTTCTGAACTTCGACCTTGAGGGAGGGTGAGCCCGACAGCTGAAAAGGAGGGTTGAGGGGTGGGGTAGGGGGTAAAGGTAAGCAGAAGCCTGCTCGAGCGACTGACGAGACCCATCTGTCTTCTGTGATGGTCTGCCACGCCTCCCAATGAGACGCAATGCGTCCTCCCACCGGGGTCTCGTGCGAGCGCGGAAAACCCTCATTTGGTAGGCTTATCGTTGGCGGTGCCACCTGAACCTGATGAGGAGGCTAAGGAGCGAGAGAAAAACAATGTGCGCTGTTGTCTACAGCGGTTATTCCCCGCTGGAGTATCCACTCTGCGGGATTTTCGGTCGAGGAAGCCCCTAAAACCAGAGGAGGGTTGACTTTGTGACAACGGTCTCTGGGATTTGAAAGGAGCTTTGAACTGAACAGACAATGATTTAGCCGTCTGAGTGCTATCCTTGGTCTTGGTGAGCTCTACATCAGTAGAAGAATGAAAAAGCTCCTTACCATCAAATGGAAGATCCAACACCTTGTCTTGCACTTCCTTAGAAAATGTAGTGGCATGCAGCCACGCCTGCCGTGAGGTACCAACCCCCAGCATAAGGCCCCGAGCCGAGGTGTCTACGTGATGAGCCGCAGCCTCCAGGAGATCCTGGGCCAAGACCCTGGCATCGGAAAGGCCTCCTTTGAAGTCCTCCAGCTTCTCGACCGGGATGTGCTCCTCAAACTCCGACAGACCTTTCCACATCCGCATGTTAGCTCCCGCTAATATCAACTCAGCGTTGGCCTGCCTGAGCTGCAAGGCAAAAGGTGGCAAAAATGTTTCTCCCTAGGGAGTCAAGGAGCTTGTCCTTTCCCAAGACCTGAGTAGCCGTTGTGGAAGAGGATGCTGCAGGTTTGGATTGCAACGTGGCCGCAGCCACCATTGTGGAGGAGGGAGGCGAACAAGACGACAGGGCCACCTCTTCCGAGGAATGTAGCCTGTACCTCGCGTCAATCTTCTTATTGATAAAAAGTCCTGAGTGTGACTTTTCCCAGATTCTTCGGACTCTTCGGACCTCGGCCAGAACGTCCTTCTGCAGGAACAGGCCGGTACGCTCCAAGGGAGACAGGATGAATGCCCCAGAAAGCACGCCCTCCTGCGGAGCGGGTGCCTCGGGCACTGGAACATCTAAGAAACTCATCATGTCCAGTATCCAGTCATGAAAGGCTCTGATAGAGCAGGGAAGGTCCTTGTTGTCCTGATCGCCTTGAGGATCATCTGACAGGTCAGGATCCTGCTGAGCCGTGTCAGGCACTGCCTTGTCCACTGGGGACAACGTAGGCACAGGCGGAAGAGCCGGGGGAGGCACCACGGGCAAGGGAGGCACCGGCGGAACCAACAGAGGAACGGGTGGAGCCGGAGACGCAGGTGGACATATCTCCTTGAAAAGCCCTTTGAAATATTCCCTCATGGGGTCGGTGCGCATAAGCACTTGAAATTTACCAAAAAAAGGCATCCTCAGGAGATTGTTTTGGAACCTGAGGAAGCCTCTCGTGAGGAGGACAAATCCAGGGAAGTAACGGGGAAGGGTGCCACACCGGCCCCTCCACCGACGTATCCACATAAATCAAAGGTGCCGCCCCCGCGGGCAACGAAACATTGTGCGGAAGAGGCACCGGGCGTTCCAATCATAAACTGGCCGGTAAGGATGCGCACAAGGGACCTTCGGTTCATCAAAGGGTCCGAGCCCTACACCAGAGGCCGATGGCGTAGTTGTAGGACCTAAAATGGCTGCTGAGGTCGTGGCGGGAACGGGTGCCATTTTGTCCTCATTGGAGGGGAACTGCGGCACGTGAGGAAGTGAGGCAGGGGTCCCCGTCGATGGATCAGGGGTCTTAATCTTAGCCTTAACATACGAAACCTCGGCAGAGCCGGTACTATGAGGCCTGGAATGTTTTTGAGATATACCAACCGCCAAATTAGCCTTCGAAGGAAGGACCTCGGCACTGCCGGTAAAAGAAGAACTTTGCTTCTTTGCCCCCTCAACAGATCTGGTGTCACCACAAGAGCGGGAACGGTGAGCAACCACTTTCAACGACAAGGCCTTGTCCGGCCTCTCAGAACTGTTGGTAACTTTAGCCTCTGAACGAGGGACCTCGGACCTAAGCCCGGTAACTTCCTTATCTGCACGGGCCTCGAACATCCGTTCGGTAACAAGCCCAGCCAAGGCCTCGGGGCGCACCCGGGTCTTGTTTTTGAGGGAAGCCGACAGAGGCCTCAGAGCGAGCTCTGCTACCCCACGATTCAGTAGAACTGGGTCTACAAACAGCCCCCACAGGAGGGGCCTCGGAGCATACTCCAGTGTTCACAGGCCCCTTACGGAGACCCTTGGAGAAAACTCTGGTAGAATTATTAGGCCCAACTGGCACCTCAGGGCGAACCCCGGTGACACAGCGATCAACGCCCCTCCCTGACCAAGAGGAACCCGGAAAGGTATCCCCCGGCCGGGGTGCTCTGAAAAGTAAAGAACTTACTGGGCGTTTTTTCTTCTCGTCGATGAACGCCTGAAAATGCGAAGGAGTTTGTCGGAACACCTCCTCCCACCGCTCCAACCGACGTTGAAGTGCCCGGTCCGAAAGGGAGTCACAGTAAAAACACGAGCCCCAACGGTGTTCCGGACCCAAACACTCTAAACAAAGAGGATGGGGATCCGCCCTCGTGAAGCGACGGTGACACGATGAACAATCTGGAAAGTCTAACTGGAAAGAAATAGACTGACTAATAAACTAACACTAGCGAGAGCCAGAGAGGAAAAAAGGGAAGAAAATCTACCGAGGATGCAAGTGCGTCCGGCCCCGATCGAGCAGAGAAAAGGACTGATGGGCGATGCGCGGGGCGGAGCCAAGGTGGGCGGGGCTACATCCGCGTGCCGGGCCCCGCGCAAGAAAGAGAGGAAGGACACATTTTTGGAAAAATGTGGATGCTTTTTACAAAATGCTCCGGTCCCGTCCCACAGGACGGAGAGATGTCCCATAAGTATGGAGCAAAGGGGACGGGACGTAGGAGTAATACAGTTTAAGTGAAAGTGAAACTTTCTTTTACCAAGGATTCCCAGCTGTTAGGGAGAATTCTCTGTTTAGGCTGAATTTCCTAACCTAGTGAGTCCCCCAGCAGCTTTGCTGGATTTTTGGGGTTTATTTTCTTCTCCTGCCAAGAGTGAGACTCTTTTACCCTCACTCTTGGGCATGATTTGAGTGTGTTTCTTTGACTCTAGATGTGTTTAATGGGCTATGGGGTCTTTTACTCCATAGGGCTTCATGTGTTTTTGTGATGTGTGTTATACAGCACCCTCAGTGCAGTAACACAGGGGTGTCATAGTGACCCCCCAGTATAGACTCCATACCCTGGGACTGACTACTGTCTCCCAGGGCATGTAAAGACACCATTGACTTTACTAGTCTTGAATTCTGAAAAGAACCAGTACACACTATCCCTATCGCAACGTGTAGTGTACCCAAAATCCTTCAAGCACAGAGGTCCCTCCTATTGTATTTTTTCTGCCATGAGGGAGCCCAAGGCTATTGCGAGTGAGTACATGAAGAGAGAAAGTAATAAGACGTTGTTAGGGAGAATTATCTGTAAAGGCTAATTTCCCAAACCTAGTGAGTCCCCCAGCAGCTTTGCTGGATTTTTGGGGTTTATTTTTTTCTCCTGCTAAGAGTGAGACTCTTTTCCTCCCACTCTTAGACATGATTTGAGGTGTTCCTTTGACTTTGTATGTGTTTTTTGGGCTATGGGGTCCTTTAGCACATAGGGCTTCATGTGTTTTTGGTATGTGGGTTACACAGCAGCCCCCGTGCCGTAACCCAGGGGTGTCGTAGCGACCCCCAAACATAGACTCCGTATCCTGGGACTGACTACTGTCTCCCAGAGCATGTAAAGTCACCATTGGCTTTACTAGTCTTAAATTGTGAACAGAACCAGTACAAACCATCATATTGTGGAAGTACTGGCTGGGGCAATTCGATTGCCCCGGGGTCTGTTGTTCGAGGGGGCACTGTCCAGTCCCCCCGACCGGAGTTTTGGCTGGTGGCAGTGGATACTACTTTTTATATTCGACCGCGAATATATTCCTATGGGATTTTCCCATTGTTCGAGGCTACCACTTTTTAATATAGCCTCGAACATACCGCCGGTTTATTACATGAATATAAATTCACAGGTTGCTATTTTTTGCCGAAACTTGGTTCCAAAACAGCGTTTGTGTTCTCTTCTGTGACTCCAACCCAAGTCGAGCCCTTTGTTCCACTTTTTGGCGGGCTTCTCCAAAGAAGCCTCCAAAAGTGGTGCCACTCTGTCTGGGTACCACAGGGGGGTGGGAGGGGGTTTAGGCACCCTGGACCGAGTTGCCTCGGCAACTCAAGTCGCACTCGTGTGATTGGCCCAAGTGGTGAGCCACCCGGCTCACCACTTAGCATGTTTGAGTGACAGCTAGGCTGAATGAATGGGGGTTTTCTGCATAAAAGCAGGGCTTTGGGGACTGGAACTTCAGAAGTCGCCACAGAACCTAAAGAATCCGAGGAAGGAGAAGCCGAGCCGACCTGCAATGATGACACCACCGGTGGAGCCCTGCTGAACCGTCTCACCACTTTTCCTGACGACAGAGGAGATCTCCAGCCCGGAGAGTCTTCTTCCTTTGACTGGTGGGGATAACCAGTTTGCCCGTCTTTTCGCCTTCCTGGACCATCTCGTGACCGCCTTGCCCGTGCCAAGCACCCCGGCAACCAGAATACCACAGTTTACCACTACCGCGAAGAAAAGGGTGGTACCTTGTAACCGGGAAACTCTGCGGCTGGTTTCTTCCCTGGCAGCGCAACAACCTCCAGCTTTCCTCCACGTCGAGACCACTCTTCCTCTGGACGAAACGCTGACTTGCACCCGCTGCCAGGAACAACTGCCCCTGCTGGAGCGTTCTTCCCACTTTCAGGTACTGTGTCCCGTCTGGCTTCCCTTGCGACAGATCGTTCGGGGTGACAGTAAATCCTCGACTTTCTAACCTGGGCTAGCCTGGGACCTGTTAACTAACTTTTCCTGACTTGATCTCAATTTTTTGTGAACGTTCTACAAAGACTCTTTGGGCTTAACCCCACTGTGTGATCCTGGACACATTTCACTTGCTCTAAGAGTGGGCCTGGCATTTGAACTTCCTTGCTCTCCAGTAGACTTTGCCTAAGCTGCCTCACTGTGGTTCTTTGAAAAGTATTGAAATGTATATGCTTTCATAACCTTGCCTTTTTCCCTCCCTTTTTAATAACTTATTAGAGTGCCATCTTATGTTAAGCGCTCACCTCAGTCTGAAAATAAGTGGTGTTTCTCATTAAGACTTGTCTAATAAGTAATTAGGGTTGTATATATATAATAGTGACTGTGTGTTGAATGTATTTACCTCTTTGTGCTAGTGTAATTTACAAGTGTGCCTTTAAATAAATAATGATATACTTTTACACCAAAGCTCTGGTCAGTGTTTGCTTGTGCTACTGCATCTCTGTACCTATTGTGTATACTCTATATACTGCCTAACTCATCTTGAGAGAAGTCTGACTGCTCAGCCACAGCTACCAGGTAAATCTGGGTGGTACAGACTGCTACCAATTGGGTTTACTGCCAACCACCTGTAGTCCTAAATCTTTTGCAGTGGTCCCTAAGGAACTGCACAGGTTTCTGCTTAACAGACGTCTATGTTCCTTCCACCCCGAGCGGGGAGGTAAGGAGGGCGCATGTGAATCTATGCGGATGCAATCATCAGAAATGCTATTACGGTGAGTAATGCATGCCTACTGATGCTTGTTAATCTGCTTAGAATCACATGCTGTGCATAGACTAGCGAGCAGTACCCGGAGTTGGAGGTGGGTTGTGAGAAGGAACAGTTGTGAAAAGATGTCTTAATACCGCTTGTCCCACCTCAGAATCAGATCTAGAATGCGTGTCTAGGCAATAGTGTTTTGTAAAGGTGTGTACAGAACTCCAGGTTGCCGCTTTGTAAATGGATTCAAGGGGAACATTTGCAATGAACGCTATGGAAGCCCCAGTGCCCCGAGTAGAGTGTGCTCTAGGCTTGAAGGGCAGTTCTCTCTTAGCAAGAGTATAGCAAAGTGTGATGCATTTGACAATCCACCTTGAGATCGCTGATTTAGAGACAGGATCCCCTTCTCTACCAGCAGCCACTGAAATGAAAAACGGGTTTATTTTCCTCAGTGGTTTCGTCTTTTCCAGGTAAAACATGACATCCCTGCGCACATCTATTGTGTACAGGCTTCTTTCTGCCATGCTAGTGGGATTCTGATTGGTTCACATGAAACGTTGAAATGTTTTTAGGCGCAAATCTGGTATGAGTGTGCAGAACCACCTTATCCCTGTTGACTGTAACAAAAGAGTCTGGAACTGAGAGGGCCTGTAGTTTAACAACCCTTCTAATAGAAGTGATAGCCACTAGGAAGGCTTTTTTATAAGTAAGGTCTTTTAGACGCGCTTTATGCATTGGCTCAAAGGGAGATCCCATGAGCCTGGTTAAAACCATATTTAGATCCCATCTGGGAGCTGGGTGAGAAATGGGGGGATGAATTCTCTTAACCCCTTCCATAAAAGCCTTAATAACAGGTATCTTCCACCACAACACCTTCTGTTGTGACGTAATGTAGGCTGAGAGAGCAGTTAGATGAACCTTTAGAGAATTAAAAACCAGTCCTGAGTCTAACAAATGAGTTAGGTACAACACAATGTGTGTGGGTGAGCAGTCAATGGGATTGACGCCCTTGGTATTAGACCAGATGACAAAGCGTTTCCACTTACTGGAATACCAATAACGAGTGTTCGGTTTTCTAGCTACGCTGAGTATGTCCATGCATCTCTGCGGGAGTCGAAGGTGTCCAAACTCTATGACCTCAGGATCCAGGCTGCTAAATTCAGAGTTTGCGGGCATGAGTGTAGCGCACACCCCCCCATCCTGAGACATGTTGTACGGGCAGGGTAGTTTCAAATGGGGGGGGGGAGAAAGAGGGAGAACGCGACATTTTCATTGGATGAGCGAACCAGGGTTGGTGGGCCCACATGTGCGCCACCAATATCATGGTGACTGGTTCCTGGTGCATCTTCTGCACTATCTTGTTCAGTACGGGAGTCAGGAGGAAAAGCATAGACATATTTCCCTGACCATGCTATCCAGGGTCAGTACCCCTTGGAGTGGTTCTGTGGGTACCTGGAGGCGTATTCTTGGCATTGGGCGTTCTCCTGAGTTGCGAACAGGTCGATCTCTGGAAAGCCCCATTCTGCGAAGACGTTGAAGATGATTTCTTCGTGTAGACGCCATTCATATTCTAAGGGCAATGGGAAATCTCTGCTGAGCATGTCCACTAGAAGATTGAGTTCTCCTGGAACGTGTTAGGACAACAGGAACATCTTGTGTTTGACAGTCCACATACAAATGTTTTGGGACAGCTTGGATAGCCCTGGAGAGTGTGTACCCCAGTTTGTTTAGGTAATAAATGGCTGTGGTGTCATCTGTCAGGACCAGAACTATCTTCCCTTGTTGCTGTGTCTGAAAGGCCTTCAGTGCTTTGAATATCGCTAATAGCTAACAGATTTATATGGTTGGATGCTACTTGTGGGGATCACACTCCATGTGCGGTCTGTTGAAGCAGGTGAGCCCCCCACCCTGTGAGAGATGAATCTGTCGTGAGAGTGGCTTCCACTGCGGGGGCGGTGAAGGTCTTCCCCCTTCAAGAGGTTTTCAGTCGGCCACCAATGCAGAGAGAGAACGAGGGCTGCCGAGACAACTACCAGATCTTCCCATTGTCCGCTGGACTGACACCACTGGCTGTTGAGCCACTCTTGCGTGGGACGCCTGCGCAGCCGCGCGTGGGGAACTAAGTAAATGCATGATGCCATCAAAACTATCAAGCGCATGGCCTTGCATACTGTCACTTCCCGACTGGCTACATATTGAGGGATCTGAGAAAGCATGTTTTGAACCCTCTCGTTGGAGGGGAAGACAAGGCCGTCCTTTGTCCGAATCAGAGCCCCTAGAAATTGCTTGACTTGACTGGGATCTAAGCTGGATTTGTTCTCGTTGATGGAGAATCCCAGACTGAACAGGAGGTCTATTGTCTTCCGAGTATTCCCTAGGCATGTTTCATAAGAGTCCCCTGTTATGTGCCAGTCGTCGAGGTAAGGGTAAACAGGGACGGATGGTCTGCGCAGGTCTGCTGCTGCCACTGCCAGGACCTTCGTAAACACCCTTGGCGCCGAGGCAATGCCGAACGGGAGTACTAAGAATTGATAGTGCCTGTCCTCTATCATGAACCTTAGATATTTTCTGTACGTACGCTGGCAACACTGAAATATGAAACTATGCTTCTTTCATGTCCAATGTTGCCATATAATCCCCGTTTCGACAGTGGGATTACTTCCTGTAGGGTTACCATACGAAACTTTTGGTGTTTGACAAATTTGTTCGCTGGGCGCAAGTCCAACACGGGCTCATGATGAGGTCCTTTTTGGGTACAATGAAGTACACTGAATAAATACCCTCGTTTACCTGAAAAACAATGTCTCTTATGAAGAGCTCTGCAATAGGGCGACCAGTTATCTGGGCGGAAAAAAACAATCTGAGGGACCTCAGCGCGTGAGGGATTTTGGGTACACTACACCTCACTATAGGGATAGTGTTACAGACACGCCTATGCCGACGTCTCCTTTCGGTCCCCGAAAGACAAGATGCAATACTCTGCGGTTATCTCTGGATGTCGGACCATATGCACAGAATGTGATTCTAAGCAAATTAACAAGCATCAGAACTGGTTATACAAACCCTGCAATAACGCAGCAGAAAATCCAATATAGGGGAAGAAGACAGGAAAAATGGCCCAGGTCCTTCTCCTGGAACCAAATCTAAAATGTAGGCCACCTGTAGGCATAAGGAACAAGTTACTTACCTGTAACTGTTGTTCTCCAGCATGGGTCTGGCATGGATTCACATGCTCATGAATATTCCCCGTCGTCTGGCTGGGAATCCTCGGTAAAGAAAAAACCAGTATCAGTTTCGTTTCTGATCTGTCTTTCGTAGTAATAACCAATCACTGGTCTCTGCGTCATACTGACCACAGCCAATGACTGCCCTCTACCTAAGCACCGCCTCTGGCAGCCATCTTCAGATTTGGAAGCACGTGAAGTGGCAGTATGACCAAGTGAAGAGCCGCAGAGGGGTAGGCGGGAGGGTTCGCATGTGAATCCATGCCAGACCCATGCTGGAGAACAACAGTTACAGGTAAGTAACTTGTTCCTTCTCCAGCATGGGGTCTGGCATGGATTCACATGCTCATGAATAAAGAATACATAGCAGTACACACATGCACAACCACGGGAGGTGGCAAAGGCTCAACATTAAGCATCACATCAACTCAACATTAAGCATCTTACCTCCTCACCAGGCTCACCTCAGGCGAACAGGTTGCGCAGCACTGCTTGGCCGACCCTGGACTCCTCCCTGGAATCCCGGTCGACGCAGTAGAATTTCGTGAAGGTGTGCGTCGACCTCCACGTAGCAGCCCTGCATATGTCCAGCAGGGGCACACCAGATAGGAACGCCGTGGTAGCTGCGATCGCTCTGGTGGAATGGGCTCTCGGACGGCCAGGCAGCGGTCGGTTTGCCAACCGGTGACAGTACATGATACAGCCGGAGAGCCATCTGGAGATGGAAGCCTTCGAGAGAGCCTTCCCCTGATTGACAGGTCCAAAGTTCACAAAGAGTTGTGACGTCTTCCGAAAACCCCTTCGTGCGGTCCACGTAGAACTTCAGCGCTCTAGCTACATCCAGCGAGTGCAAAGTCCTTTCAGCCGGCGACGAAGGCGACGGGAAGAACACAGGTAACACCAAGGGTTCGTTGAGATGGAAGTCCGACGGTACCTTGGGCATGAAGGAGGGGTGCGTCCTGAGCACTACCCTCGTGTCGTGGAAAGTCAAGTACGGGGCCTTGCAGGAAAGGGCCTGGATCTCTCCCACTCGTCGTGCGGAGGTGATGGCCACAAGAAAAGCTGTTTTCCACGATAGAAACTTCAACGGGGCCGAGTGCAGAGGCTCGAACGGAGGTCCCATGAGCTTGGTCAGCACCACGTTGAGCTCCCACGCCGGGGCCGGAGCCTTCACCGGCGGGAACGATCTGAACAGTCCCTTCATGAACTCTTTCACCAGACGATGAGACCACAAGGACGTCCGCCCCGTGGTTCTGGTGTATCGGGAGATCGCAGCAAGATGAATCTTGATGGACGCGTGTGCCAAACCAGCTTTGGCCAGCGTCAGCAGGTACGGCAGTACTTGGGGAGCCGTAATCCGTAGAGGGTTAATCTTCTGTGCGTGGCACCAGACAGAGAACCTCTTCCATTTGTGTCCGTAGCATTTAAGAGTCGAGGACGCCCTGGCCTTTGCAAGAACCTCTCTGCAATCGGCCGGTATGTCGTATCCTCCAAACTCTAGCGCTGCAGGAGCCAGGCCTGCAAGTTCAGCGACTTCGGGTCGTGGTGGAGGATGGCGCCTCCTTCCCTGGAGAGTAGATCCGCGTCCGTCGGCAGCTTGATCGGCGGGGACGCTGACAAGTCCAGAAGGTCCGGGAACCATATCTGCCTCGGCCACGCAGGTGCGACGAGGATCATCCTGCACCGTGACCTCTTGAGCTGGTTGACGAGCCGGATTAGCAGAGGCAAGGGAGGGAACGCGTAGAGGAACAGGCCCTCCCAGGGGAACGAGAAAGCATCGCCCATGCTCCTCGTCTGGGGAAACCTGCTGGCGAACCTCCGGCACTTGGTGTTCGTCGCCGTCGCGAACAGGTCGATCTGGGGTGTGCCCCACCGTCGGAAGAGGCGATCCACCAGATCCTGCCGTAGTTCCCACTCGTGGCACGAGCGCAGCTCCCTGCTGAGTGAGTCGGCGATGGTGTTTTTTATCCCTGCCAGATGAAACGGCACCAGAAAAAATCCCTTGGGCGACGGCCCAATGCCACAGGTCCTGCGCCTCCTTGGACAGCGCTGGGGACCTGGTTCCGCCCTGTTTCCTGATGTAAAACATGGTGGTGGTGTTGTCGGTGAAGATCCTCACCACCTTGCCCTTGAGGGACGGAAGGAAGGACCTGAGGGCCCAAAACACTGCACGGAGCTCCAGGACGTTGATATGCAGGGACTTCTCCGTCGGGAGCCAGAGTCCCCTCGCGTGCAGATTTTCGGTGTGCGCTCCCCACCCTTCCAGGGAGGCATCCGTGGTCACAGTCTCCTGGTGGGCTGGGGTCTGGAAGTCCATGCCCGCCGTCCGATGCGCGCGGGTGCCCCACCACCGTATCGCTCGTCGGAAACTCTCGTCGAGCTTGATCCTTTCCTCGAAGCTGCCCGTCGTCTGGATCCAGCGCGCATCCAGGAATTCTTGCAACGGGCGCATCCGGAGCCTGCACATGGGAATGAGGTAGATGCAGGAAGACATCATCCCGAGGAGGGACTTGATGGATCTCACTTTGGCCGCGTCGGCCACCAACATCCGTTGCACCTTGCCCAAGATGGTCCTGGTCCTCTCCTCCGACGGGGAGGCCAGAAGGGACACTGTGTCGAGCCTCGCTCCCAGAAACAGTGCGACTTGCGCGGGCACCAGGTGGGATTTGGCGTAGTTCACGGAGAATCCCAGGTCCGTGAGGAGTTGGACGGTCCTTGCAGTGTGGACCACGGCGAGCTCCTTCGTCTTGGCGCGGATGAGCCAGTCGTCCAGGTAGGGGTAGACGTGAATCCCCTCGCGGCGCAGCTGCGCCGCCACCGGTGCGAGGCACTTGGTGAATACCCTGGGTGCCGACCGTAGTCCGAAGGGAAGGGCTTTGAACTGGTAATGACGCCCTTGGACCACGAACCTGAGGAATTTTCGGTGCCCCTTTAGGATGGGAATGTGGAAGTAGGCATCCTCCAAATCCAACGACGATAGGAAGTCTCCTTCCTCCAGTTGACCCAGGACGTGCTGGAGGGTGACCATCCGGAACTTCTGCGCCTTGATGAACTTGTTCAGCCGTCGCAGGTCCAGGATGGGGCGCCATCCTCCCGTCTTCTTCTTCACGAGGAAGTATCGCGAGTAGACTCCGGAGCCCCGAAGCCTCTTTGGGACGAGTTCGATGGCGCCCTTTCTGAGCATCGCCTTTACCTCCAGGAGAAGTTGAGGGACGTGAAGTTCTTTCCTGGCCACGGGGGGGACGCGCGGGCACCTTCTTTGAAACTCGAGCGCGTGGCCCCGGGCCAGGGCGTCCAGCACCCAACGGTCGGTGGAGATGGACTCCCACACGCTGACGAAGCCCGCCAGCCGGCCTCCCACCGGGGTGCTTCGGTGGGGGTCCGACCCCACGGCCGGTTCAATCCTGCTTGGACGCGGCCTTGCCGCCTTGACCTCCTTGGCGACGACGGCGGGGTCCGCTAGACTTGCCTCGTCCTCTGTAGGCCTCTTGCGACGACGAGCGGGCCGCTTGACGGTAGGAAGCGAAACCGCCGCCGGAACCTTTGGAGGCGCCCTTGCCTCCGCCGCTCCGAAAGGGCGTCCGTCGTTGCTGCAGGACTCCAAGGGCCCGGGCCGTCTCAGTATCCGCCTTGATGGCCTGAAGGGAATCGTCCACTGTCTTCCCAAACAGGTTGTTCCCGTCGAAGGGCATGTCCAGGACTCTGGTCTGGACGTCCTGCCGAAAGTCCGTAGCTTTGAGCCATCCACGACGTCGAAGGCAAACGCCGTTGCCCAGCTGGCGGAACCCAGTGTCGGCGATGTCCGTCGCCACGGTGATGGCGTGGTCCGAAGCCACTTCACCTTCCTGGAGGATCTCAAGGGCCTCCGCCCTCTTGTCGTCCGGCAGAAAATCCAGCAGGGGAGCTATCTTGTACCAGAGCTCCCTGTCGTAGCGGGCCACGATAGCCAAGGCGTTGGCCGCTTTAATCGTCGTCGCTGCCGACGAGATGACTCTACGTCCCATAGCATCCAATTTCTTTCCCTCGCCGTCCGGCGGGGAAGTCGATGTGGAGGCCGCACCCCCCCCCCCGCTTTCTTCCTGGCTGCCGCGGAGACGACGGAGTCCGGGGTAGGCTGCGCCCGGAGGCATAGGGGGGCCGTGTCCGGGACCCGGTACTTTTTCTCGTACCGGTCTCTTCTAGCTGGCGTAGTGGAAGGGTTCTTGAGGAGGGAAAGGCCCTCATCCCAAATGTCGTCCAACAGAGGCACTGCGAGGACCGACTTCCTCTTGGCCTCGCGCCGCTGATAAAGGAAGCCTTCCTTTTTCTTCTCCTCAGGGCAGAGTTGGAAAAGCTCGGAAGCCCTGGAGATCATGGAGTGGAAAGATCCGATCTCGTCGGGCGGAGAAGCCCTGGTGGGGGGCGACGACGGAAAATCCTTGTCGTATGCCTCGTCGTCCGTACCCGTCGCTGCCGTGTCAGTCCCCGTATCATCCCCTCGGGTGGACGGGGAGGAGGGCTGGACGGGGCGCGACGGTTGAAAAGGAGGTGGAGGATGGATCCTTCTTTTCTTGGTAGGGGGAACACCAGAAGGTCCCGGTTCTGGATCCCCCGACGGGAGAGGTTCCTCCGTCGGTAACGGTAGCCTCGTCCTTATCTCGGTGCATAAGGACTGTATGGCCAACAAAATGGCCGCCGAGTTGTCTCGCGGCGCTGGCAGAGGGGAATCCGACGGGCGAGCAGGGGCCCCGTCGGTATCCTCGACGATGTCGTCGTCGTCACCCGCGTCGGGGTCCATTCCGACGGGCTGGCCTTGTTCCACGCCTAGGCCGTGGCTTAAGACCTCGATCAGCTCCTCTTCTGAGGTAGAGGCCGAATCTACGACGACGCCCTGCCCCCCCTTCTTCTTCCCCACGGAGGGTTTCACGGGGGTCCTATCGATGGGCACAAAAGAAGACTCCCTCCGAGGAGGCAGGGAGATTCTGGGCCCTGAGGTCGCCACCACTGGCGCAGCCTCCACAGGCTGAGCCAGGGCCGCCGCGACCGTTTCGATAGAGGGCTTGGTCGGATGGATCAAGGCCTTCACCACCTTAGGTGCGCTCACCGCCTTATCCTTGAGGGAGGGGGCACTGCCACGCTCCTCCTCTGCCTTAGAGCTCGACCGGGGCCTCTCCAGGAGCTTCGCCGGGTGCTCGGCCTTCCTCTTACCCGACCCAGAGCGTTGGCTCGTGGTTGATGGTGCCGGGGAGGGTGCGCCCTGCCTGGCGCCCGTAGAGCCCGACCGTTCGGCGCTCCCGGTGCCAGCGGACTCGCGGTGCTTGGCCTTATGTTGGGCCCCCGTCGCCGGGGCGCCCTCAAAGGTCTTAGAAGACCGCTCGGATTTCTTCTTCTTCTCGCCAGACGGGCTCTTACCCTCCAGCCAGTTGGCGAGACGTTGATGACGGTCCTTCATGGTCCGTTCCGACATGTTGCCGCAAAACGCACAGTCCTTCTCCACGTGCGTTTTGTCCTCATGAAGGCAGTAAAGGCAGAAAGAGTGTTCGTCTTCCTTAAAGACGTTCTGCAGCTGGCATCCAGGGCAGACCCTGAACAGCTTTCCGGGCGTCGAGCTTCCCTTCTCCTGGGCCATCTCCGAGACCGGGCCTGAGAAGCTTCTGGAGTCCTCCGAAGTGTAGCTCGACGAAATCTTCACCCTTGAGGGGCACAGACGAATCCGACACGGGTCCCCGTTGATCGGATGTAGGATCGGTGGAGCTTGAGGCTCTTTTGACCGAAAGAATTGAAGTTTTTTGTGAAAAAGCGCGAAAAATAGCACTAACGCTCGAGAGCAATAGCACGAGGATCCCAACACATGAACGTGCGGTAAAAATCTGAAGATGGCTGCCAGAGGCGGTGCTTAGGTAGAGGGCAGTCATTGGCTGTGGTCAGTATGACGCAGAGACCAGTGATTGGTTATTACTACGAAAGACAGATCAGAAACGAAACTGATACTGGTTTTTTCTTTACCGAGGATTCCCAGCCTGACGACGGGGAATATTCATGAGCATGTGAATCCATGCCAGACCCCATGCTGGAGAAATGGATTTCCCAGAGAGCCTCCGAGCAGAAAGGAGCACATTGAGGACATTGTCCGACAAGTCCCACTCCTTGTATCTCAACCGCTCAGTAGCCAAGCATGAAGGTTCAGGCTACTGAGGTTCGGGTGGAGGACCCGCCCTGCACAGTGGTAGAGCAAATAGACTATACTCATAAGACACCAGGAAGGGCAGATGGACATGTCCAGAAACTCTGGATACACGTTCTCCGGGCCCAGTCCCAGGCGATCAGGATAAGCGTGGTTCCAAACAGACTTAGTCTCCGGAGGATCCGTAGGATAACTGGGATCGGCGGGAACATATAAAGGGGCACGTCCCTCATTGTGTCCCCCAAAGTTCCCTGATGAGTAAATTCCCTGAAGCAGAACAACTCTCACTTCTTGTTGACCCTGGAAGCGTAGAGTTCCAATTGAGGAATCCCCCAAGCCTCCAAGAGAGAAGATCTCCTCCAGAACCTCCTGACAGACTTCCCACTCGTGGGAGGCCTAGGTCTGTCTGCTCAAGGCAGCCGCTGTGACCTTCTCCGGTCCGGCCAGATAAGCCACCATCAGGGAGATTTTCTCCAGAGCCTAGAACCAACGTCTCATGGTTTCTCTGCACAGAGACAAGGTCCCCCACTCGACCTTGTTCGTTGAGGTAGTGCATTGCCACTGTGTGGTTCGCCAGGATCAGCACAGTCTTCCCTTTTGCAGAGGGGAGGAAAGCCACCAGGGCCAGCCTGATTGCTCTTAACTGCAGCAAGTTGATGTGCCCCAGAGACTCTGTGGGAGTATCACGCTCTGAAAGTTCAGTGAACTCACTGGCCTGTCTTGCAGACTCTCGATTGTCACACACTCGGTTCTCCCCCTCCTCCTCACCTGAATCTTCTGAGGACGGTGTGCATTGTTTCCCCTTCCTCCTTCGTATCGGATGTTTTTTCTTGTAGAGGTATGGTCTCCCTCGGGTAGACGCCATCCTGCCGTCTCTAGAAAACAGACCGGCAAGGGACCCCTTCCCGCCAGAGCCAAATGAGAGGAAAAAGCCCAAGGCAGAAAAAACCTCTCAAGGGTGTTGTGGAATTGTGGCTGATTGCAGAAGTCAGATGGCGTGGTAAGTATAAGATGGATATCCAAGCATAGTGAACAGACCGCTGAAAGTTCGTCTGTCGCAGAGTTGTATGACAGAGGAAGTACCATGATGTCCAAAAGGTCGAAATGCTTTCCAAAAAGCGTCCAGAGAGCAACAGAGGGAAGAAGAAATATGAACGGAAAAAAATAAAGGATGGAAAGTAGAAGAATAGAAAGTGAAAGAGACACAGGAAAAAGAAGGGAACAAAGGAAAGGGCCGAAGAGCTAAGGATAGTAGGAAAGCAGATTCAACAAGACTGGCGGAGGCCCGGGAAAATAGACGAGGAAAATGCTGGAGTAGAGAAGCCCGAAAAACCCAGAAGTCACCGAAAGAGGGGAAAAGAAATGCACCAAAAAGGCTACGGAGCCCAAAGAGCAAACAGAGATCTTAGCGGACTTGGGAGAGCGAACAGCTCACACGAGAGCTGCCGAAAGGATAACGAGCCGCAGAAGGTAGCAAGAAAGCGGGGAGGTATGCTAAGTACAGCGCGGAAAAAACAAGGTAAGCGAAGGGTTGCAACGCACCGGAGGAAGCGTGGCTTTAAGGAAAAAGCTGCCGAAAGGAAAATAAACTAGACCCACACACCAGAAAGTGAAAGCAGGACAGTGGAACTTTCAATGGCGTCCTAGTTTCCACACGGTCCATATACGCCATGAAGTGGAACGCGTGACACGGAGACCACAGTCCGCTCACTGTAAGATCTGTGAAAAACTAGAGGGTGTTTCAAAACCTAGTCCCCAAGATCCTGTACTCAGGTGGCCAGGGAAAGGCCATTGCTGTTGAATCCCGACCCTGTGGGTGGATAAGCGAGGGAGTATCATCTGGGTGAGGGCCCTCAGGGAGTGGAGGAGAAGCACCCAATGGTGAGACATGGTATTCCCCTTTTTTCCACAACCCATTTAACCAATATCACTGCTTATTTTATGGGAAACTACAACTCCCATAATTCCCCCCACCCCACTTTGTCGTGACAAAAGGATTGCACCAAGGAAAATGAGGAATGAGGTTAGAAGGATTACATCCGCTGACATGCATTGGCCCTGTAATGAGGCCAGGCAGAGTCAGGCATGTAGCTCTAACAATGTACACGTGTCACTTATTAGCACTTCCTGTGAAGATGAAAGGTGGCGTGCACAGGCACTCGTTGAGCGAGGCAGAGTTCGAGAAGGAACAGCTCTTCCGAGGCTGATGCAAACCGTTTGACAGTATCAAGAGAAAGCCAGGCAAGATTCCCATGCTTTTGGGAGGCCATGAGCGTTCGAAGAGCAAAGCCGAGCAGAGGAAAGAAACGTTTAAGTTCCCAGAAAGCGGCCCGCGACCCTCCCGGGTGTACAGAGGAGTTGGGGAGGAGCAGAAGAGGCATTGGTAACGGCCTTCAGCTGCAGGAAAAAGATGAAAGAAATCCAATTAACCTAGCCGGTGAGGTAGCGAGTCTGGTTAATGTTAAAGGGAAAGTGATTGTAATTTGAAAGATGAAGGTTGCATGTGTGCCGACAAAACGCAAATGAAGAGAACAATTGTTGAAAGACAAGGATACAAAATAGCAGAGTGGTCCTGTGAGATGAAGTCACACATTCGAAAGTCTCTGTGATATGTTATGAATTGTGAAAGACATTACAAGCGGAGATCAAAGGAAACCGTAATAAGGACAGAGAAATGAATAAGAGGAAAGTGACATTTGTGAAATGTGAAATATGCAAAGAGGGCAAAAGTAAAATGAGAATTTTGGAAAAAGGCCAAGAAGGCAAGTGAAAAAGAAGATCTACAAATAAGAACTACAAGTACCAAGAAGTAATTGGTGTTGAATATGAACTTTGAAAAAGACTAAAAAAGAATAAGAACTACAAACACCAAGAGATATCGGTTATACACATGAACTTTTGAAAAGGCCAAGAGGGCAGACTAAAGAAAGTGAGAATCACAAGTACCAAGACGTATTGGTGCCACAAGATGTTATTGATTGTAAATTGAAGGATTGTTGAAAGAGAGGTCGAAGTGGTCATGCAGAGGTCTATGTAAATTCCTTGCAGTCTCAAAAGTCTTTGACAGTGCAAAGATATACGAGACAAAACGTGGTGAAAGGAACCCCCCCCACTAAGGAGAGACAGGCTCGAGCCCGGCAGAAAGAAGCCTTTGCAGAACTGAGAAATTATAAGTTACTCACCGTAGTGACCAAGTCCTTAGTCCCCTTTCCTCCATACTGCATGGGTGTCCCTTCCAAGGGACAGGAGACGGAACCTTTTTCACTAGAAAAAAACTCTTCCCCTTTCAATTTAGTGGTGCACCGGGGGGTGGGGGGGATGGAGCATGCAATGCCCTAACTCCGCCCTCCGGCACCACACCGCAGTCCCCACTGGCGCATCGACAATAGATTTAACATTGCCTTATGACAACAGTATTATGGGGGAGGTTGGTGGGACGTATGGAGGAATGGGGACTAAGAGTATGTTAGTCAGTACGGTGAGTAACTTATAATTACTCTTACACCACGTCCCCTTTCCTCCATACTGCATGGGCGATTACAACTGAATGTAGCCCCAGGGTGGAGAGGAGACCCTCCTTAAGCACATAGGTTCCTGGGAACAGCCTGTCCGAAAGCTGCATCAGATCTAGAGCCAGCATCCAAACAGTAATGCTTGCAGAAGGCCGAGGGAGTGGCCCAAGTGGCCGCCCTGCTTATGACTTGCCATGCGACATGGCGCAGTAATGGGATTGCCTTTGCCTTGGCCCTGACTGCGTGGGTGTGCAAGTTTGTCAGAAGCGGATTGTGCTGGCCCTCGTACGCCTCTTTGATGGCAGAGACCGTCCATCGGGGTATGGAAGCCTTAGAGGCCCGATAGCCTGATCTTGAGCCTCCGAAAGTGACGAACAGTGTGTCTGATTTGCGGAAGCACTTGGTCCTGTGCAGGTAAAATTTCAGGGCACGCCTGACATCCAGGCAGTGCAGCACACTCTGTGCTTCGTCCTTGGGATCGGCAAAAAACATAGGAAGGACTATTTCCTTGTTCAAGTGGAAAGCAGACGGCACCTTGGGCAGGATTGCTGGGTGTGTCCGCAGGACTACTTTGTCCTTGTGAAAGGTAGTATATGGTTCTGAGGCGACCAGCGCCTGGATTTCGCAGACTCTACGAGCCGATGTGAGTCCGACTAGTAAGGCTGTCTTGTTGGTGACCAGCCTGATCATGGGACACCATTGGCTTTGAACGGTTTGTGCGCCAGGGTGCCCAAGACTATGTTGAGGTCCCACACCGGGTGCAGCCTCTTGACGGGCGGGTAGATAGGATTGGAGGATGAGAAGATCCCCTCCTCCGAGTTCCTGTAAGCTCCGATGGCTGCGAGGTATGTACGGCAAGTGTCAACCTGAACGCCAGAGTGGGCGAGGTGCGCCGAGAAGGAGAGCACGTCCTCCAAAGTACATGCCAGGGGCTCGATTTCTTTGGAGTCTGCCCAGTGGCAGAATCTGGTCCATTTGCTTTTGTACTGGGCCCTTGTAGCCTTGCTCCTTGCGCCCTGTATGATTTCCAGATTAGCCTGTGAGAGTCCCGCTCTAGGTTCCATGAGGCCGCGAAGTGCCGCTGAATCCTCCTCATCTTCAATCTAGTGTGCAGGACAGCTAATAGGACCGCCACCAATAGACGCAGGAGATGTTGGTACCACTATGCGGAGGTCACCTCTCTGCTGAGGAAGTGGGTGGTGGCCCTCTTGATGGTCGAGATCTTGTCCTCCGACAGAAATACCTTCTCGGAGCATGTGTCCCAGATGAGGCCCAAGAATGTCAGAGTCTGCGTGGGCTGCAGCTGCGACTTCTTGAGATTGAGCGAGAAGCCCAGATCGTGCAGTGTGTTCATAAGGGCATGGGAAGAGTGGTGAACCACTTCTGGAGATGTAGCCCTGACGAGCCAGTCGTCGAGGTATTGGTAGATGAGGAAGCCATGTGCTCTGAGGAGGGCCGCCACCATATTCATGAGCCTGGTAAAGACCCTGGGGGCAGAGTTGGGGCCAAAAGGAAGGACCCTGTATTGAAAATGGTAGCCCATGATCCTGAACCGTAGGAAAGAGCGATGGGGCTGCTAAATGGGGACATGTAGGTACACATCCTTCAGATCCAGGGAGCACATCCAGTCTCAATGTCTCCGCTATAAAATCTGGCATAACCATCTTGAATTTTTGCAGGTGTAAGGAGAGGTTGAGGGTGGAAAGGTCCAGCACAACTCTCAGGCCCGCCTGGTGGTTCTTCTGAATGGCGACAATCCTGGAGTAAAAGCCCAAGCCTCGCTGGGAGGCTGGGACTTTCTCCACTGCGGGGCTCTCTACGAGCGGCCGGATCTCTGCCAAAAGAGTTGCTGTCCCAACCTGTGGGAGTGGAGGGAAGGCTGGGATAGGGAGGCGGTACCCCGTGGATACTATGGAGAAGATCCAGGGGTCCATGAAATTCTGGTGCCAGAAATGCGCGTGGAGGGCCAGCCTGTCCCCCACTGGAGACACGTGGACCCAGGCTGTCCTCATGTCATGGCAATACAGATGGCACAGCCAGAGGTGTCAATATAGGCCACGGTGGATTCCATGAGGTCATGCGCCACCAGCTTGGCCTCGGCCAGCCCTCCCTTAAAGCGTGATTGGCTCCGAGTAGGGAGTTCCGGGAGGAAGTCCGCAATTTCCCACCATAACCTTTGGTTAGCAGCAGCCAGAATGGCATCGGCTTTGGCCTGACTAAGATGCAGGACGCGTTGGAATAGAGAGCTTGTTCCCGTATGTCTCCAAGATCTTCTCCTCCTTGCCTAGCAGGGCTGCAGAGAAGGAGGCTGAGGACGACAGGCTTGGAGTACAGTTATGCCGCAGCGATCACCGAGGAGTGTGGCTGAGGATGGGCCGAGAGCAAGAGTGTATCCCCCTCCATCTGCCTGTACTTGGCGTCCAGGCCTCGATTGTCCGAGTGGGGCGAGTGGGGCTTGAGCCAACCCTTCTTGGCCACGGCAACTATGTTCTTCTGCATCTTGATCCCTGTTCTCAGAGGGGCGTCGGTGAGGACTTCAGCCAGAACCCCCTCTGCTGGCTGCTCGACCTCGGGTACGCCCATATACTCCGCCAGCCCGGCAAGACGTTTGTAGAAGGCCCTGGCTGAGGATGGCGTATCCGGATCCTCCTCTTCATCCGTATCCTGTGGATCAGGAAGATACAGTGGAGGAAGAGGAGTAGTTGGCGCCGGAGGCTGGGGTACAGGGGCCGCGGCCGGAGGCTGAGAAGGCGGCAGAGGCTGGTACGGAACCGGCTGAGGCATCGGCTGGAGAGGCGGAGGCAGCGGCTGCACCAGGGCCTGGGGCGGAGGCGCTTGTGGTGCCGCTAGCATTGCGGGTAGGACTTCCCTGATGGCGTCCTTGAGGATAACCCCAATCCGAGGTGACCTCATGAGGCCGAGGAACCTCTCGAAGAACCCCTCCTCACTGGCCGAAGAGGCGGCATGGGGTGCAGATGGGGTAGCTGGGAGCTGCTGGAGCCGCTGCGTACCCTGCCCATATGGACGCAGTGGGAAGCTGCCCTGTGCAAAAGAGGGATATGCTGTAGGCCAGATACCTGGTTGAGGCTAGCCCCACCTTGACATTCGTTCTTCTCCGAATTCCTGGAATGGCGTCAGACGGTTGACTCGGTCTGGCGCAGCGGCCATCTTGTCAAGCTGTCTGCCACATGCCTGCGACATGTTGCTCCGCCCGCTGGGCCCGGCCTCCTCCAAGACTCTTTCGTGTGGATCACGAGGCCTATCCTGCTCCTCGGGCCTAGGCCCGGTAGGTGCCACACCCTTGACCGGGGGTCGGTAGAGCTGCGTTTAGGTGCCCCCTCTGACGTATTGCTGGTAATAGGGCATAGCCCCTCGGCCATATTGCCGGTACAAGGGCGGAGCCCCGCGGATGACAATCCGGTACAAAAACCTTCCGGTCCCTCAACACTACCACTCGGAGGATCCAAGGATCCCTCGGCCCAAAGGTCGGTAGCTGCAGCAGCCTCGGTGCACGTGCAAGGCCCTGACCGGTTCCTCCGCGCGGGATAGTCCCTGGGAAGGAGTCTCCTTTGCAGCGTGCGATGGAGAATATTGGCGCTACCTTGGGCTTGGTTCGATGTTTCACAAAGTTCTTGAGGTCCTCTGGAGGCAACTTCTGGAAGAGCTCCCTCCACCTGACTAGTCTGATCTTCAGCGCTTTTGAAGTCAGTGAGCCACACGCTGTACAAACTTGCCAAACGTGGTCTGGGCCAAGGCAACGTAGGCAGAGGGTGTGGGGTTCTGAAGTTGGGAAGAGCCCGTTGCAGGATGGACACCTGCTGAACCCTGTGGAGGTCAGCATGCGCCAGGGAGGAGCGTGACACCCGAGGAAAGAGTACCTGAATGATAAAAAGACAAAGAAGAAGTATCTGTGCGTGGAATTACATGGCCGAAGCCAAACCGAGGAGCGCTGGTGAATTCGGCCCGTTCCGGACGACGCGGAAAAGGGGACTGGGGTGTGACGCCGGAGGGCGCAGTCAGGGCAGTGCATGCTCCCTGGGCCACAACCCCACGTGCCTCTAAATTTAAAGGGGAATAAGGTTTTTTCTGGTGAAAAAGGTTACGTCTCCCGTCCCTTGGAAGGGAGGCTCATGCAGTATGGAGGAAAGGGTATCGGACGTAAGAGTAATGATGTGAAAGAGAAACAAGACCGGCTCACGCCCGGCAGAGGGAAGCCTCTGCAGAACTGTAAGAAATTAAGAATATATGAACTGAGCATTGATGGCAAGGCAGGCGAAGCCTAACGAAGTGATTGAACTACCATAAATTGAAAGCCTAAGATTTAACTGTTCAATTTTATCAGTAAACCAAAGTGTGCAAGACTGACAGAACTGTGCCATCCACCCATCCTTTGTTTGTTTTTTTAGTGACTCTCTAGACCGCGTGGGGTTGAACCTGGGGAAGGGAGTTGGTGCTGAAGCCATTCTGACATTTCCTTTTGAGACACTATTTTTATTTTGTATTCCCTTAACACATTTGTCACTCTAGGAAGGAGAGCAAGGTTAGGTTTTCTTAGTATAGGCCTTTTTATTTTGACCCGACTGACTTGGACATATTTGTTGTTGTTTAATGGTCGAGATTACTCCCATTTTACAGTTAGGGCTGTCTGTGTCTACTGCCCGATACCATGCCTTCCTCACAGATCTGTTAAGAGAGCAGCCCAACCGATCAGAGATAAGTCCATGACCCCCGTCACCTGGGGCCAATGTTGTAGAAAACAACACGCCTTTCATCAAGTTGTCTCGCCCACCACGCTAGGTCTTGAGCCAACTGATTCGAGACCTCTAGAAGGTCTGACGTGTTGCCCAGGAACTGCGACCATTGGCAAGGTACAAGTTACTTACCTGTAACTCCTGTTATCAAAGATGGGTCTTGCATGGATTCACATGCTATGAATATTCCCAGTCGTTAAGCTGGGAATTCTTGGTAATATAAATAATATAGCTTTAAGTTAAAAAGCTGCGTGTTGTTTGCATAGCCTATTGCTGTCACTTTGGGTCATACTGCCCCAGCCAATGACATTGGTCCTCCTAAGCTCCACACTCCTGGTGACCATCTTTAGATTTGGTTGCACACGTAAAGTGGCAGTAGGAACCAAGAAGAGCCAGAGAGGGGCATAGAATAATAATTTACGCAAAAACCTGTGCAACTAGTCTGCACACAGGGAACTATTTACATGCAAGACAAGATCGGGATGAGCTTTAGAGCATCACCATTAACCAAATCAAGCTTATAACCCCATCCCATGATATACCGCACCTTGTACTAATAGCTTCCCTTTCTTCTAGAGTGTGTCTCTGCCAACTAAAGCACTACACAAACAGCTCAAATAAAAAATGTTTTAAAAAAAACGCAAAAACACTTGAATTGGTGGTCCTCAATAGAAACAACAGTTATAAAACCAAAACAAGCAAATGTAGCATGTAACCAGGTTGTTTGTAAGAGCACATTTAATATATAATAAAATAAACATGCAGTGTTTTGGAGAAAAAACCAGTAACAAATGGAGAAAATGTCCCAAACTATGCTAGACAAAGAATCTACTACACTAGAGAAAAGAACTACTAGCCACAGAAGAACAAACTATTTTTCAGATTAAAAGTTTCCAATGTCCTTCACAAGCTGAAATTAACTCACGTGTGTGTGCCCTTGTTATGTTGGCCTACGTAAAAGAGAGGCTTTAGTGGTACATCATTATGGTTATTTTAGATACAGATTGGAGTCTTAAATCTGGAATTTATTAAATCAGCCATGACAGAGGGATCGTGCTTGTAATAAAAAGTTAGGCTCTCCAAAATACAAAAGAATGCCCAGACATCTCTGTGGCAAAAGATCAAAACAAACCTGCAAGTGGTAAAATTACATATGCTCAGGAGTTATTACAATACAAAAAAAAACAAAATAAAAATGGAACACTTCTACTGAACAATGCGACCTGTAAAATGTAGATGTACCAACCTGGGGGGCCAGTAGACAAGGAGGTATTAGAAACAAGATGAGGATGACAACACAGCTGCCTTAATCTCACGAGAAGCGCCAGGACGTCTGCATAGTGTGTGAGAACTGTTCCTTCATTAAAGTACCTAAAAAAAATATAAACAGTTACTACTAGAATACATTGTCACATTATTACTTGGAGGAAACAGGTATTTACAATAAGTCTTTCCAGATGCTTTTATAAAAACTGTGACATGGCCTGCATTTCATTCCCTACATTTTTAAACCATGGTTAAGTTGTTTATGCCTCCATTTTGTATTCTTGATTATCAATTATATTTCCCTCCCTTGTTCTGTGGGATGATTGTACTGTTCTAATATTCATCTATGCCTAATGTTCTATTGTGGAACTACGTATATAATGTTCTATTGTTGGCAGTTGGTGAGAGGAGTCAAACTGAATCCTGATGCGTGTGGGGTTTCTCATGAGCCGATTCTTAATAAAGCAACCTACTTGTTACTTACCAAGGGCTTTGAATTACTGCACATGGCAATGAGAACCTAATGGAAGCCCAGTGCTCAAATTCACGGCTTCACAGTCTAGTTAGGGAAACTGTCAACTACCGGGTCTCCATGCAGCAAGTTGACTCAGTGGATGAGAAGTTCCCTGCTCAACTGAGGTTTCTTATCTCAGAATGTTGCACATTAGCCACTATACCTGTGTGGATTATCATTTTAATCTGCTTTACATCTGATAATTGTATTGGTGCCTGTTCTGCTCCACTCTGGATTGTAAAGGGGTAATTTATGGCGTCAAGTTAGCACGAAGCCTGGGACCCACATAGGATACTACAGGCTTTACAACTGCCACCACTGCCTATTTGACTATGTGCTGTACTCCAAATTGCCAGTGCAGAGCTACGGATCCCTCATGCAATATTGTGTGCCACACTTCGTTTACCAGAAACACTGGGGTTGGGGCTTGGGGGCTGTGGGTAGGGAGAGGGGGACTGGTGACGGTGGAGATCCACCTTTGCTTGGACACCAACCCAGCCTGAGAGCAATCGCCTCAACACCACTGCAGATTGTAAGGAAGAGCTTAGCAGCACACAAGGGACATCCAGAACACCGCATGCATTTTGCTGCATAAAAGGTTTGGCACACTTCTTTAGCTCCAATACCCACAAGCGTTAAGTACAGACAACACTGTTCAAGTGAAACAGTTATCAGCATTGGTACCTTTGAATCTGGCACTTAGTGTTACTTTAATTTGGTTACCATTGCAGTTTTTTCAGCCTCCTTAGTAGATGCTTGCCAGTACCATACACCGTATGCTGACTGAGCATACTATCTCCGGGCACTAGTTAGAGTCTCTTGGGATATATTCTTTTAACACCATATCTTTTCTTTATTTTAGTTTGTGCGGATGGACACCAAAACATGTTAATTCTGTGTACATATATTAATGCATAGACAGTGTTTCTGGACAGACTAGCCACACTACTTCAGTAAACTGTGTCAATTGTATTACTTAGCCATGATGTCATGCATACTGGTCCAGATATGCATCTACCACTATCTGCCATACCCAAAAAAAGCAGGAGCCATGGAAATCAGTTTTCCTTAATTATGTGACTGCTGCCTGCAGGCCTAATTATGGTATTGACACGAAGCAGGCCATGGAGTATGCACGAGTTAACATGTAAACATGTGATCCCTTACTTATTTAGAGAAAATGTGTTAAGAAACTTGACTTTCATTACACAGCCAAACTAAGTATTAGTGAAGAAAGATTATATTTTCAAATGAGGAGTCAACGTGTGGGTGTATCTGTAGAGATTATTTTGTCACTTGTGCGAGTCGTTGGCTCTTATGACGACATTTAAAGAAAGGTTTGATTGGCATATAAAAGATTAATTCATGTTTAGGTGTGCATCCAATAAAATAAGGGAGGAAGAGGGGATGAAGAGGTATTTCAATCTCAGAGAGGTTATTCAAATAAGGAAAACTACTGAAAAAGGGCATGGCCAAGAGGGACGACCAAGCCGGCACTTGAACGGCAGCTCCAACAACACTACCCTGTTAACACACAACACTACCCTGTTAACACACAAAGTTGATCGCGTTTCCCTTCCCGGGCTTGCAATCCACCCACAGGGTACCGAGGAAGTGGGTAGTTGCTGGAGGGGCCGGCGGCGCCTCACAGCTCCGGCAGTAGAGGTCTGAAGAAGACTGCGTGTGACGCCCGATCCAAGCTGGCGGGTGCACCGCCTACGGATGAGGCGTCAACAACGGCGCTTCACTGCTCCGGAGGGGCTCCAACTCGCCACAAAGACCAAGACCTATCCCTATATAGAGAGAGAGATAGTGAGAGAGCAGCTGGCCCGGTCTCTGGCCTTCCGCGACCTCGCTGGGACCATCGCCATTGCAGGGGAGACTCATCCTTTTCCCCCTGCGCCCCCGAGACCCAAGCAGTGACACGTGCATGTAAAGTGGTGGCGCAATATGGGGCTCTCTGGCTGAGGGAGCGGGACTCGAGAAGGGCAGTGGATTGAGAACGGGCAGCTGTAACGCTCACCTGATTTCCACGGAGGCGCTGGGCTGGACTGAGCTGTCGCCATGTCTTCTAGTGTGACTCGTAGATCTCGGCCTTCTCCTAGGGCTGGTCCCCTTCTCACGATGTACCGGACGTGTAGAGTGAGGTGTCTGCAGACGGAAGAACAAGGATTTAGGAACTGGATTGACTGAACTTCTCCTTCCTCAGTCCTCTTATTCGAACCAAGGGCGTGGCTTGCTCACCTTAGATATATTAAGGCCGGGCTCTCCATCCTGCGTCTTTGCAGGGGCGCAAGTACCAGTTACTTCACTGGTTCATTGACAATTCTCTTGATTGCAGAGGTTGATGCTGGAAGATACCGCCGTTTACCGCACAAGCGGTTTCTATGGAGCACCCTTAATTTAGTCACTTGCTCAGTCTCAGGGTGTCAAGATTGAAATTGTAGAGGAATGATGCGGCGAGCAGGTGAGTAGGGAAGATGACCGGTTGCTGTCACCCTTTCTAATGTCTCTCTTTGTCCTGCAGGTTTAGGTGCAATGGACGCTGATGAATAAGTGCCCAGGATCGTGCAAGCGCGTATGTACGAAGAAGATGAAGCGCGGTGCACGTAAGTAAAATGACTGCTGTTTGTTTCAAAAGCACGCCTTAATGTCTCTTTTGTTCTTGCAGATCGTGGATGCAGAGAGCGTTGCTAGATGGATGCCGGCGAACGTGCGAGCGCGTAAGTAGAAAGTTTATGGTTGGTTTAGAATGCGCCTTAAAACGCCTCCCTTTGTTTTGCAGATGCCGGCATGCAGCGCTTCTTGAAGTTCAGAACGTGCGGAGCGCAGGTAAGCAATTCAAGAATGCAATGCTTAATCAAGTCCTTTTCTTTGCAGATGTCGATGGGGAGCCGAAGAAAGCGGCGGAAGGCTTTGGAAGATGCCGCCGTATTTGGTAAGTAAGAGCGCTGCTCTCTAATTGAATTCTGCTAACCTGTTGTTTTGTCTTGGCAGGTGCAGCTGAGGATCGGATCGCTAGCAGGTAAGGAATTCGTTTTCACAGGAACTGGAGCTGAAGAATCTCAGGAAGACTGGAGCTGACATGGAGAGCGTCCTGCTGCAGATGCAGAACAACGCGAAGCACGTTTCATCAATCGGGTGTGGTTTAAATAGCCTTCTGTAGTGCTTAGGCATCTTCTTCCACAGCCTCGCCCAGGAAAGAAAAGAGTTCCTGTGTTCTGATTCCAGGGAGTGGCTCCTGCCCCACCCAGACAGGAAAAGTAGTTCCAAGCAGAGAAGGATCAGAAGACCATCGAGCTGGTAAGTAAGCAGCATGGTCTGCTGCAGGTAGGTCCACCCAAGCACTCTTAAGCATTATGAGCCCGGCGCTTCCAGCGCCGGGACTGGTCATCTTTATGAGCCTGGTGCCACTGGCGCCAGGACAAGGTCCAAAAGGTCCCGATAGGGACTGGCTGGTACCCAGGATCAAGGTTATGGGCCTGCGTCCAAGGATATGAGGCATGTCCTGACCCCTTGGAAGCAGGGATCATGACAGCAGCAGAGTGGAGCAAGACCAAATGGCCCTCGGCGCCACCCAGACCCACATCCCATTTATGGCGACGGAGAAGGAAGAGAAGAGATATACAGAGGGGTCAGGAGGACTCCTGACACATGACGGAAGTCAAGGCCCTACATGCCACCGACACGTGGCATGCTAGGGAGAAGGTGTAGAAGGAAGGAGAGCACGATGATGGGCCAGGAGGTTCCCCGAAACACAGATGTAATCTTCTCACAAAGGACTTGGAGGAGAAAGAAGATCCCTGAACCCTGTATTCTTTACACAGAAGGTGACTAGAGGGAGAGATCCCTTCCAGAGGAGGGAAACGTAAGAAGCGGCGTAAGAAGCCAGAAAAGACAGAACAGCACGAAAACCGGGAGCAGAGGTGTGATCATTGAGGAGAATAAATACTAGAGTGTGGCCTGGACTGGAGGGGAGGGGAGGTGCCGTTCGCCATTGGGAACACATGGAGAGGGTGTACAGCTGCATCCTTTCAATAACAATATGGCCAAAGCAAATAAACGAATTAAAACGTCTCGGATGAAGACATTTCTTCATTACGCCACCACAGCGAAGAGCAATGAGGAGAGCTTTGGGAGGAGGAGAAGGCGAATCGGACCACCTGACAAGGGGCATGCTGGCCTCTATGCTCAAGGATCTCAAAGAAGACATATCTGTCCTCCTCAAAACAGAAGTCACAGCAATAAAGGCAGATCTTTTCAAAGCAATCCCCGAAAATAAGAAGGAAATCAATGGGCTGGGGGAAAGGGTTTCCTCAATGAAACAGTGATTGCTTCAATGGACTGCAGAACATCGCACATTGGCCAGGAAATCCAGATCCTAAATGAGAACTATGAAATGCTAACGAATAGATGTGATGATCTAGAAAACCGATCTCGAAGGGACAACCTGAGAATAAAACATCTGAAAGAAGGACTTTAAGAGAACGATATCAAAGGTTGTATCGCCAAGCTCTTCCAATCCATCCTTGAAGATCCCTCATAAAATACCCATGAAAATCGATAGGGTCGACAGGATGGGCATCTCAAGAGCGAAGTTCGAAGAGCCTAGAGACATCCTAGAGAAGAAGCACAACTTCACAGTCAAGGGAACCATTCTCACAGAGGAAAGAAAGCGAGGGCCCATCAAATTTAAGTGTAGCAAGGTGCAAATCTTTCAAGATGTCGCACAATGCCATATCTTATCAAACCACAACATATCAACTTACCCTAGCGAAAAGGAGGATGAAACCCATCATGGAGGTGTTGAAGAAGGAAGTAAGGTATTGATGGACATACCCTTTCGGCTTGATATTCAAATGGGAGCACAAGGTGGTCATGATCTTCAATGCTGATCTGGGGGTATCCCTCAATCCCTCATAGGACTCAAGAGGGCACCTGAAATAGACCCGTAGGAAGAGGGTCCAGGCACCAGTGGCAAGACATTCGGCGCATGGGAGAGAAGGCCCAAAGGAAGATGGCGTTGAGAACTATTAACAGTGAACTTGATCAGGAATGCTGAGAAAGGCTACAAAGGAGTGGGGAGTGGTCCAATAACCAGAATCAAATGATCTTAAGGCTCATGTTCTTGAGGTTTAATGTTTGTAAGTGTTTTAGTCCACTGAAGGCGGTTCATGGGCGAGGGTTGGGTATTGTTCACAGGAAAAGGTGTGGTTAAATATAATAGATTTACAGGCGAAAAATGGGGTTGGGGAACACCTACTATAAGCACCGTTCATAAGGGGTGGGAACAACATCTTGTACGCAGTAGAACAGTAGCGCGCAGATGGTTCTCAATCAATGGGGGTAAGAATGTTGAAGTTTACGCTCTTTGGGGATGCTTTTGGCCACACACCAGCAAGGGTAGAGGCACGACCAGGAAAGGAATGGGCAGACCAGAATAGAAATCCCGAAATGTCAAAAAGGCCCGATTAGGTAATATATTCAAATTATGGTGGGCAATGTGCAGGGCCTCAATACTCCCAACAAATGGATCCAACAGATAAGGGATCTGAGAAGGGAAGGAGCGGAGGTTGTGGCAATACAGGAGATTCATCTAATACAGAGACCAATTTAGACTGAAAAACAACAATTCCTCATACAAGTACAATCTAGCCCTATATCCAAGTGGGCGGGGGTGGCCATTTTGATCCACAGGGAGCTGAATTTTATATTGACTGATTCAAACAGGGATAGGGAAGGGAGATATGCCATAGTGAAAGGTACAATAGGGTGTAAGGCCCACATTATAGTTTCAGTGTTTAACCCCAACCCGGGCCAAGACCAATTCCTTTATGCTTTCCTTCAGACAATTGAGAGAATCAGGGAGGGAGAGGGCTTCTTTGCAGGTGACTGGTACTCCTTTATGGAGGGGAGTTGGGATAGATCATCTAAAGCTAAATCCTCTCAAACCGTGGAAATTTCGAGGAGTCAATGGGTTACTGGAAGACATGGGGCTAGTAGATGCAAAGAGACCTGAACACCATGGAGTGAGGGACTACACTCACGTGCACAAATCATGCTTGCATATTGAGAATGTCTTTATGCTAGCAGCAGCTCTAAAAAATATCCAAACGATAGATATACAAGTAGGCACTATGTCAGACCACTTCGCAATCTTGCTAACCACACAAATGGAGGGGAGACTAAAGTCCCAGTTCATTTGGAGACTGAATGACGACCTGTTAATAGATGTGATGGTGAGGGACACCTTAAGGGATGGCCCCTACAAATACTTTTCATATAATGCGGCAACAGACAAATCAGCTGGAAATCACTGGGACGCAATGAAGGTGGTGGCAAGGGGCAGTGTCATCACCTCGTCAGTGACACGCTGCAAAATTAGGAAACAGGAAGCTGATCTCATAGCCAACATTGAAACATTCGAAACCCCGTACAGATTGCAGCAAACTAGGGTTCATTATAGAAAGTTAATGGTGAAAAGAGGAGAACTGTACACCCTTAGAATTGACAAAGCCGAAAAGTTGCTCCTCCAATCTAAGCAGCTTTCTTATGAAATATGAGGGAAAGCTGATAGGATTCTGGCAAATAAATTGAGAGCGCAGAAAAAACAGACCTTTATCCAAAGAATCGTAGATGACAGTGGGAAAGATAGCAGGGGAGAGGAACATAAACTTAAAACCTTCTGGAACTTCTATCAAAGGTTGTATATGGCTGACGTCGTGGAGCAATTGAACCAGAGGGAGTATTTGTCTTGCATCAGTATGCCAAATATTCCCGAAAGAAATAAAGAATGGCTACGGACGGGTTATCGGCAGCCTTTTACAAGGGAATGGCTCTCACACTCCTGACTCCTATGTTGGATCTCTTTAACTCGCTTAGAGAGGAGGGAAATGCTGTGCCGCATTCTATGACAGAAGCACAAATTGTGCTGATTCCAAAGCCAGGTAAGGACCCATTCAGCTGCACATCATACAGGCTTATTTTACACTACAATATTGACCAACAGGCTAGAAATCCTCATGCAATCGTTGGTTGACCCTGATCAGATGGGATTTATAGCAAACAGATCAATAGACAGCATTAGGAAAATAAACCTTCTCATTGACGGGGCAAATAGGGGAAGGGAACAGGCATTATTACCAATATAAGGCTCCGGTCGATTGGTCCTTCCTTCAGTAGGTACTGGGTAAAGTGGGGTTAGGACCAAGAATTATTAACATGATCATGGTCAAATAAGCCTCTCCACTGGCCAGAATGAATGTAAATGGGCAGTTGACTGGACCCGTCCCATTGGGAAGGGGGAATGAGGTCGGGTTGCCTGCTGTTGCCTCTTCTCCTTGCACTGGAAATGGCATCCTTAGTGGAGTGGGTCAGGACTTCTGACAGAATCAAATGGATTAAAGTAGGAGAAGAGCGGGGTATAAAATTGGCCTCTTTGCTGATGACTTGGTACTATCACAGACAAATCCATTGGAATCGATTAAGGCAGTCATGGAGAAAATAGATTTGGGGATGGATCAGGATTTAAAGTCAATGTACATAAATGAAAGATCCTGAATTTCTCAGAGACAGAGCCCACGATTCAGGAAAACAACATATATCGCCTTTTTCATGCGCAAAAAGCACAGTGAAATATCTGGGCATTAATATTACAAAGAGAGGGACTGACTTGAAAGCTGTCAACTATCCCACTCCCTGTAAGGAGATTACCAACGACTTAGGCAGGTGGAGCAAATTATACTTGATATGGCTGGTGTTAGAAACCTGAAGGGTTCTTCCCGTCTAGTCACCAGGGATCTGTCATCCAGGTGGCCAGGACACAGCCATCGCTTTTGGATCCAGTTTCTGGGGGTGGACCAGTGCGGAATGATCACCTGGATGGGAGTTCTTGGGGAGTAGGACACTGACGAGTGAGACACTGTATTCCCCTTCCTTGAACACCTTTTCCCCATCCTAACACACAGGATATTCCAAAACACTGCCCCCTCCCCCTTTTCCGACACGAACACTTCCACACAACATGAAAGACAACAGACTAACATCAGAGCCGTTTACCTGACATGTCCCAATATGAGGCTCAGGCAAAGTCATGCAATTGACCAGAATCACACACACCGGACGGCCCTTTCCCTTCCCCACAGGGATGAAAGGTGGAGCAAGAGAGCACACTACGAGCAAGGCAGACTGCAAAACGTGAGAGCTAACTCAGCATGGCAGTTCCAAAGAAGGAGAAAGACGGTGCGAGAGAGAATACCAAGGGGAGAAGTGACCTTGCCTTTATCGACAGACCCAAGTGTAACCTCAAAAGAAGGAATTGGAAGACCGCAAACAGCCAACGTGTGTTGCAGCAGAGTCAACAGTACCTGGGCACCTCCTCCGCTGACAGCAGAGCCGGGAAGAGACACATGGACCAATGGTACCGGCCTGGACTCTACAGACAAGAACGCAAAGAAATTAATAATCGGTGAGCCGAGGGGAGTGTTGATAAAGAAACCGAACTGTGCTGAACGAAATTAGCAAGCAGCTAATTTAACTTTGAATAAACAAATAACTCATGGTAAAAGGAAGGGGAAAGCCAGAATATAAGTATAAAGCACCAAGTGGGTGTTCATTCGAGAAACGCTAGGCGATTACCCGGTTGAACTACATTTACCAGAAGGCCTTGGGAGAAAGGCGAGAAGAGGGGTCAAAGTGGTCATACGGAGGTCTTGTAAAATCCCCCATACAGTCGAAAGTCTTTGACCGACGGGTGATTGTAAAGCTGAGGGAAACAAATCCTGCATGGTGAATTGTTTGAAAAGACATTGACACTCGTGAGTGCAAGTGTCTAAACATGAACGGTGTTGACAGAAGTGAACCCAGTGGAGGGATGTACACAGTGAAATATTGGAAAATACATATTGATTAGTGAATACAAGAAAAGCCATTGTGAACACAAAGTAGGGAGGCTGGAAATTGAAAAGGGGTCCGAACCCGAAGGAGGGAGATCCAGGGATGGAAAGACACCACCCAAAAGTTTGTTGAGAAAGGAACTGTTTAATTGATTGGCCGAATACGACTTGTGAGGGGTTTGCGCCTGGAAGGGGGGGGAACCAGGGGTGAAGCTGTCGCCCAAAGCCATACATGGAAAATATCACACCCTCGAAGGCAAGAGACTTTTTATTGAAAATAGACTTAACCATTAAAGAACGGAACTGTCGGCTCGTGCTGGGAAAGCTGGAGTGTGTGCTGTGCTCATGAAATCCACCTTGTCCTCTGCTCAAAACGTGGGGAAGGGGGATCCCCCCCTGGCAATCACATCCTGACATATTATTTGTGAACACGTCTTTCTTTATTTGAAAACCCTATCCCACACTCTTTCTATAATTAGTTGTAAGGAATTGGCAATAGGTTTTTTTTTAGTATAGATCTTTTTATTTTGACAAGATGCCACAAGGCCTGCCTTATTTTCATTTGATGGTCAACGCTTGCTCCCATCTTAGATTTAGGTTAGACGTTTTTCCACACTGCACTTACAGTTTAATAAAAACCCTTAAACTGTGATCCGTTGTGTCCGTCTTTACTGTTGTCAACATGATTTCCTTACACTGGGTAGGATGACAGTAGTTAAGATGAACGTGCTTCCCAGGCTGCTCTACTTGTTCCAGAATGTCCCACTGGCTATACCCAAACAAAAGAAACTGCTTGCAACAATTGATATTCGCGTTTATATGGGGGCAGTCGGAGGGATCCTCAAGCGAGAATAAGCAGGAAGAGGATGATGGCTAGAAAGAACAGGGGGTCTCTCCCACCCAGATATACTGAATTATTACTGGGCTTCGCCCTCTCTTTCTCCTCATGCTGGCCTGATGGGCACTCTAGCTGCCCTTTCTCCATCAGCCTGCCTTTATACCTTTGAGAGATGCAGCGCTTCGTTTTATGAAGGTAAGCCCACTTGGGATTCATGTGTGAATTATTAGCGCCTGCTTCCACATCAATATGGCCGTAGCCATTACCAGCTCTTGGCTGGCCTTTGTGCTCAACCTGGAGCATACCCTTCTGATCCTTGATTGGCACCATTCTTTTGGCTCAGCGGCGAAGCCGGCACTAACTCAAGGCCCACGCTTAAGGACACTCTGCTTTCCTGTCCAGTATGTTGCTGTGTCACCCACTCCCTTGCCTGCCGCCCCCTGAGTTTCACCGTTCTCCTGCCTGATGTTTCTCAAGTCCCGCCGGTTGGCCGTGGCCTCATCTGGCTTGTGGCCTCAAGGTAATCGCGGTACCTGCACCTTGTTCAGGCCGTGCACCCTTCATTCACTTTTTCCTGCCTCTTCCCCTGCTCCCTCAGTTTATGCCCCCGGCTCATCACCCCTTTTTTCCCCTTCTCTCCAAAACTTTGCACTGTTGTTCGTTTAGCTGCCCTCCTTCACATTGGCTCTTTGTTCCAAGAGTCTACGCCCCTCCTATGTGCTCCATGCACTTTGCGTTCTTTACCTGGATCCCAAAGCGACATGCCCCTGCATCGTTACCCTTCAACTACCTTTCTGTGTACATTGCAGTCACACTTCGCGACTGTGCACCACTGCATCCACCGACCTTAACATCACTCCACTACCTGGCCGTCCTTGGCCTCTCCTTTGTTCCTGATCTGTTGTACCCATGTTGACTCCGATGTATCGTTGACTTTCATTCCTGCTGCGCTACTCGATGCATTTTCTACAGCCTCACCTTCGTTGCTATGGGCAATTAGCTGTTTTTCTGCATTTCCCCAGCAGTTGTGGTCTCTCTTTCTCTGCTACCCTTTCGCGGTCTCCTACTATTGCTATTCTGTTTTCCTGCATTAAATGTCGTCCTTCATTTTCTGCAGCCCTATCACTTTTGTTGCTGCCTACTTATTGCTGCATCTTGTATGTTTGTACTGCCTGGTCCAGCTACCCACCTCACGCCTCTTTACCCACCCCTTTCATGTTCTAGCACTTGCACGTTCTAAATCGTCTTACGACCAAGTCAGAATGTTTTTGTTTGCGTCTTCCCCCTACCCCCTTCCTTCTCTCTCATGCTATAGCACCTGCACCTTCGTAATGCTTCAAGATCTTTTCGAATGTTCTGTTTTTGTTTTATACTCTCTCTTCACCCCCACCCTTTGAGCCTTGAAATGCAATTCTGATGTATAGTGCACATTACAAATGACCAATAAATAAATTAATAATAATAATAAGTGGAGTGGCTGAAAGCAGAATCAGACAAACACTGGCTGTTCATTGAAGAGGCCATGGCAGGCCAGCATCTGTAGTAGTCGTCATGGATAGTTAAGACAGCAGAGGGCAAAGGGACTATAACAAGACAATTTCACAGGCACAGTGGCACCATAGTATGTCAGCAAAAAGAGGAAGCTGAGGATATTCTTATCACCGTTCACGGCAATACAAAGTAATGGGTCATCACACCTGCTCTTGGGGATTAATGTTTTGTGGGAAAATTGGGATGCAGGAAGCTGGTGGATATGGTGACGAGTGGATACAGCTATTCGAGCAATGCAAACAGGACGTTGGCCTGCAGGAGGGTGATAGATTGTGGTGTCAGCAGATTAGGCCCTGGGTGCACCATTTTATTAACAAAAAGGGGGTGTTTAGACCATGCACCCCTGTTGAAGACTTTAAAGCAAGCAGACAGTATGAAGGTTTTAACCGGGAAGATCTACAACTGCATCACAGACTCTCAAAGGGATGTATTTTGGCCCTTCAAAAAGAAGTAGAAGAAAGAACTTGAACGGGTAATCTCAGATTAGGACTGGGAATACATCTACTGTGATGTTCGGAAAGGATCCATTTGCATACAACACAAAGAGATCTAGGTTAAAATATTACACTTGGTGCTGTAACCCAGCCAAACTACACAGAAGTAATCCACAATTGGAAAAGTTATGCTGGAGGGGGTGCGGAATCAATTATAAGTTACTCACCGTAATGATTAACGTACTCTTAGTCCCTTTTCCTCCATACTGCATGGGCGTCCCTTCCAAGGGACGGGAGACGGAACCTTTATCACCAGAAAAAACCTTCTTCCCTTTTTAAATTTGTGGCGCGCAGGGGTTGCAGTCCTGGGAGCATGTGCTGCCCTGGCCCCGCCCCAGGCGCCACACCTCAGTCCCCATAGACGCATCAACAATGGATTAACCTTGCCTAAGGACACCAGTTTTATTAGGGGGGAGGATGGCGGGACGTATGGAGGAAAGGGAACAACGTTAGTCTCTACGGTGAGTAACTTATAATTCCTCTTTTACGTCCCGTCCCCTTTCCTCCATATTGCATGGGCGATTACAACTGACTGTAGCCCCAGGGTGGAGAGGAGACCCTTCTTAAGCAAACAAGTTCCTAAAAACCGCCTGTCCAAAGGCTGCATCTGACCTAGAGCCGGCGTCCAAACAGTAGTGCTTGCAGAAAGCCGAAGGGCTGGCCCATGTGGACGCCCTGCTTATGACTTGCCAGGGGACATGCCGCTGGTATGCGATGGCAGTTGCCTTGGCTCTGACCGAGCGTGCATGTTGGCCAGAGGTGGCCTATGCTGCTCAACGTAAGCTTCTTTGATGGCCGAGAACATCCGCAGGCTATGGAGGCCTTGGAGGCCTGACACCCCGGTCTTGAACCACCAAAGGTGACAAAGAATGCGTCCGACTTGCGGAAACCCTTGGTCCTGTCCAAGTAGAATTTCAGGGCACGCCTGGCATCGAGGCAGTGCAGAACTCTCTGTGCTCCGTCCTTGGGCTCGGCAAAAAACATAGGCAGCACAATTTCTTCGTTCAGATGGAATGCTGAAGGCACTTTAGGTAGGAATGCCGGGTGTGTCCGCAGGACTACCTCATCCTTGTGAAACATAGTATAGGGCTATGAGGCGGCAAGCGCCTGGATTTCGCTGACTCTGCGAGCCACTGTGAGGCCGACTAGCAAGGCCGTCTTGATGGTGACCAGCCTGATGTCCACGGACGCCATTGGCTCAAATGGTTTGTGAGCCAGGGCCCCCAAAACTATATTAAGGTCCAACACAGGGTGTGGCATCTTGATGGGCGGGTAGAGTCTAGCGAGTACCATCAAATGTTTCTTGACAATCCGGTTGGAAGAAGAGAACACCTCTTCCTGCGAGTTTCTGTAGGCCCCAATGGCTGCCAAGTAAGTGCGGCAAGTGTCTACCTGCACGCCGGAGTGGGCAAGGTGCACAGAGAAGGAGAGCACGTTGTCCAAAGTACATGCAAGGGGTTTGATATTCTTAGAGTCTGCCCAGTGGCAAAACCTGGTCCACTTGCCTTTATACTGGGTCCTGGGAGCCTTGCTCCTGGCGCCCTGTGTGATCTCCGGATTAGCCTGGGAAAGGCTGAGGTGCCCTAGCATGACCTGCTCAGGAAACACGCTGTGAGGGCTAGTTTCTGTGGCGTGCAGTGGATGACCATGCCCCCCTGCTGCGCCAGAAGATGTGCTGTGCTCCTCGGAAGGGGAATGGGAGGTCTCTCTGAGAGGCTGGGCAGCTCCGAGAACCATGACCTAACCGGCCACCATGGGGCTATTAGAATGACGCTGAGGTGGCGAGACTACTTGATCTTGCATATCACCCTTTGTATCAGCGGTGTGGGCGGGAAGGCGTATGCTGTCATGCCGTCCCACAGAATATGAAATATGTCGCCCAGGGAGCTGGGGCCCTGTCCCTGCCAGAGGCGAACAGTTGGCACTTCCTGTTGTCCAAGGAGGCAAAGAATTCCACATGGGGGTGTCCCCATCTGCTGAAGATCTCCTGCAGTACAAGTTTGTTCAACTACCACTCGTAATTGTCCGCTCCCAGCCTCCTGAGCCTGTCTGCCTCCAGGTTGGCTTCCCCTGGAAGGTGGACGGCCGTGAGGTAGATGATGTTCTCTAGGGCCATATCCCACATGCTGACTGCCAGTCTGCACAGTGGAGGGAACCTGGTACCTCCCTACTTGTTGACATAGAAAATGCTGGTCGAGTTGTCTGTCTGAATGAGGACCACCTTGCACCCGATAACCGGAAGGAATGCTCTGAGCGCTAGCCAGATGGCCTTCAGTTCCAGCCAATTGATGTGATACGCCTGCCGGGTCCAGGTGCCATGGACGCAGTGGTTGTCCAGGGTGGCCCCAGACAGAGAGAGAGAGAAAGAAAGAGAGACAAAGAGAGAGAACGGCTCCTGATTCCATGACGCTGCGAAGTGCAGCTGCATCCTCCTCATCCCGAGTCTCGTGTGGGGGACGGCTAATAGGACCGCTGCCATGTGTTAGGGAGAATTATCATAAATGGCTGATTTCCCTTACCTAATGAGTTCCTCAGCAGCTTTGCTGGATTTCTAGGGTTTATATTTTTCACCTGGTAAGAGTGTGAGCATTTTTCCCACTCTTACATGTGTTTTGCTGTGTGTGTTTTTACCATTTATGTGATTTTAGGGTCTGGAGCCTCACCTACTCCATGATCATCATTGTTCTGTATGTTACACAGCAACTTCAGTGCAGTGACAGAGGGTTGTCTTTTAGACTTCCCACTGACTCAATTTTTCTGGGACCGACTACTGTCTCCCAGAAACATGTAAAGTTGCCATTAACTTTATGTAGTCTCTTTAAACCACAGACCCAGTACACCCCATCTTACATGGAGTATTGGAAAGGGTTAATTCTTATCCCTTTTTGTCTGTTCCTCTTGGAGCACTGTTTCGCTTCCTTTACATCAAGACTTGGCTGGTGGTATTGGTAACTACCCCATTTTTTCTACCGCGGTTATCTTATATAACCATGGTATTATTTTAGGCTATATTAGCCTCAAACATAAACCCGCTTGACCAAATATATTTTATTTCAGCTCCGACTGGGTTTAGTCACCATTTCTTTTAGTTAAAGTCGTTCTCATGTTTTATCTCTGCGCGCCGAACCAGGTTTGGTCCCTTTGTTCGCCATCTTTTCGCGGGCTTCTGCACAGAAGCCCTCCTTAAGGCGCCTGAAAGTCTGGGTAGGCAGGATGTGAGGGAGGGGTTTTAGGACCCCTGCCATGGGTTCCCTTGGTAACCCAAGTCGCACTCCTATCTGATTGGCTAAGGGGACTGGCCTTGCCAGGCCAGCCGCCGTGCTGTGCGATTGACAGCCAGGTTGTATGAATGGGGGAAAACAGCATAAAAAGCAGGTCTCTGGGACTGGAAGAGCAGAGTCGCCACTGGAACGAAAGAACCAACGAGGAACTGGAAGAAGAGGACCCCTACAACAACTGAACTGCCCGGTGAAGCCCTGCTGCAGGTCAGAATCTCCAGAATCCGACGACAGAGAAGATCCTCCAGGAAACTTCTTCCCTTGAGCTGGTGGGACCAACCAGTTCGTCCAAACTGCAAGCCAGGACCCCTCCTCTGGTCGAATTCGCTGTACAGAGCTACAGTGGGCCGGATAGCCAGATGGTCGGACCCTGCTTGGGTTTTATTCGTTGTTTGGCGCTGCTGCTGGTTCCTTCCCTGGGTAGTGCAGGACCCTCCAGTCTTCCTACTTCTGATCAGTCCGACAGTTGCTTCAGGAACCGTGAGCCCGCAGGAACTACCAGGAACGTCTGCCTCAGCTTCAGCCCCCTCTCCGTTTTAAGGTACTGTGCAAATCCGGTTGTGCGTTTCGTTCAGCCGCGATGAAAGTGTTTGAAATCTTACTCCAAACCAAGGGCTTGTCCTTCTCTTCTCTTTGAACTAACTTTTCTACCAACCAACCTCGTCCGGAAACCGTGCCACAAACTTTACCGCAAACTACCCTGAACTGTATTATCTTGAGCAAAAGACTTTGAACCATTGACTTTGGCCCTAAGCCTTTTCTATCTGATTTTATCATTGTAGTCTCTCTTGTTCGCTTGCTCTGAGTACTTAACTGTTGGTGTGGATCCATTTCTGTTAACTTTGTTTTTCCCTCCCTTTTAAATTGCTGGAGTGCCATTTTGCTCCCACTTCATTTTGTGAGCTTAACTTGTCTGGAACTTATTGGGAGTGGTGTGGTGTATTAAGAGTGTGATTTTTAAACTGCTTATAATAGTATAATGTTATACAACTGAAGAGTGAAATAAATGTATATTCTTTTACTTGAAACCTTGAGTAAGTGTTTGCCTGAATCATAGCAATTGCTGTCCTTTGTGTAACTATTTGATACTGCTCACTTACTCTTGAGATAAGTCTGGCTGCTCAGCCATCGCTACCACTTTAACTGTGTAGTACAGGCTTGTACCAAAGGTGAATTTGTACTGTCACTTATAGTCTTAATTGTGTGTGGTGTTCCCAAAGGGTACTGCATATAATTCTGCCTAACACCACGAGACCCAGCAGGTGTTGGTACCACCAGGACGATGTCACTTCTCTGCTGAAGAAATGCGCCATGGCCCTCTTGATTGCCGTGATCGTGTCCTCCGAGGGAAAAACTCTCTCACAGCACGTGTCCCAGATGAGCCCCAAGAAGGTCAGTGCCTGCGTAGGCTGCAGCTGCGACCTCTTGAGATTGAGCGAAAAACCCAGATCGTGCAGTGTGTTCATAAGGGCGTTGGAAGTGTGGTGCACCGCTTCTGGAGAAGTCGCCCTGACGAGCCAGTCTTCAAGGTACGGGTAGATGTGGTGGTCCTGTGCCCGGAGGAGGGCTGCAACTCAGGAGGGCTGTATTCAGCCTGGTAAAGACCCTGAGGGCTGAGTTGAGGCAGAAAGGAAGCACCTTGTATTGGAAATGGTAGCCCATGATCCTGAATTGTAGAAAAGAATGACGAGGCTGCCAAATCTGGACGTATAAGTATGCGTCCCTCAGATCCAGGGAGCACATCCAGTCTCCCGCTATTAAAGCGTAGCCATCTTGAATTTTTGTAGCGGTAGGGAGAGGTTGAGAGTGGAAAGGTCCAGCAGAACTCTCAGGCCCACCTGTTTTTTTTTATGAATGGTGAAAATCCTGGAGTAAAAGCACAAGCCTCACAGGGAGGCTTGGACTGTCTCCACTGTGTCTGTCTCTCGAAGAGAGCCTGGATCTCCGTCAAAAGAGTTGCTGTCCCAACCTGTGGTAGTGAAGGGGAGGAGGGAAGAGAGATCGAGATAGGCAGGCAGTACCCCATGGATACTACAGAGAGGATCCAGGGGTCCGTGAAATTCTGGTGCCAAAAGTGTGCATGGAGAGCAAGCCTGCCCCCCACTGTAGACACGTGGACCCCGGCGGGGCGTGTCATGCCTTCTTTCACTCTAAGGCTGTTGCAGAGTAGGGGGACTGGAAAAAGCCCTACCTCCTGCCCTTTTTGTTGCTTGCGCCGATGTTGGGTCGGCAAACGGTCCGGCTGCCTGGACGTATGCTCTTGGAAGCAGCGGAACACTCCGTATGTACACCCCTTGTCCGGGTGCTGCTGTGACTGGGTGTACATTTTGGCCGTGGTCTTTGTAAGGATGGATAAAGACTTGGCCGTTTGTGAGCCGTTTTTCTTTTTATCCAGTTCCTTGTCCGTAGTGGAGTGGAAGAGGTCACCCCCTCGAACGGCAGGTCTAAGATGCATTCCTGGACATCCAGGTTTAATTTCGTAGCACGGAGCCAGGCTGTTCTTCTCATGTCCATGGCAATGCAGATGGCCCGGCCAGAGGTGTCAATGTGGGCCGCGGTGGACTCTCTGATGTCTTGTGCCTCCATCTTGGCCTCTGCCAATCCCGCCTTGAATCGTGATTGGCTCTGCGCCGGAAGCCATGGGAGGAAATCTGCAATTTCCTGGCAGAGCTCTGGTTAACAGCGACCAGCGTTGGCTTGACGAAGATGCAGGGACGTGTTGGAATACAGCTTCTTCCTGTACGCCTCCAAGATCTTCTCCTCCTTGCCTAGCAGTGCCGCAGACGAGGACTGAGGCTTGGAGTATAGTGATGTTGCAGCGATCACTGAGGAGTGTGGCTGAGGATGGGCTGATAGCAAGAGTGTAACCCCTCCATCTGCCTGTACTTGGCATCCAGGCGTCGATTGACCGACCGGACCGAGTGGGACTTGAACCAGCCCTTTTTGGCCAAGGCAACTATGTCCTTCTGCATCTTGATCCCTGTTCTCGCATCTGGATGTAGCGTGAGGACTTCGCCAAGGACCCCCTCTGCTGGTTGCTCAACCTCGGGTTGAGGGAGGCCGGAGTACTCTGCCAGCCTTGCAAGACGTTTGTGGAAGGCCTTGGCCGACGAAGGTATGTGGTGGTCCTCTTCCTCATCTGTGTCCACCTGGGGATCCAGCTGGTCCGGCACTGGTGGAGGGGTGCTGGGAGCCGAAGCCGGAGGTTGCAGCGGAGGCTGGTACGGAACCGTCTGAACAATCGTTTGGGGGGGCCGGAGCGGGCGGTGGAGGTTGCACAGGGGCACCTCTACTGGGGCCTGCGGAACCACAGCCATTGGGGAGGGGGGAGCACGTCTCTGATGGCGCCCCTCAGGATGACAGAAGTATCGGAGAGGTGGGCACCACAAGTTATTTTCTTCTCTTTCTTTCTTTGTTTAAATTATATATATAAAATTCACCTTCAGTGTCAGGTAAAATTGGAGCTGCCAGTTTAAATCTAGTCCTACAGCACAAGGACCTTAATAAACTGCAAATGAAGAAACAAGGCAACTCTGCCTTATTAAAACTGGCGCATCTCAGTTGGCCCTTCTATAGGGCTGCAAATTTTCGAAAAATTCGATTCCTTCTTCGATATCTTATTTCAATCAAATACGAAAAGTCAAATATATCTATGTACTTTTAGACAGGAATGTTTATTCACATTCTCATGTATTGATTCACATTGCACTGTGTTGGGCGATCAAATTTTGCCTTCAATATACATTCTGCCAATGCATTTCGGTTTGAACCTTCGTCAGGGCTGTATAAAGGCACTTGATTACATCATCAAGCTAGTCATAATTATGTATTCATTAATTTAAATACACTTTACGGTTTAAATACAATATATTAACAAATTCACACATACCATTTGGATTGTCCCACGTATATGCAATAGTTCCGCCAGATGAAAAATAAACAACCAACAAAAGCCATTTAGTTTCAGCATTATAAGTTTTGTATGCATTGATTTTTAGGACAGAAACCAGTCCTACCTGATCGCTTTAAAGGCGTTTTCTCTCTAGTTTCGCAGCTGTGTGTGTTTAAATGCGTAGCGAGGCGCATATGTCCATCGTCTCTCTGTTGAAGAGATAGGCGGTTTAGACAGCCATTCTAATGTTGTTATATCTAATGTAGAGCGCGGCGAGTGTTCGCCGATGCTTACCTGGAGTTCCTGCGTTGTCCTGCGGTCTGTAGAGAGACTTGTGCGCGCAGGCGCCTGTGTGTTTCATTTAAACGTTGTCATGGAGACGGTTGCGAGGCGCCGTGGTCCAACCGGGTTGCCGGAGCACGTACGCCTCGCGCCCCACCCCCGGGTGATTACCCTGGGGCGGGGATGTCTCCATGGCAACCTCTGTTCCACTATATGCAATAGGTCGAGCTGTCAATGCCTATGCGTTACTCCAAATTCGGATAGCTAGACATACTATTTGTGATTACACATGGGTTCCTACGGTACGTTACGTATATTTCATAATATATGTGCTATACTATTATTCATTTACAGGTGCAAGCAGCAGTCTTTCACCCAGAGTGATTTCTAAACAATTAAAGCATGCAATGATTATTCAAAAAGGGTATAAATGTTAATCCAAGTGGCTAGATAAATCGGTCTCATGCACCAATGCCTGGAGTACATCTAAGGTTATCCTGCGTCTGTAAGTATATATGCAAAATCGGAAATTCTAGATTACAAAAAACACATATAGTTAATCTCTTCATTCATTCCTTTAGGCATTAGAGAACTCAAACGGTCAATCCAGAAGGTTTCTCGTTGATCCATTGTTTTTTGGAAGTTTTCATGTGGATCTCTCTTTTCCACTATCTCTAGGATAGCAAAACGTATTTGTGCCAAGTTATCTGGCCACAGCCGAGGTTTTGTTATTGCGTATACAAGATCTGTGTTCATTCCATCTTGTTTTAGCTGTTCTCACAGTTTGGCCAACGTAATGTAAACCACAGGGACATTTTATAGTGTATATCACGTTTTCAGAGTCACATGTCCCGAAACTTTTTAATTTTATGGTTTCTCCTGTATACGGATGTCTCAAGGTATCCCCGTTCATTATGTAGCCACAGTTGTTACAATTTAGGCAGGGAAAGGTACCACATCTTTTCGTAGTTTTCTTTTTGTGTGCTGGTTTGGTTTTTACCAGTTTATCCTTAAGATTATGGCTTCGTTGATATGCGAATACCGGGATGTCTTTAAATAGGTGTTCTACTCGGTGGTCACAGGTCATTGTGTTCCAATGTTTTTTAATGATTGTCTTGATGCGGTTACTCTGTCTTGAGTATTTTGATACAAAAACTAAGGGAGATTCATCATCCTTTTTGATTTTTGTTTTCAATAGGTCTCCCCTTGTCTGTGTTGCTATGCGTATTTCCGCTGCCGACACTTCTTCTTGCTTGTAACCACGGTCAAGGAATTTCTGTCCCATTTCTTTGATCTCCTTTTCGTACTCTATTGGATCGCTCACCAATCTTTTCACACAGAGCATCTGACTGTATGGTAGATTTTTAATGAGGGTTGGTTGGTGAAAGCTTAGTCGTTGAAGTAAATTATTCCGATCTGTGGATTTACGAAAAATGGTGGTCTGATATCCTGTGTTTGTTATTCTGATTTCTACATCCAAGAAATGTATGTTTTCACGAGAGTATTCATGTGTAAACTGTATTCTTCTGTCTATGCTGTTGAGGTAATCAAAGAATTCAAGTAGTTCCAATTCGCTACCTTTCCATATTCTGAATATATCGTCAATATATCTTATCCAAATCCCTAGCTGTTGTTGCCACCGTTGGTTGAGTAGAACAACATTTTCAGTTTCAAATTTGTGCATGAATGAGTTAGCGTAAGAAGGAGCCATGGTAGCTCCCATGGCTGTGCCAGCTACCTGTAGGTAGTAATTATCTTCGTATCTAAAGTACGAGTTGTTGCCAATGAACTCTAAGAGTGCCATTATAAATTCTTTCTGTGCTCCTATTTCATCCGCTTTAAGAAGAATCCACTCAACTGCTTCATTTCCTAGATCGTGTGGGATTGACGTGTATAAGCTTTTAACATCAATTGTGAAGCAAATGTTTCCAGAGTCAAATGGTGTTGAATTTAGATGTTGCAAGAAATGGGTGGAGTCTCTGATATATGTACTTGTTTTTTGTATAAGGGGTTGTAGGAAGTAGTCCACATATTTACCAAGGGGTTCTAGGATGCTGTTTATCCCTGCAACGATAGGTCTGCCTGGTGGTTTTACTAAATCCTTGTGCACCTTTGGGAGAGTGTAGAAATGTGGTATCCGAGGATATGAGTTTGTCAAGAATTTCTTTGTATGATGGTTTATCCATGCCAGTTCCTCTGCTTTATCCAGAAGAATTCCCAAGTTCTGTCTGATTTCTGCTGTTGGGTCATTAGCTAGTTGTGCATAGGTGTTGCTGTCTCTGAGTTGTCTTTCGCATTCTTCATTATAGTCCCTCGTATTCAGCAGTACTAGACCACCACCTTTGTCTGCAGCTCTTATTGTAATGTTTGGATCACCATATAGATCGTGTATGAGTTTTAATTCATGTGGTTTCATATTGCGTCTAGTTTTAGGCTTGAAATGTATTTTTTCAAAATCTCTCGTTACTTGTTTTTGAAAAATATCTATTGATGGAACACTAATTGGAGGGATAAAGGTGCTTTTACTTCTGAACTCTTTCAGATCTTCTTTTTCCCTTATGCCTTCAGTTTCTAATTCCTCAAAAAATACTTTTAACTCCATTTTCCTAATTAGTTTGTATAGTTCAATTTTAGATTCAAATAAAGTGCTATCATATGTTGGCACAAAGTTTAGGCCTTTTTGTAGTGTCTATAGTTCTTGGGTCGTCAATATCCTTGTTGACAAGTTTATCACGATGTTTTCTTTTGTTGTAACCTTGTGTTCGGTTTCCCTCTTTGTCTTTCTCTTCCCCCTTCTTGTTCGCCTCTGCCTTTCTCTAAAAAAGCTGTTCTTCCTCTTGTTGAGGCTTCTGAGGGTCTTGTGTTCCCTGAGGTTGTTGGCAGATTCTCTTCTTCTACATTAGTAGACTCTCTTTCTGTGTCTGTTCCTGAACTGGACGTTTCACTAATGTTCGTAGGTTTAGGTTTTCTTATTGGAGGACCTGGATGGACAAATATGAAAACCTTCTGGATTGACCGTTTGAGTTCTCTAATGCCTAAAGGAATAAATGAAGAGATTAACTATATGTGTTTTTTGTAATCTAGAATTTCCGATTTTGCATATATACTTACAGACGCAGGATAACCTTAGATGTACTCCAGGCATTGGTGCATGAGACCGATTTATCTAGACACTTGGATTAACATTTATACCCTTTTTGAATAATCATTGCATGCTTTAATTGTTTAGAAATCACTCTGGGTGAAAGACTGCTGCTTGCACCTGTAAATGAATAATAGTATAGCACATATATTATGAAATATACGTAACGTACCGTAGGAACCCATGTGTAATCACAAATAGTATGTCTAGCTATCCGAATTTGGAGTAACGCATAGGCATTGACAGCTCGACCTATTGCATATAGTGGAACAGAGGTTGCCATGGAGACATCCCCGCCCCAGGGTAATCACCCGCGGGTGGGGCGCGAGGCGTACGTGCTCCGGCAACCCGGTTGGACCACGGCGCCTCGCAATCGTCTCCATGACAACGTTTAAATGAAACACACAGGCGCCTGCGCGCACACGTCTCTCTACAGACCGCAGGACAACGCTGGAACTCCAGGTAAGCATCGGCGAACACTCGCCGCGCTCTACATTAGATATAACAACATTAGAATGGCTGTCTAAACCGCCTATCTCTTCAACAGAGAGACGATGGACATATGCGCCTCGCTACGCATTTAAACACACACAGCTGCGAAACTAGAGAGAAAATGCCTTTAAAGCGATCAGGTAGGACTGGTTTCTGTCCTAAAAATCAATGCATACAAAACTTATAATGCTGAAACTAAATGGCTTTTGTTGGTTGTTTATTTTTCATCTGGCGGAACTATTGCATATACGTGGGACAATCCAAATGGTATGTGTGAATTTGTTAATATATTGTATTTAAACCGTAAAGTGTATTTAAATTAATGAATACATAATTATGACTAGCTTGATGATGTAATCAAGTGCCTTTATACAGCCCTGACGAAGGTTCAAACCAAAATGCATTGGCAGAATGTATATTGAAGGCAAAATTTGATCGCCCAACACAGTGCAATGTGAATCAATACACGAGAATGTGAATAAACATTCCTGTCTAAAAGTACATAGATATATTTGACTTTTCGTATTTGATTGAAATAAGATATCGAAGAAGGAATCGAATTTTTCGAAAATTTGCAGCCCTATAGAAGGGCCAACTGAGATGCGCCAGTTTTAATAAGGCAGAGTTGCCTTGTTTCTTCATTTGCCCCTCAGGATGACCCCCATCCAAGGAGATTTCATGAGCCAGAGAAACCTTTCAAAGAACCTGTCCTCACAGGCTGTAGGGGTGGTTGGCGATATTGACCGGGTAGCAAGAGGCTGCTGGAGCTGTTGCATGCCCTGCCCATACATACGCAGCAGGAACCTGCCCTGCGCGTATGGCTGTAGGCCACGTACCTGGTTGACACCAGTCCCACCTTCACACTTGCTCCTCCACCTGCTCCCTTCCTTGGTGCGGCATCGGGCGGGTATTTGTAATGTCTGGCACAGCGGCAATCTTGTCGAACTGCCGTCCACGTGCCTGAGTCGTGTTGCTTGGCTCAATGGGCCGGCCTCCTCCAGGACTCTTGAGTGTGGATCATGGGGCCTACTCTGTTCCTCGTCCTCGGCAGAACTGCCGGCAGAACTGTGTATAAGCGCCCCCTCAGACCTGTTTCCGATACTAGGGCATGGCCCCTCGGGTGAATACCCGGTAAAAGAACCTTCCAGTCCCTCAGCGCTGTCGCAGGGAGGATCCACTGACCCCTCGGCCTGCCGCTGGTAGCTGAAGTACCCTCGGTACTCATGCTGGTATGAGGACCTGATCGGTCCCTCCGGCGCGGGCGAGTCCTTGGGAAGGAGTCTCCCTTGCGGGGTGCCCTACCTTGGGCTTGGATCGATGATAGACAAAGTCCTTCAGGTCCTCTGGAGGCACTCTCTGGAAGAGCTCCCTCCACCTGGTTAGTCTGTTCTTCAGGACCTTGCGGAGAGCGCGTTGCATGCAGTACAAGCTTGCCAGCTGTGGTCTGGGCCAAGGCAACATAGGCAGAGGGCGTGGGGGTCTGAAGTTGGAAAGAGCCCGTCGCAGGATGGACACCTGTTGAACCCTGTAGAAGTCGACTTGCGCTGGGTAGGAGCGTGATGCCCGAGGACCGAGTACCTGAATGATAAAAAGGCAAAAAGACAGAAGAGAAGAAGTATCCGCGCATTGAATTACATGGCCGAAGCCAAACCCAGGAGTGCTGGTGAATTCGGCCCGTTACCGTCGACGCAGAAAAGGGGACTGGGGTGTGACGCCGGAGGGCGGGGTCAGTGCAGCACATGCTCCCAGGGCCACACCCCTCCGCGCCTCTAAATTTTAAGGGGAAGGTTTTTTCTGGTGAAAAAGATTCTGTCTGCCCCGTCCCTTGGAAAAGACGCCCATGCAGTATGAAGGAAAAGGGACGGGACGTAAGAGTATGGGGAGTTGCCATAAATCGGAGACGCTGTGGAAAGCCATAGAAGAAGTGACAAGTAGGGGGGATGAGGGGTCAGTAATGTGAGGCGGGCAACAAATTGCAAAATAAGCCTCACTTGCCCTACTCTATCAAGGAATCCCCTATACCTATTCTAAAGGCTAAGCAAACAATCTCTAGCATGGGTAAAATGTCCCTCACTCTAAACAACACACATTCAAAGTCAATGATAAAGCAACACAAATAAGCAATAATTAAACCACACTTGGATGACCTTCACCTGTCCTGTGCAATATTCTTCTCCCAGGGTTTTAAAGTCAACTTCAAGAAAACGATCAAAGGAAAAAAAAAAGAAGTCTTGAACCAGTGCTTATTAGTTCCAAGTCAAAACAAATATTCATCAAACCACAATCCACTGATATCACTTCTCTGGTTTGTTTGAAAAGAGCCCCTTCCAACCTCCATCAAAGAAAAAAGCACCAACTTTACAATAGGTTAAGACATCTGCAGTATACCTGGTACCGTTGTCAGAATGCTTCTTCTTTGGATTGCTACCTCCTTTTCACAACCACACGTCTACTGCTACAACTATGAAGACAGTTACTTTTGTTTCACAGTATGCTACTACTTCAAATCGACTACAATGTGACATCCACAGACAGCTTGTATACCACCACAGTTCAAACATTTCTGCCACTGCTTTAGGCTTTAGAATTATTAGCAGAATCTGACAAGACACTTCAACCTCTTCAGGTAGGCAAGACACTCTTCCCTTGTAATGACTCTCTAAAAGGGGGCAGCCTTTTTGCCTCTTCTGTCTGTCCGACTGCTGCAAGCATAACCTGCCTCTGCCCCCAAGACTTACCTCCTTTCTACCCCAGCAGTCTTTTAGCATTACAGGCTATCTTTTGAAAATTCTTTACAAGCACCCAGCTCCCCTTCGCCAGCTTTCTCACACCTCTCCTGCCCTAGTAGTTACCAAGAAGTTATAATGCCACTCTTCCAGCTTAGGTAACAATGCTGTACTTTTCTCCGAGGCCTCTGACCGGTTGACAACTTCACAGATTAGGTACAGGGGTTTAAACAGGTGTTACTTCACTATACAAAGGGAATGCTTCTTGGCTTGGGTGCTGCTTGTTTTCTTCTCCTTTATAACTACTTTTTGAAATAAAGCATGTCAATTCTGGATAATGTAAATTCTGGATAATACAAGGTTCAGTCTTCAGAGTGAAAACATCACTAGGCACACGCGACCATTCTTTAAGACAGATTTTTAAACTTAAATGAATGAAATTGCATTCCTGCAAACTATCAATGAGGCAACTTATGACTTCCTTCGGGAAACACAATTGACACTTGCGGCCTTTCTTTGATGCAGTATTCACTTCTAACTTTTGCAACACTTGTAAACGTCAATGTCAGGTTTTCGGAATGGATTCCGTTACTGTTCTTTTCTATTCAATTAGGGAAACGTGACCACTCCCTTAATGGGAAAGCATTCAACAATGGACCCACACCCCTCTCCAACACGGGTGTCTCCGGTTCGGCCTCCTTAATTTTGAGTTTACTTCGCTCCCGAAACCCTCGTCTTGCCTTCTGCCTCTGGCCTTGTGTTGCTGCAGAGTCACGACTCTGCAATCACAGCACCGCAGCTCACATGGGGAAAACTTCACTTCCAGCATGTCTTCCTCTGTGCATCCTCTGCAATATAGGGTTTGAGAACACAGGACTCTCTCAGAACCTGCAGGTGAAATCTGCTGTCTCCACGTCCTGGTGTCCCTTCGGTGTTCCCACTTCCTCGTTAATTGCCAGCCTCGTGCTTCTCCTCTATTACTACTTCTGCCAGCCTTACAAATCCTGCTCCAGCTCCTTCTTCCTCTCATTTCCTGCTGGGGCCTTTTATGCTCTGCGGGTTTGGCAATTCACTTCAGGTGTGAGCCATCAGTCCCAATTGCCTGACTTCTCCACTGGCTATTAGGCTTAATTGCATGACTACTACATCTATATGCCTCTTCAGCCCTCTTCCTCGTCTCAGTCCCTCTAGGATTCTAGGACATGCAGCTTGTGTCAACAAAGTTAGGTTTTTCCACTTCTTTAGTTTGGCAGAAAGCCATTAAAAGTGAGGGATTATGGGGAAAGTTAAAGAGGGGTTTGCCCCAGTCTACCTGGTCAGTTCACCTCATGTGAAGTTCCCACAGTACACCACCCCCAAGGTCGGGACCATGAAGTGCCTGCCTTTCCATGGCCACATGAGGAGGGTCCGAGACCAGGTTTCTGGGGAGAATCCTACCATATTCTTCAAAGGGAATTGCAGTGTGATCTAAGACTGCACTATCTTTTTGGGTCTATTCACAGAAAGAAAGAGTGTGACGGAATGGAGTATCCATTAGTTCTTATAAAGAGCAGGACACTGGCAGCAAAACTAGCAATCACCTTAATGTGGGGCAAGAAAGAGGCACCATCAGTGGGCCAATGGCTGAACAATCTATGGGCAATAGCTATGAAGAAGCTAAATTCACAGTTTTGGGCTAATCTAGGGAAATTTGCTACAAAACTGAACACCAAAGTAATCCAAAAAGGAGTGTACACCAAGAAGATATGCCCAGACGCAGCTGGAAGAGCGCGGTTCAAACAGCACGGTGGACCATAACTGCGTGAAGAGAGCCATCAACACAGCCCTCTGAGGGCAAAACCTTTATACACAGACAATTTGCATGAACATATTTGAAACAGTTATTACACTGTACGAAAGTTGATTGGGGGACTATGTCAGTCCCCTATATCCAGGCATACATTGAGTTGTTGTAATTGGTCAACGCCATCCTGATCCCCATCATCTCACACCACAAGTCTTCCCACAATGCCCCACAGTAAGCATTATGCGACTGTGCTGGCCACTGGAACTTTAGTCATCTGCCATTGGGCAGCTCTCATCGAGCACACAAGACAACCTGAGCTTGGCAAAGGGGAGACATTCACACAGCATCCGACCAATGGGGTGATCTGCGGACATCAGCAAGGACACACAATACTGTTGCACCCTAGGGACACAAACTCTCCCAGTGATTGGTCGCCTCTGGGCTCACCTCCTCATCCCTTCCCAGGTCCATCTGCGAAAAAAGGCGATTTGAAACTGCATTTAATTCTAATTCCCTGCAGGTTCCCAGCAAGCACCCAGGTGCCTAGCTTGTTGGCCTCGAAAGTATCTTCTGGTCATATTCCCTGGTGGCTCCGTTCTCCTGGGAACAGACAACTTGCAACATCTGCCCAGTACACTGCAGCAGCTGAGTGCTCGAGATATTCACTTTTGCCCAGGACATGAGGGCTGTGGCTGTGACAAGACAAATGTTTTACTCACCTCTGGCCTATACCCCGGAATGGCTGTTATATTGTTTACATTGCGCTGCACTACCATTTCTACTCACTACCCCTGCCCCTTATCCCTAGCGCCCACGTGGCCCTTTGCTCTGTGCTTCACTTAGTGCCCCCAATCCCACTCTTCCCCATGGACTTCTCTGGCGGCGCCTAGGCGCATAAGTTACACAGCGCAGCTATCAATGTTGTCCTCACCTCTAGGATTGCACTCTCCCCTATCCCGCTTCATCCCCCCACCCCCTCATCAGTCATGCAATTTAGAGGTGCGCCCCCCTCGGCAGCGCTGAATGTCCACCTTTACCGCATTGCCCCTTCAATCGATCTATCAATCGACATTTTAATGCCTGCCACGTTTCTACTTACCATCTTGGGGATCCAAAACGTAGTTGCCCTATCCAAGCTCCCCCAGGGAAGTGTGGGAAACTACCCATTCAATATGGCTGCTCGTGGACACAAACACCAAGAATGAGATACAGGCACCGAGCTAGTAAGACAATCTAAGTTTTATTCATACAGAATGCACTTGAGCGGAGAGCAAACAAGAGCAACGGCTTCGTTCGGGCCTCTGTCGTCTTGTTACCAAATCTTCATATTTATAAATTTTGACCAGCAGGATTGCATGACACATGATTAGCACAAAAGGTGCACAGCTAACATAATACACACAAGACATATTCTCAGCACACAATGTCAACCATCTGGTTTGTCGCTTCACGTTTGAAAGTTTGGAATGCACGTTGGCTAGCAAGGAAGCCAACATTCGGTCACTGAGTGTATTCCTGTCTTCCAAGCAACACGCTGAAAGAACTGATTGCTCATCAAGTGGTCATGCATATGTTCGAGCTAAGTTAACAAACGGCCCATTGAACATCAGTTCTTTCATCACCTATTGGAGCTGAAGAACCCTCAACTATGCACCTAAGTGGGTGGCGAGACAGAGTCGGTAATATCTATGCCCATAATGTCCTTGATGGCATTTTCCTGCATAAAGAAGGCATTTGTGGTTGCGACATAATCGGCAGGCAGCTTGAGGCACGCAGGTTCTGTCTGGCACATTGCAGGAAGGCAGTTGATATATAGACATAAAAGAAATAGTATCACTAATACCACCATGATAATGGATAGTAACTTCTAGCCAAAAGAGGTGAACATAGACCACAGGGAACCACCCATGTCCAATGCGTCAGTGGGAACATGAGCTTGGTCATCGATTCTCTATTGCATGACGCACAGAGGAGAGGGGGGGGTAGGGGGAGTCAGCTATAAAGGAAAAACAGCTGGACCCAATGACATGGCAACCTCTCCCTACCCCCCTTTCTCAGTTAGGATCATATCTAGTACAATTCTGTTCTGTAGAGCCACTAAGCATACAGCTTGTTGTTCTGTAGTGATATTATCGAGGGCACTTGTGGTTTCTTCTATAGTGACCTCCAGTAGTCTCGCTAGCCGGCGTATGTCTCTGGAGTTAACAGAAGGTCCATACCAGGGAATGATTGCTTTAAGGATATCTACCGTTACCTGAGGTCCAGTATCATCTGTATCACATGACGTTTTTGTCGTGAGAGAGGAGACCAATTGCTTTCTCTTACCGTGATAGCAGGCAGCACAAACCCCATGTGGCACCGCCCTGCCCATTTCGAAGATAACCAAGAATATGTAGTGGTGGCACAAATAAAGTATACTGATTCCCCTACGTAGAGAGGACCTTTGAATATCTTAGATGGTCGGTGCAGTGTATAGTTGCAGGTCAAGGTAAAAACCCCATATCCTCTGTACCATTGCTGGAGAGGCACATACTACCCAAGACAGTAGTGTTCCTTATATGGAGAGCAGGTGCATGGGAGGGTTCCATGTGTTAATATCCCTGCAAAAATATTGCGATACAAAAATATCACCATATTTTTGCAGCGATATTGACCCATGGACCCTGCGGGGGACACCCCTGCATTATTTTAAAATGTGCAGGGGACACCCCTGCAACCCCCGCTCCCAAAAATATCGCCTATGGCGAGACAAACGGCCATATGTATGGCGATATTTTTGGTGTGGATATTTTTAGGGATACCTATGGGAGGCCAGCTGAGAGGCTTTATTGCTGTACAACAATATGTTCATAAGGAAAGACCATTTCTGCCATTCCCTATGGAACAGGTCCATTAGCGGGAAGGCTCCATCAGGCATAGGGACACCCTCACAATCCTCCTTTTTAAGACTATTGTCATAGAAATACTGATACAGGGTCCTAGGCGAGTTGTGTTTGGTGCTACCTATTCCAGTGTATATGCTAGAGAGAGGAAGGCCTCCCCTGACCACAGCTATGTGCAGCAAATAACATGAGGAGGAGAATGGTAAAGGGAGCTGCTGCAATGGGAGGCCTTCGTCAACATAGGCTGATATATAACAGACATAACAGTTGCTTTGTATTGACGATGTTGTGAGTTTTATGTAAAGACCGCATTCTCTATGAATTTCTCTGTGATATTGTTGGATCAGAGACAGGGGGGTGTTGGGGATACTGATTACTGCACCAAATAGATATGGTGCTACGTAGTATTCCAGGAATAACCACCCACTCAACAAGCATTCCTAACAATAATGCATATACAAATCCCTTGGAACAATACCATTTTTCTTTTTTTCTTTGATAGAGGCATAGTGGTGCACTGACCCTCTCAGAGGCGAAGTGACGGTGTACTGACAGTTTGGCATGACTAGTGTATGTAGAAAAAACTAAAAACGCAACAAGACAGGTTTCACAGCAAGGATAGTGCTTAATTGCTCCATGGAGTGTCTCTTTGAGCTACTGTACCACCAAGTAGTCGATTAAAGTTGTCAGTCTTGACCGCCTGGCAGCTGTTCCTCACGGAAAGGTATTCCTTACATTTTCCTTGGTCACAAGTTGTACCGCAGCCCCTCTACTGCTCCGGCAACGTAAACGGAGGTCAGGGCACTCTTCTGCGAGAAAGAACACAGCATGATAACCTGTTCCATGGGAATGTACCCACTGAGAGTCCGCAGCCACATGTATTAGCTCACTGTACCTTTCACAAAGGAGGAATATCCGTTTGCTCATCAGTCTTTGTCCCGCCCATTTGAACAGTCCAGCACCGAAATGCTATAGCAATCCTCCACTGAACAAGAGTACCAACAGCAACCCCAGACACATGTTTCGGCCTAGTCGGCCTGGCCAGTGAGGTGGAGCTGTGCCTCTGTGAGCAACAGGTCCACGTCTGGATAACCCTAGGTAATTTAGGGTGACAAACCCCAAGTTCCTCTAACATAGATAAGGGGGTCAGGCGCCCCTCTGCGAGAGGAACAGCATGATAACCTGTTCCATGGGAATGTACCCACTGAGAGTCCGCAGCCACATGTTTTAGCTCACTAGCCATCACAAAGGAGGAATATCCATTTGCTTATCAGTCTTTGTCCTGCCCACTTAAGCAGTAAAGCACCAAAATGCTATGGCAACCCTCCATTTCAACAGAACAGGTTATCAAAGACCTTTTTTGCCAAGTCATCGTCCTTCTTTGACTCGTCGGTTGGCAGATTTGACGTAAAGGGCCTGCACCTCTAACCTCTTCGTAACCAGTGGGATGTTAAAAAAATGGCAGGTCATCTCTCGACGGCTTATATTTTTTTGTGAGTACCCTGTCGACTGCCGGTGTCTAGCAATGACGCTGCCACAAGGCGATGACCGGACCATATTGAACAGCAATTACCGTTCAGTTTGTGGCCCATAGTCTAGGATGGCGGTCAGGTCGTACTGGGACACTGGCTTCGAAGGCGTGCCGAGCCCCAAGGCCACGACGACCTATTCGACCACCTGGCGGTTTAGCAAATTTGGGTGTGCGTATGGGTTGAGCTGTTGAAAGTCCACACGCACAGATGTGTCTGGCCCACTGGCATCGTGGAGACCCCCCGCGCCAGTTGAAGCAACTCCGCCTGGCCCTCCATAAAATCGGGCAATGGATATAAGGCTGCAACCCCCCCCCCCAATCAGCACTTAACAGAATGGTATCGGGTGGCCCTCCTCGTCGGATATCGACCGCATCGACTAGAAGAACACAGAATGGGTGTCCGGTACAAAGCTCTGATCTTTCAGGGCTGCTCGAGGAGGAGGTTTCTCCTTCGGGAACTCGCTCAAAGGCGTTCAATCAATCTTGGCTCCCCTTGTGCGGGATGGACCAGACGCAGTTGTAGCTGGATCGGCCAGCGGCTTCGAGGAAGAAACTATACCAGCCGAGGCCTTTTCAAAGACTTCGAGCATCTCAGTCTTAAAATCCTCCCAACTCCTTCCTAGATGCATGCTTCAATGGGTAGGAATTACCCTTATCGTCCGATGAGTCGGAATGACACCTGGCTTTCTCTTGCGCAATGACGACGAGGAGTGCTGCAATTCACTCCAAGAGGGTGAACGCTTCTTAGATTTTATTTGGCGACGTCCCACTCGATGTTTTTCAGGCATCAGACCCTTGATATCATGCTCAGATGAGCATGGGAGTGATTTTGCTGGGTATTTAGACAGCAATCTGCAGAGCGTCCGTTTCGCCAAGCATTCCCTCACCGTTTTCGGGTTCATTGAAAGGCAGAAACCTCATTGCTCTGCGTCGTGCCCTACTCCGAGACACCACACACGCATGCAGTCCGTGAGTGACATTTTGGAATTGCAGTCCTAGCAATGTTTGAACCGGGACGGTTTAGGCCCCAAAATACTGACGCAGTTATTCAATGAGACTGAAAACGAGTGTGTTGTGAAGAGCGAGCCCAGCATGTGAAAAAAAGAACTGAGGTATGGGGGCGTAGTGAATCCTTTTATACAACGCCCAATGTCATGCTCGATCGAGGAATGGCACAGCAGTATACAAGGGAGTCGTCAACATCGAGCTGCACTAATAGATACAAAATCAGATTTGACGGGAAACTGTGAGCTTCTTACAATGGGGTGAGTTTGAGGGACATTTTAACCAGGTTGTGGAGGGGAGTACATGGAACAGTCACCGGGGACAATACATAAGTAGACATACATAGAATAAGGACAATGAAAGTTGGACATTTTTAAGTGAAGGTAGGCGGTACGACCGGGTTTGACTCCACCATTGAGCACAGGCCAGGTGTCCAACATAGCAATGCTGATGGGTTGTCCAGAATGTTTAACCAAACTGGACATGAGGCCTATCCAGGGGTGGATTAGTTACCCCTGTCCTTAGTCTGGGAGGGGCGAGTGTTACGAAATATTTCCTTCACGTGCAATTTTCCCTCAATTATGGACCCCCCCACCCCAAACTTTTTGCTTTGGTTTGGCTTCCTATCCAGACTTTTTCCAGTCGAGCCCAGGTTCAGCTGAACGTCCCTGGGCTTTTGCTCACTTGTTATGGGGAAACTGACATGTCCTTCAGACTGCCAGAACTGGAAAGACATGCATTACTCACCGTAATAGCATTTCTGATGATTGTATCTGCTTAGATTCACATGCTGTGCATATGGTCCGACATCCAGTGGTAACCGCAGAGTATTGCATCTCGTCTTTCGAAGAGCGAAAGGGGACGTCCGCATAGGATAGGCGTGTCTGTAACACTATCCCTACTGTGACATGTAGTGTACCCAAAATCCCTCACGTGCCGAGCTACCTCCGATTGTATTTTTCTGCCATGAGGGAGCCCAAGGATTATCGTGAAGGAGTACATAAAAGAGAGAGAAAGTAGTTAGACGTCTGTGTTCCTTCCACCCGAGTGGGGAGGAAGGGTGCGCTGCATGTGAATCGAAGCAGATACAATCATCAGAAATGCTATTACGGAAAGTAATGCATGTCTTCTGAGGCCTGTTAATCTCCTTAGAATTACATGCTGTGCATTGACTAGCGAGCAGTACCCGGAGTTGGGTTGTGAGAAGGAAAATTAGTGAAAAGATGTCTTAGTACTACTTGTCCGACTTGAGAATCAGACCTAGATCGAGTGCCTAGGCAATAGTGTTTTATAAAGGTGTGTACAGAACTCCAGGTTGCCGCTTTGCAAATGGACTCTAGGGGAACGTTTGCAATGAATGCTATGGAAGCCCCAGTGCCTCGAGTAGAATGTGCTCTAGACTTGAAGGGCAGTTCTCTCTTAGAAAGAGTGTAACAAAGTGTGATGCATTTGACTATACACCACAAGATAGCTGACTTGGAGACAGGATCCCCTTCTCTGCCAGCCGCCACTGAAACAAAAATTGGTTTGTTTCCCTCAGTGGTTTTGTTCTTTCCAGTTAAAACATGACTGCCCTGCGCACATCTAACGTGTAGGCTTCTTTCAGCCATGTTAGAGGGGTTCAGGCAGAAAGTGGGCAGTTCTAGACACTGGTTCACGTGGAACTTGGAAATAAATGTAGGTTCAAATCGAAGGCGAGTGCGCAGAACCACCTTATCTCTGAAAAGTAACGAAAAGGTCTAGTACTGAAAGGGCCTGTAGTTCACTAACCCTTCTCATAGAATCGATAGCCACTAGGAAGGCTGTTTTATAGGTAAGGTCTTTCAGACTTGTCTTGTGCATAGGCCCAAAGGGGAACCCCCATGAATTTAGTCAGAACCACATTTAAGTCCCAATCCGGGAGCTGGGTTAGAAATGGGGGGATGAATCCTTTTAAACACTTCCATTAAAGCCTTGAAAACTGGTATCTTCCACCATAACACCTTTTGCTGTGATGTAGTGTAGGCTGAGAGAGCAGCTAAGTGAACCTTTAGGGAATTAAAAACCAGGCCTGAATACAGTAAATGGGTCAGGTACAATACAATGCGAGTAGGAGAGCAGTCAATGGGATTGACGCTGTTGGCATTACACCAGGTAACAAAGCATTTCCATTTACCAGAATAGCAATATCGGGTGTTGGGTTACATCTCTGAGGGAGTTGAAGGTGTCTGAACTCTATGACCTCAGGAGCCAGGCCACTAAGCTCAGAGTTTGCGGGGATGGGTGCAGTGTTGTTCGGGCAGGGCAGTTTCATAGGAGGAGAGAGGGACATCTCCATCAGATGAGAGAACCAGGGTTGGCAGGCCCATATGGGGTCACCAATATCATGGTGATTGGTTCCTGGTGCATCTTGTGCACGATCCTGTTGAGTAAGGGAGTCTGGGGAAGGGGGGAGAAAAGCATAAACAAATTTCCCCTGACCATGCTATCCAGAGCCTGTTCCCCTTGGAGCGGTTCTGTGGGTACCAGGAGGCGGAACCTTGGCATTTAGCATTCTCCAGAGTTGCGAACAAGTTGATCTCTGGGAAACCCCATTTTGCGAAAACATTGGAGACGATGTCTTTGTGTATTCGCCATTCGTACTCTACGGGCAGTGGGAAATCACTGCTGAGCACATCTGCCAGAAGATTGATTTTACCTGGAACATGTTGGGACAACAGGAACATCCTGTGTTTGAGAGCCCATATGGAACAAGTTACTTACCTGTAACTGTAGTTCTCCAGCATCGGCCTGGCATGGATTCACATGCTCATGAATATTCCCTGTCAGGCTGGGAATCCTCGGTAAAGAAAAAATCAGTTTGTTTCACTTCTGAACTGTCTTTCTCATAACAATCAATCACTGGTCTCTGGGTCATACTGCCCCCAGCCAATGACTGCCCTCTACCTAAGCCCCTCCCTCTGGCAGCCATCTTCAGTTTTGGTAGCACTTAAAGTGGAAGTAGGATCAAGAGAAGAGCCGCAGAGAGGTAGGTGGGAGGGTTTGCATGAGAATCCATGCCAGACCCATGCTGGAGAACAACAGTTACAGTTAAGTAACTTGTTCCTTCTCCAGCATGGGGTCTGGCATGAATTCACATGCTCATGAATAAAGAATACATAGCAGTACACACATGCACAACCATGGGAGGTGGCAAGGCTCAACATTAAGCATCTCTCACCTCCTCACCAGGCTCACCTTCAAACTAACAGGTTGCGCAGCACTGCCTGGTCGACTCTGGACTCCTCCCTGGAATACCTGTTGACATAGTAGAATTTCGTGAAGGTGTGCGTCGACCTCCATGTAGCAGCCCTGCAAATGTCCAGCAGGTGCACACCAGACAGGAACGCCACATTGCAGCTATCGCTCTGGTCGAGTGGGCTCTCGGATGGCCAGGCAACGGTCGGTTTGCCAACCGGTGACAATAGGTGATCCAGCCAGAGAGACACCTGGAAATGGAAGCTTTGGAGAGGGCCTTCCCATGGTTCACAGTGCCAAAGTTCACAAAAATTTGCGACGTCTTCCGAAAACTTTGTGCGGTCCACGTAGAACTTCAGTGCACTCGCCACATCCAGCGAGTGCAAAGGCCTCTCAGCCGGCGACAAAGGCGTCTGGAAGAACACCGGTAACACCAAGGGCTCGTTTAGATGAAAGTCTGACAGCACCTTGGGCATGAAGGAGGGGTGCGTCCGTAGCACCACCCTCGTCTCGTGGAATGTCAAGTAAGGTGGTTTACAAGAGAGGGACTGGATTGCTCCCACTCGTCGTGCGGAGGTGATGGCCACAAAAAACGCTGTTTTCCACCACAAAAATGTTAGTGGAGCAGAATGCATAGGCTCAAACCGCGGTCCCATGAGCCTAGTCAGCGCCACATTGAGCTCCCACGCCGGGGCTGGAGCCTTCACCAGCGGGAACGAACAGGAAAGTCTTGTGATGAACTCCTTGACCAGGCGGTGTGATCACGACGACGAACGTCCCACGTTCTGGTGTAGCGGGAGATAGCCGCCATATGAACCTTGATGGAGGCATGAGCCAGCCCTGCTTTGGACAGCTATAGCAAATACGGCAGCACCTGCAGAGCTGTAATCCGTAGAGGGTCGATCTTCTGTTCACGGCACCAGACGGAGAACATCTTTCACTTATGTCCGTAGCATTTCAGTGTAGATGAAGCCCTGGCCTTAGCAAGCACTTCCTTGCAGTCCGCCAGAATATCGTATCCTCCAAACTCTAGCGCTGCAGGAGCCAGGCCTGCAAGTTCAGCGACCCTGGCGTTAAGATCTGCGGCCACCGAAAGCTTGACTGGAGGGGACGCTGACAAGTCCAGAAGGTCCGGGTACCATATCTGTCTCGGCCACTCCGGTGCGGCAAGGATCCTTCTGCACCGGGACCGTCTGAGTTGATTGACTAGTTGAAGAAGCAGCGGCAACGGAGGGAACACATACAGAAACAGGCCGTCCCAGGGGAATGCGACTGCGTCCCCCATGCTCCCAGGCTGGGGAAACCTGCTGGTGAACCTCCGGCACTTGGTGTTCATCGCCGGTGCAAACAGATCGATCTGGGGATTGCCCCATCGACGGAACAGAAGATCCAGTTGGTCCTGCCGAAGCAGCCACTTGTGGCAAGAGCGCAGCTCCCTGCTGAGGGAGTCGGCGATGGTGTTCTTCACTCCTGCCGGATAAAAAGGGATGAGGAACATCCCCTGGGTAACGGCCCAGTGCCATAGGTCCTGCACCTCTCTGGAGAGCGCTGGGGATCTGGTGCCCCCCTGCTTCCAGATGTAAAACATTGTGGTGGTGTTGTCCGTGAAGACCCGAATCACCTTGTCCTTGAGGGACGGAAGGAAAGACTTGAGGGCCCAAAACACTGCCCGCAGCTTCAGTACGTTGATATGCAACGACTCCTCCGGTAGCCACAGGCCCCTTGCGTAGAGACCTCCGGTGTGCACGTCCCAACCTTCCAGGGAGGCGTCTGTTGTGACCGTCTCCTGATGAGGTGGTGTCTGGAAGGCTGCGCCCGCCGACAACTGTGTGCGGACTCCCCATCACTGTATCGCTCAACGGAAACTCTCACTGAGAGAGATCTTGTCCTCGAAGCTTCCCGATAGCTGAATCCAACGGGCGTCGAGGAACTCTTGCAGTGGCTGCATCCGCAGCCTGCACAACCAAATGAGGTAAATGCATGACAACATCATGCCGAGGAGGGACTTTGTGGAGCTCACCCTTGCGATCTTCAGGGTCAACAGCCGTTGTACCTTGCCCAGGATGGCCGTATACTCTCCGACGGAGACGCCAGGCACAACACCGTGTTAAGCTGAGACCCCAGAAACAGTGCGTCTTGCGATGGCTTCAAGCAAGACTTCGCATAGTTCACCGAGAATCCCAGCTGCGTCAGCAGCTGGACGGTTTTTGCTGTGAGAGTGACGGCGATCTCCCTCGATTTCGCTCGGATGAGCCAGTCATCCAGTTAGGGGTCGAGACTACCAAATCCGGCGAAGGCTGGGACCTCAAACGCTTGGGTGCAGAGTCCGGCACCCTGTACTTCTTTTCATACCGGTCCCTCTTCACCAGGGCCGAAGACAGGTTCTTCATAAGGGATAGCCCCTCGTCCCAAATGTCGTCCAATAGACTTGCAGCATTGGTACAGGAACTCCTCTTTCTTCTTTTCCTCAGGGGTCAGCTGAAACAGGTTCGAGGCCCTAGAGATCATGGCATGAAACAAGCCTATCTCGTCGGGCGCTGAGGCTCTGTGTGGCGGAGACGGGAGGTCTCCTAACCCGCTGCCGTATGATCTTCCGTCGGCAGAAGGGGCATCCTTGTCCGAATCTCCGAACACAAGGTGTGGCGTGCCTGGAGAATGTCCACCGAAATGTCAGCTGGGGGTTGAGGTGGTTGCTGAGGTGGCAGAAGTGGGAGCGACAAAGGCAGCGGTGTAGGGTTCTCCAACTCCTCCACGGCCTTCTCCTCCACGTCGGTCTCATCGCCACTCTCAACGTCTCCCTCGTCGGAATCTTTCCCATAGGACATGGCCTCGACAAACCTCTTGTCCAAAATGGTCTGGAGAGTAGAAAGCTCCTCCTCAGAGGAGATGTCCGAGCCCTGCAAAACTACTGTGCCCTCCCACCCCCCTTCTCCAGGAGAGACTGCTTCTGGGAGATGATGGGCATCGTCTTCTCCGGTGTCTTCTCTATGGGTTGAAAAGACTATTCCCTCCTGGCAGGCAGGGAAACACTCGCCTTGTGCACCGTACTCTGCAAACCCGCGTCTGCGGCCTTCGCTAGGGACGCCACCACGCCTTCAATGGAACGCTTCGCTAGGTGAATCTGGGCCTGCACGACCTTGGTCGAGCTAGGGGCCTTCACCTTGGAGGGAGGGTCAGTGCCCCGCTCCCCCCTTGGCCTTCTCCACTGGCCCGTCCGGGACTTCTCCAGAAGCTTACCCGGGTTGTCAGACTTCCTCTTCTTCGCCAAACCGGGGCGTTGGCTCGTGGTTGAAGTTGCCAGTGACGCCGAGCTCGCCCTGGCCGCTGGGGAGCCCGTTGCAACGGCGCTACCGGTGCCCGTGGACTTGCGGTGCTTAGCCTTATGTTGGGCCCCCGTCGCCGGAGCGCCCTCAAAGGTCTTAGAAGACCGCTCAGTTTTCTTCTTGTGGCTGGGGGAGGCATGCTGCTGGGACACATCCGTAGCAGGGTGTTAGGCAGAAACCTGTGCAGTTCCCTCTGGGACCACTGCAAAAGATTTAGGACTACAGGTGTTTGGCACTAAACCCACTTGGTAGCAGTCTGTACCACACAGATTCACTTGGTAGCTGTGGCTGAGCAGTCAGACTTCCCTCAAGAAGAGTTAGGCAGTATACAGAGTATTCACAATAGGTCAAGAGAACACAATAGAACAAGTAATACACTGACCAGGGCTTGGTGTAAAAGAGATATTATTTATTTAAAACCACATCTAGAAAAACACACAGGCTCTAATAGTAAGCAATTCAAAAACAAGGTCACTAAAAGATATACACTCCCTTAAAAGAATATTAGACAAGTCTTAAGTAAAGCCCCACTTATTTTCAGACAGCGGTGAGCGCTTAACGTAGATGGCACTCTAATAATTTGTTTTAAAAAGGGAGAGAAAAGCAGAGAATAAATTGAAACAGATCCCAACACATTTTCACGAACACAACAAGAGAGGAAGGCAAGGTAACACCGTGAATTCAGAGTCAGTAGGCCGGATCCACTTTAAGAGGATCAAAACGAAATGTGTCCAAGGTCACACGGTTACAGTGCACAAAAGTCTTGTAACGGTTCAAAAAGGAGTTGAACCAAAGAAAGGGACCAGTTAGAGGGTCAAGGTGACCAGCCCAGTCCAGAAGGTTAAGGGGTTATTATTACCTTGTAGCAATCTTTAGAAAGGGAGGCCTGGCGGAAACGGTACCTTAAAGTGGTGAGAATACTCCAGCGGGGGCAGTTGTTCCTGGCAGCGGATGCAAGTCGGTGCTTTGTCCGGGGGAAGAGAGGATCTCGTCGGGGAGGAAGACAGGAGTCCGTTGCACTGCCAGGGAAGAAACCAGCCGCAGAGTTTCTCGGGTACAAGGAGCGGTCCGTTGATTCGCGGTCCAGTGGTAAGTGGCTATCCGGCTGCCGGGGTGCTTGGCACGGGCAATTCGACCACAAACCGGTCTGGGGTGCAAAGAGAAGAAGGTAAACTGGTTGTGCCCACCAGTCAGGGGAAGAAGCCTCTCCACCCGGGAGATCTTCTCTGTCGTCGGGAAGTGGTGAGTCGGTTCCGCAGGGCTCCACCGGTGGTGTCGTCGTGGTAGGTCGGCTCAGCTTCTCCCTCGTCGGATTCACAGGTCCTGTGGCGACTTCTGAAGTTCCAGTCCCCAAAGCCCTGCTTTTATGCAGCATACCCCCATTCACTGAGCCTAGCTGTCAATCAAACATGGTAAGTGGTGAGCTGGCCGGCTGACCACTTGGGCCAATCACACAAGAGTGCGACTTGAGTTACCAAGGTAACTCAGTCCAGGGTGCCTAAACCCCCTCCCAAACCCCCTATGGTACCCAGACAGAGTGGCACCACTTTTGGAGGCTTCTGTGGAGAAGCCCGCCAAAAAGTGGAACAAAGGGCTCGACTTGGGTTGGAGTCACAGAAGAGAACACAAACGCCATTTTAGAATCAAGTCTTGGCAAAAAATACCAACCGGCGAATTAATATTAATTAAATAAACCGGCGGTATGTTCGAGGCTATGAGAATTAAATAATTAAAGTTGGTAGCCTCGAACAATGGGAAAATCCCATAGGGAAATATTCGCGGTCGAATATAAAAAGTAGTTTCCACTGCCACCAGCCAAAACTCGATCAGGGGGGACAGAGACGTGCCCCTTCGACTAACAGACCCCGGGGCAATCGAATTGCCCCGACCAGTACATCCACAATATGATGGTTTGTACTGGTTTCTGTTAATAATTTGGGACTAGTAAAGCCAATGGTGACTTTACATGCCATGGGAGACAGAGTAGTCAGTCCCAGGGTATGGAGTCTATGGTGGGGTGTCACTTTGACACCCCTGTGTTACTGCACGGAGGGTGCTGTGTAACACACATAGTAAAAACACATGAGACCCTATGGAGTAAAGGACCCCATAGCCCATAAAACACATTAACAGTCAAATGAACTCCATAAATCATGTCCAAGAGTGGGAGAAAAAGAGTCTCACTCTTGGCAGGAGAAAAAAAACAAACTCCAGAAATCCAGCAAAGCTGCTGGGGGACTCACTAGGTTAGGAAATTCAGCCTAAAGAGAGAATTCTGCCTAACACAGGGGCCTTGGCCTGGAGCCACTCAGTGAGACGCCTGCGCCGATCCTTCATGGTGTGGGCGAGCATCTCCTTGCAAAACGCAGTATTACTCCATGTGCCTTTCGTCCGAATGTAGGCAATAGAGGCACCATCTTCTAAGTTGATGTCCTGGACAAATCCTGAAGAAGAGGCGTCGAGTCTTCCTTCTCCTCAGTCATGTCCACGCAGAGGAGGCCTTGAAGAATCTTCTGGAATCCTAACTTGATGAAATTCAGCCCTTGAGGGGTATTGGAAAATCCGAAAACGGGTCCCAATTAATTGGATGATGAGTCGATGGAGCTTGAGGTTCGACTGACTGAAGTGAAACTGAAACAGATTTTTTCTTTACCGAGGATTCCCAGCCTGAAGACGTGGAATATTCATGGGCATGTTAATCCATGCCAGACCCCATGCTGGAGAACCAAATGTTTTGGGACAGCTTGGATAGCCCTGGAGAGTGTGTGCCCCCTCGTTGGTTCAGGTAGTACATTGCTGTTGTGCGGTCTGTCAAGATCAGGACTGTCGTCGCCTGTGACTGTGTCTGAAAGGCTTTCAGTGCTTTGAATACGGCTAATAGCTCCAAAAGATTTATGTGGTTGGACACTACTTGAGGGGACCACAAGCCGTGCGACATCTGCTGAAGCAGGTGAGCCCCCCACCCTGTGAGAGATGCTTCGGTCGTGAGAGTGGCAGTGGTGAAGGTTTTCAGCTTTAAGAGGTTTACCCTCGACCACCACTGCAGAAAGAGAACGAGCGCTGGTGAGACAACTACCAGATCTTCCCATTGTCCGCTGGCCTGACACCACTGGCTGTTGAGCCACTCTTGCATGGGACGCATGCACAGAAGCGCGTGAGAAACTAAGTAAATGCAGGATGCCATAATTCCTGAAACAGTCGCATGGCCTTGCGTACCGTCACTTCCCGAATGGTTACATATGGAGGGATCAGAAACGGCATGTTTTGAACCCTCTCGTTGGAGGGGAAGACAAGGCCGTCTTTTGTCCGAATTAGAGCCCCTAGAAACTGTTTGACTTGACTGGGGTCAAGGCTGGATTTCTTCTCGTTGATGAAGAATCCCAGACTAAATAAGAGGTCTATTGTCTTCTGGGTATTCAATCGGCATGTTTCGTAGGACTCCCCTGTTATGAGCCAGTTGTTTCCTGCATTATACTGGTTCTGGGAAAAACGGGATTGTCCACGAAAGGACCGGCGGGAGCCGCTCCCCCTCTGAGCAAAGGGTTTCTGGGTAATCTGTTGAAGGGACTTGAGTGTCTCATGCTCTTTCTTGGCTGTTTCAAGAGCATCATCCACTCACTTGCCAAACCGGTTTGTCTCCTCAACAGCTTTGTTAATCAGTGCTGCTTGGGTCTCTGTCTTGAAACCGGAGTTCCTCAGCCATGCACGTCTCTTGAGCAAGGTACCTTGTGCCAGGGTTCTCGCCGCTGTCTCGGCAGAGTCCAGAGTGTTTTTGAGCACATTTTGGTTCACCTGCTTGCCTTTGGAATCTATGGCTAGCAACTTGGTCCTTGTAGGTTCTGGTACTTCCTGAAGGCCTTCTTGCAGAAGGTTCCACTGGACATCTGCATAGATGGCCAATAGCGTGGTGTTATTGGCTACACAGGTGGTAAACGCAGCAGCAGCTGTTACCCTTTCCCCAGTGCATAAAGCCTCTTGGACTCCTGATCGGGTGGTGCCTCTCCTGTAGACAGGGGAACACATGTCAGCTTTCTAGTAGTGGTAACCACTAACGCATCTGGAGTGGCATGACCCTTGATGTAGGCTGGGTCGGTCGGAGAAGGCCTAAAAAGCTTCTCCACCCTAGGGTTCACTGTCATGGTCTGGGCTAGTGTCAACAAAGAAGGTGCCAATCTCCTCTTGATCGAGTTCAACAAAGGGATTGCCTGGCTAGCCGGAGCTTTTTCTTTGAGTATATCCTCCACGAAATCAGAATCTGGTAAGGCCTCTTGAGTGGCGATCTGAAAATGGTCAGCCGCCTTTTTCAAGATGGCGTTGAACGCCATCTGGCCGTCCACTGGGGAGGCTTGCCGAGCCAGAGTGGAGGGGGGTGGGGGGGAATCTATGCACAGGACATCGAGGTCCTGGGTGGGAGTAGGGGACGTCCAGGGTTGAGCATCAACCTGACGGCTGTCCTCCCAATTGTCCATAAGACCGGTCTGATCATCCACAGTAGTTTTCCAGAAAGGTGCCATCTTCATCCTGATCATAAGTGTCCATAACATCATCATCTGCGAGGACACAAGTAAACTCCTCATGTGGCTCTTCCAATGTCCTTTGCAACTTGGATACAGGAGTAGAAGAAAAGTCTTCGAGGCCTCTTTAGAGCAAGGGTCTCAGAATAAGAGACATTTTTCTAATCTGTCCATACATCCCTCAAAATTTCTCCCTAGTCCATGAGGATGAACCAGAGGGGTCCAGGGGAGAAAGGGGTTCATCTTCCTCCCTGTGACGTCGGAATTTTTCCCCTAATGTGCCTGACAAAGGCACAGGACTCTCCACGTAATCCTGGCATGGTTCGGGTCGCTGTGGCGTGTCCCTTGACACCTCTCTAGGCCGTTCTTTGTGCTCCGCCACCTCCTTCGACCACTCCTTCAGTCTAACTGCCGAAGTAATCCCTGTAATGGTCGGAGAAAATGGGCGGTCTACCGGCTGAACCGGAGGCTGAGCAGTGGATTTCGACGCCACCGGGACAACCAGAGGCTGAGCGGTGGATTTTGCTGCCCCTCCCCCCAGGCCTTAAGCGGCGTCTGCACGTCCTGGAGCGCCTCGACATCCGCGTGTCTTTTAGTGTTAGCGCCCCTTAGTTTGGATTGACCAGTCGCAGGCAGCGACTGCGGGGAAGGCTGCCGATCAGAGGATCCCGTCAAAGATTTTGACGGTTCCGTTAGCACTTTGGTACGCTTCGGCAGTGCAGCCGAAGCAGAACCTTGGGTTGTGTGTTGGGTGTTATGATCATGTGCGCCCCTGTCGCCGGGTGTTTTCCCCATAGCGTGACTCATGTCAGGCCTAGTGGGGTCAGGGACGTGCGTCATGGACCGAGAGCAGTCTGCCGTTAGGTCAATGGCTTCCGACATGGAGGCCTGGTCGTCGCTAGTCCCCCCGCCGCCCTCCCATCACTTTCGGAGGTTGCAACAGCGGGGGAAGAACATTCGTCCTGCAACATGCCATAGGACGGCCTCCGCTTTAAGCAGCGCTCCTTTAGCGTCTTAGGGCGCAGGAGTCTACAGGCCGCACAACTTGCTTCATTGTGGTCGAGGGGCAGACAATTGTTGTACCGAGCGTGCTCGTCTTTCCAAGGATATTTGGCCCTGGACAAAATCTAAAAATGTCATCTTTTCCACAGCGCAAGACAATTACAGCGATGACAAAACCCAGGGAGCAGAGAGGGTGAAAGAGGAAAGGCATACTTGTAAAGGATATGTCCACCCCGACCCCACTCTCCCTACTGTGTAGGCCGGCCAGAAGGACCGGCCACGTGGACAGCAGCGTGCTGGGACCAACAGGCGTCGAAAGTCTGCAGCAGTCTTTGGCATTGTTTCGCAGGATTCATCAGTCGAAGTGACTTAACGGGAATAACGACAAGGTCGATAATAATGACAATAACGCTATATCTACTTAAGAGCTCAGCATTAGGGTGACCAGTAATCTGGCCAGAAAAAAAAACAATCTGAGGGAACTCAGTGCGTGAGGGATTACACGTCACAGTAGGGATAGTGTTACACAAAAGGATAAAATATAAATGGGCGAAACCCTCTTTTTTTGGGGGTCTGACTCTTGAGGGTGGCTGGTAGCGAAATTATAGGGGGTAGAGTCAAAAGCTTCCCTATCCTAATTCGTAATGGGGGGGTCAAGAAACCTTGCAAAAAGAACTGTGATTAATAGTTCTGAAGAAAAGGGGTCACTGTGGGGTACATAGAAAACAATGAGGATTTATTTTGACATCTTCTTTGTGCCGTAGCACAATACAAACAACATAGAAACGTGCATGTGTATTCTGCACAGTAGTGGGTTAGTATCTTTGTGACAGTCTAAACAATGTCTTATCACTGCACAGTTAGCATTCTCGTAGTGATAACATTCTATTAATATATATTGTTCATAATCACAATACATAAAACACGTTGTCGTCGTTCTGTAACTTCCACAGTTTATCAATCGTGAATTTTTTGAAGATCTTTATTTCCTCTTCAATTTTGTCCAGATGTGTCTTTATTTCTGGTATTAGGGAATCAGTTTTGATTTTGTCTTCGAGGGTTTTGAGTTCTTCGTTTTGTTTCTTGGTTTCCTCCTTGGCCGTTTCGGGAACATTTGTTGCTGACACCACTAAATTTGGTCATAAAACGGGGGTTGTCGAGAAAAACCCGGGGTATGTTCTTCACTTGTAACTCTTTGGGGATTATGCCAGCTTTCAAGTATTCTAGCATGAGCTGTCCATGTGATTCAGTGCGGGTACATTTTTTCTTTTTTTGAAAAAGGATGTCCAAGTCGTTGAGTGCCGGATCTTTCACCGGTGCCGCTGGTGTTGTGGTTACACCAAGTAGCGAAGGAGTGTCTAGAAGCTTTTTATACAAATTATCGGAGAAACTAACAATGTTTACATTCTCCATTTAGTGTGTGTCAAATGAATGATGCCCAACAACCAAGGGTTGTCCAAGGGAAGGATAAAATATAAATGGGCGAAACCCTCTTTTTTTGGGGGCTTGACTCTTGAGGGTGGCTGGTAGCGAAATTATAGGGGGCAGAGTCAAAAGCTTCCCTAGCCTAATGCGTAATGGGGGGGTCAAGAAACCTTGCAAAAAGAACTGTCTGATTAATAGTTCTGAAGAAAAGGGGTCACCGTGGGGTACATACAGATAGTGTTACAGACACGCCTATGCCAACATCCCCTTTCAATCCTCAAAAGACAAGATGCAATACTCTGCGGTTACCACTGGATGTCGGAACATATGCACAGCATGTGATTCTAAGCAGATTAACAAGCAACAGAAACTATGTCTCCCTTAGTCCCTGACTATGTTGCCATTTCTTGGTAACTGTTTAATAGTGCACAATGTACCTTCCAGTACTGGGCGCTGGGGTCCCTTTTTTATGGCCCTAGACACCCTCAAATGATTTTTGGGTGATTGTACGAGTGTGCCTGGGACAAACTGGTGGTAGCAGTTAATTTTCATAGGGTTTTACTTCTTTTTACTGAATCAAACCGCATTTGGTTCAAGACTGGCCAGGTCCGAAAATGGCCGAGCCACAAAGGCCATTTTTGTCCCTTGCCTTCACCCAGGTCAAGTAACCAAGGTTTTCCTTATTTGGGCATGCAGCCTCCTGTGACAACCTTTCTCTTTCACAGGCTTCTGCCGCTGGCTGGGACTGTCTGGTCCCACTCCTCACTACTCGTGCCAGGATGCCTGGAGTGCCTGAATGACTGACGCCACTGTGGACCGTAATTGGCCCACAACTGGGATCCCTGCAAGAGACCAGATCTTCTATTGGAAGTCCTTGATTTTGGCACAAAGCTAATCTTGGATAACAGAAGGGGCTCTGCATCAATACCAGTTCGATCACCTCTGTTCTCTGTGAACTACAGCAGGTGCCAAGTCTGCTACACGAAGAAACAGACGTGTGAAACTGCTGGATACGCTTTGGAAGGTTTTGGCACTCTTCACCCTCTGCTGTCCTGTTGGACCTCTGCTTTCTTCTTCGATCAAGGTGGCCTACCAAGGCGCTTCGCCCCCTTAGAGTAGTGTGAACGACTGCTCTTGTCGCCCCCTGCTTACCCATTAAACGAGTCCCTTCGGAAGTGTTCCTGGGCAATCCAGTGAACTGTCCAGCTGTACCTCAGGGTAACCCGCAGCTCCGCCGTCATCTCAAGTGCAACCGTGAGACTTGGGACATTGCTTGCTTGTGGTCCCGTGCATTTGCCCGTCAGGTTCCGCATGCCTAGCTCCTCTGGGTCCCAAATTAGGAGTGTGTGTAACAACGCCCACATCCTTGATTCCCGAGTCACTACCTGGTGGTGACGGTCGCTGTAGACCCCTTGCTGTTCTGCTCTCCTGTGCCCTGAAGCCTGCTGCACCGGAATTTTCTCCATACCGCCTTCAGAAGCTGAGAAAAGGCAACTGTCCTGTCACAGACAAATGCTCTCCCCCGCAGCCACTGAGAGCCGGAGCGCTGCAAAACTGCAGGACACGAACCTACTAGCAACCTCGACTAAACTGGCAAAGTTTGGTCCAGACTGTGCCGAGGGTCGGTGAGTACTCGCATCACTTACCGGTGGTCCCCTGGCACAACCGTTCACTTTTACGCACGAGTATCCCCTAACAATATTCAAACTTGACTGGGTAGCCTGCACTCCCTAGCTATTCTCGCCATTTGAACACAGCTTTGCCACCAAGGACATGGCGTACTCGAATAGTGGGAACCAATTCATCGCCTCAAGCCCCTTCCTGACTCGCTAAAGCCCTGCCAAGACGACCCTTTTTTTGAGTCACCTCCACGATTGTGTTTTTACGCACAACTGTACTGTTGAGCACAAGGCTCTCCTCTTAGGGTTGAACTTGAAAGTTAGGGAACGACTCCAAAGAATTGCCTAATGCCATCTATGAGTTAACTTAACCCCCTCTTTACAGGTTGTGGCTGTATCTTATCACTGAATTGAATTAAGAAACGTATTGTATAAATATTGTAGAGTATAAGGCTTTGTGTGATAACTTTTCTTATTGCTAAAGTCACTTGTGTCCATTTGGCCCGGCCGACAAATGTATAGATATTTTTTTTTTGATAGGACATTTTTATTGGGTTTTATAACAGACAAAACCACCAACATCAACAAAAAAAAACAATAGAAAAAGAGGCAGCAGCAGCATCAAGTCCACATTAACTACTCTTATAGAAACATTAGTACTTATATCACCTTTTGCTTAACGCCCAACCGTGAGCGATCATGTCCATGTTCAGAGGCATCGCACCAATAGTCGTGCGCATCAGGGTCCTCCCCCCTCACACGCCCCCCATATTTTAGAAGCCTTAGTGGGGCAACCTCTTGCGTTGTAAACCCGGTGTTCAACCATTGCACATATGTCCATATCCAGCGCCCATTGTTCCAGTGTCGGGGACTTTGACACTCCCCATTTTTCTGCAATGTTACGCTTCATCAGGGCCGCTGCTGTGTGCAATAACAATTTTCCCCACTTATTAAGCTCGATCTCATCCGGTATTCCTAGGAATAGGACCTTGGGGTTCAGTTCAATCGTGATGGAGAGTACTCCGGCCAGCTTCCGGCAGCAGGCACCCCAGAAGTCACGGATGCGGGGGCACGACCACAGTATATGGAAGAAGGTGCACTCCTCCTCCCCACACCGGCGACAGTTCGGGTTGGTCGCTCTCCTCCAGCCATACAATGCAGTCCTAGGGTAATATACTTTGTGCAATATTTTAAGCTGCACCAGCCTAAGCCTAGAAGAAGTGGCCACCTCGCGCGGGTGCATCAGTACCTGGATCCAATCCTCAGGGTCAATTTCGCCTACATCTCTTTCCCATTTAGCTTTCAGGCTGGTTAGTTCAGGGGTAGCAAAGGAGGTAATAGCCTTATAGAGGATGGAGGTGCATTTGGAGAGAATGAACTTGGGTAATATATTACGTTCTATCGGTGTATAGTCCGGGATATTGTCCCCTGCCGGTAAGTGGGTTCTCAGGGCTTGGGACATTTGTATGTAGTGGAAGTGTTCAGTATCCGGGAGGTGGAATTTGAGTTGCAAGTCCGCGAATGGGGCTAATTTCCCATCTATCAAGACATCACCAACCTTTCTGATCCCAGCCCTCTCCCAACGTGGCCATGGTACAATTTTCTCCATTTCTTTGAGGTTGTCGTTATGCCATAGAGGTTGTGCCACAGTTATTTTGTTTTCTCATCCCACAAACACGTGTGCTTGTTTCCAAATAGCAGTGATATGTGTCCTAGTGGTTGACGGAGGGAGTCTCTGGGAGGGTTGATACTATCGGTGTATTGGATCCATGTCTCGCATGGTCCCCATGTCGGCCCTTATATGAGGTAACTCCTGGTCCCTGTGGAGCAGGTCATTGACCACCGCTAGCTGTGAGGCCCAATAATAGGTCTGAAGGCGGGGCACCCCTATCCCACCATCCCAAACCGACCTCTGGAGTGTACTCAGAGCTATGCGTGCTTGGCCCCTGCCCCATATAAGTTCCCTAAGGAGGGATTCCACCCGGTCAAAATCGGAGTTTGGGATCTGCAGTGGGGCATTCTGAAGGGCGTAGAGGAAACGCGGGAGGGCCATCATTTTAATGAGTGCAGCTCTACCCAAGAGGGTCAGGGGAGAAGCTTCCAGTGGTGGACGTCATTGGAAAATGGAGCAATAATCGGTTGGAGATTGTGCGCAGCGTAACTGGTGAGATCTGTAGTTATCCAGATTCCAAGGTAACGGAAGCCGTGCTGCTCTATACGGTACGGGCACTCCCGTGGGTAAGTTTGTTCTCCCCCCTTCACCGGAAAGAAGACTGATTTTTTCCAGTTAATTCTCAGTCCACTGAATTCCCCATAGCGGACGAGCATCTGGGTCACTATAGGGCATGTCCGAGCAGGTTCTCCCAGATAAACCAGGAGGTCATCCGCGTACAGGGAAATACGATCTTCCTGTCCCTCTGGCCAACTAAAACCAATCCAGGATGCACTCTGCCGGAGCCATAGGGCAAGTGGTTCAATCACGAGGGCGAAGAGGAGGGGAGAGAGGGGGCACCCCTGTCGTGTGCCCCTGCCCAAACAGAAGGGACGAGAGGTCCACCCATGCACCCTGACCTCCGCTTGGATGTTTGTGTACAGGAGCTTCACGCAACCCAGAAACCCATCTCCGAATCCCATGCGCCTCAATTTCCCACAGGCTATCCCATCGGACCGAATCGAAGGCCTTTTCAAAATCGATCGCCAGGAGGGCGAGTGGACTGCTAATGATGGTAGTCCGTTCTAGTGCCAGGTGGAGCCGGCGAAGGTTCATTCGGGTTGATTTGAGAGGCATAAAGCCACATTGGTCCAGGTGTATCAGGGTGTAGGCGACTGGTTGTAATCTATTAGCTAGGATCTTGGCCAGGACCTTGGCTTCGCCATTGATTAACGAGATCGGCCTATAAGAGGCACATTTTTCCTGGGGTTTGTCAGGTTTGGGGATGACCCCTATGGTCGCCCTACATAGGTCCGGTGGGAGGGTGCCCTGTTCACGGGCACTCAGTAGCATCTTGTGGAGGGAGGTCGTTATATTGTCCCCGCCCAGCTTGTGCCAAAATTCGACCGGGAACCCATTGGGGCCCGGCGTTTTCCCTGCCTGCAATTGTGCTAGGGCATCCGCCACTTTGGCCTCCGAGAGGTCAGAATCCATGGCAGCCTGCTGTTGTGCCGTTAGCGATGGGATTGTTATGTCGTTTAGAAGGGCTGGATCCAACACCGAGGTCGGCGCCTGGTATAATGCCTTATAGAATTGGGCAAAGGCCACTGCTATCTCTGCATCCGAGCGGCACCTCTCGCCCTCTGAGGTGACGATCTCCCGAACATAGCTCCTACCCTCTTCACCCCTCTCCAACCAAGCCAACATTTTGCCGGTTTTGTCCCCATGCTCACACATTCTAGCCCTAGAGTCCCAGTGGGCCTGTCTGGCATTCCAAAGCATTAAATTTCGGAGGTGCTCAGTGGCTCGTTTGAGAGACAACTGGGTCTGGGGGGATGGATCAAGGACATGTTCCTTTTCCCTTTGGGTCATCTCCCCCTCCGCCTCCGTTATTTTCTGGAGTCTCTCTTTCCGTTTGTTCGCTACCCAGGTGATTAATGCACCCCGCAGGACAGTCTTATGGGCCTCCCACAACAATGACGGATCGTGTTCCCCATTATCGTTTATCTCGAAGTACTCAGTAGAGACTTCAACAAGTCGGTCTATCAGCTCAGGGAAACCCAAGTAGTAGTTATTCAGACTCCAAGTTCTAGGGGGGATGCTCCCTGTACCCGCACCTCCACCAGCAGAGGTGAATGGTCCGAGATGCCCCGGGGGAGTAGGTCTGCTGAGTTTACCCGGTGAAGGTCTGTGTATGGGAGAAAAAGATAATCTAGCCTGGAGAGGGAACCGTGAGCACCAGAGTGAAATGAGTACCCCTTAGTATCCGGGTGCAGTTCTCGCCACACATCGCGGAGACCCAGAGCAGATGCAAAATTATATAATTTCGTAGGGGCCTCAAGGTTGCGTTGTCCAAGATGAGTGCGGTCTGTGGCATTGCACATGACATCATTAAAGTCCCCCCAGATACCACCTATTCGGCTGGTGGCTACCTATAAGGGTGGTCAGTTAATCTAGCAGCTCCTGTCCCAGACCAGGCGGGGAATATACTGACACAAAAGCAACCTTCTCGTTCCACATCATTCCCAGGATGAACACATATCGACCCTGCAGGTCTTGTTCCAAGTGCTGCAGGACAAAGGGGATGCGTTTATGTATGAGTGTGCCCCTGGACCCCATTGTGTATCCCGCATGAAAGGCGGTTCTGTAATTGGTACGCTGGAAGAGAGCAGTGCGAGCCCGCCAGGTGCGTTTCAGACAGCAGAACCACATTGTGGGAATGTCTACTGAGTACCTGCTTGACCAGGCGTCTTTTAATGGCGGAGCCCATCCTGTTTACATTCCAGTAGAAAACCCTGAGAGACTTGGGGCGATCAGTCGGCATCGATTGAGATTGTATTGGTGCCATTTAGCGATCTTACAGGAGGGTCAGGCAAATGCCTTGGGAGACTGAACTCCCCTTGTATGCTGATGTACCATGGTGCGTGCATTAATTGGTGATGGTGTTGCTGACTGGACATGCTGTGGCCTCGTTTAACTAGGAACCGTAACCACCCTCGGAGCCTGCGAAGATGCGTTGCTCCCGGGTCAACATAGAACTCTTCCCAACTATCCCCTCCCTCCCGCTCCCCATACTCCACCCCAACACGAATACCTGTCGCCCCAACATTGCTGGCGCTCAAAAGAAGTAGAATGTCAGCTTAACAGTTCCCAAGTGAGTTTACGCTAAAGAAATTGGAGGGGGGGGTTATTGACTTTCCCCAAACGCGAGGGCAGTGTGCCTTCGCTAGCCGCATTGTGAAGATGTGACTGCCTTACGTGAATTGCAGTGATCTCGAACTGCCTATTCTTAAGTTCAGTTCCGTGCACGCCGGTGGAGTCTGATTCTGCGCTGGGGATCAGGGCGGGGGTCGGTCCCTCTCGTACGCTGCTTGTTCCGGCGAGGGTTGCTGTTCCAGCGCTGGGCCAGCGCTGGACCAGTCTCCCTCAATGTGCTGCTCTGCCCCCCGCCAGGCCTCGTTAGGATCATTAAAGTGGACCGTTGTACCTTTATGGGATATTTTCAACTGGGCAGGGAAAATTGCCTCACTTTCTGCACCTCCTTCGTGTAGTCTGGGAAGAAGGCTATCTTGGAGCCATTGAAGGTGATTATGCCTTTAGTTCGTGCCAGGTGCAACAGTGTGTCACGATCACGATAGTTCAGCAACTTTGCTATCACTGTTCTTGGGGGGGCACCAGGCACGGGTCTTCCTGTGGGCATTCGATGTGCCCTTTCTATAGAGAAGAATTTGGAAAAGGATTTCTGGTCGAAGAGATCAAACAACCACTGCTCCAGGAAAAGCTCCATACATGGTCCTTCGGCTTTCTCGGGAATGCCAAGAATCCGAATGTTGTTGCGCCTGGATTTTCCTTCCCCGTCCTCGACCCTAGCTTCCAGGAGCTTGAGCTTGGCGGAGACACCATGGAGGAGTTGTTGTATGGTATGTAGCCCGTCCTCCATGGCAGAGAGGCGCTGTTCTGCCTCACATGTACGTGCGGACAGCTTTTGTAAATAGTGTCGGAGGAGGGATACATCCAGACTTATTCCGTCCATCTTCTGCTCCATTGATGAGTGGGAGTCCGCTATGGCTGCCATGACGTCCCTCAGGGAAAGCACCGGTGCAGAGTCCACATCCTCAGAAGGCAGCGGTTGAGATTCAAAGGATTGTGATGGGGGAATCGTGTACTGATCAATTCTATTTTGTGTAGTGGGCCTCCTGGTTTTGTCCTTCCCCATGGTTGCTGCCACACGAAGGCCAGCCACAGAGGGGTATCGCAGAGGGCAATATCCGCTCAATTGCACACTGTCAATGTTGAGGAGCCACCTCCCTCTGAGATGGGAGGGAATGCAAGCGACACCTCCTCTACGGCAGATCGTTAGGCGATGATAGACCGGGTGTTAAACCCGTGTTCGCAGTTGTATTAGCCGAGCCTCCCCGCAGTGCGGATGGACTACACCGGGGCTTCGTGTCCCAAGTCACGGTCTGAGCGCAGCTGTGCCCCTTTGTTACATGCCCCCCACAGCCTGATCTGGGCTGCAGCAGAGCACTCCCACAACTCGTGATAGTTACAACTAGATCTCACCAGTCCTCTGCTCTTGCCTAGTGTATTGGTTAATTCTGCATTGGGCGACTGTTTTCCTTGCCTTGTCCTTGCCCATCATGTATCCGTATGACGTCTGCCCGCGCAGGGGCCGTCTCCTCTATACGTAATCGGAGTACACAACAATGGGCGTCGAGATACGGCAGATGTAGCTCGTGTCTGGCTGTCGCGCACTGGTATCCGCAATGCAAGCACATCAATGTGGTTGCAGGGTTTATTTGCTTGCAGTGCCCTGGGGCCGATTGGATCCGGGTTTCACAGCTCCATTATTTCTGTTTCTGGCAATCACTCCAGGGGGAGGATATCTGCATAGAGGAGTGGATAGGTAGGGGGTCATGCCCGCACATTCACTGTGGGTCAGTTTGTTGCCTTATTATGTTGTTAGGATCCATATGGTGGCACTTTATCACAGCAGAGGGTGCCAGTTCACCCAGTGCACGGCTTGGAGGGGTCACCTGCGTTTTGCCAGTGTTCACCCGTGAGATTAGAGTCTAATGCCACCCGCCACGATACAGAGAAGTCCGTTTGCGGGGGTTGTAGATGTACAGCTCTCCTTTTGTATTTAAGGAGGGAGAGTTCGGTCTATTAGGCTGTTTCAGGCTGTAGAGTGCGGGAGGGAGAGGGCACCGCTCCACCCCCGCCGAAGCAACAGTTCACTGCCACTTCCTTATGCGGTTAGTACACTCTGCTCGAAGTGGGGCAATCACCAGCCCAGTATATATGCGGCGCACTGACGTGTTCTGTACTCCTGGTGTGCCTCCTTGTCTTACTGTCACAGTGTATGCCAGGGAGTGCTGATTGTAGGGTGCCCGCCCTCCAAACCTCAGGTGGCAGGCAGGCGCAACTCGCTTCTTGTGCTGTCCCCCAGCTGGTTTTCCCGGGTGCACGAGGCTCTTATAGCATCACTCAGGGGGGGGGGGGGGGGGGGGGGGGGGTTTGGGTTGGAACAGGCTCCCCGCTCCCAGATCCACACCACCCACACCCCGCAGCGCAGCGGGTCCGTATTAATTCTGTTGTGTTCCACTCACCGGAGCAACTTGCTGCGTATCACGGTTCACCTTCAACTTGTTGGGGACTCCTGATCAGAGCGGGTGACTCTTCTGGCCGGATGTTTGCAGCTTAGCTCTTTTGGGAGACGTTACCGTCTTGAAAAGCGGTACGAGCGCTCGGGGTGTTCCGGGTTACAGAAGGCTCCTCTTGCTGGGCGTCGTCCACGTCTCCCCGGGGATAGCTCCCGTTCCACAGTTTGGTGCTGCACTGGACAGGGTGGGCGCTTCAGGGTCCGTTCGTTGTTGTGTGCTGCAGAGATGGGTGGGGCTCCACGTTCAAACGGAGCAATCTCCAGCGGGGGCAGTCGCGGGTTCGCCCGCTCACCAGGTTCCACACTGTGTGGGCACGGTAGTTCAGGCAGCTCCTTTCCGGGGCGATTGGTTAGGTTGTATGGGTGACTGCCCTGCTGGATGCAGGGATCACTCCGGTCCGGTCTTGGACCGGTTGCTGCCTTCCAACCTCCGGACCTCGGCCGCCGCGTGTGGCTCTCAGGTTTCTCCCACCACACGCAGATTTGTGTGGATGAGTCGGGTTGTTTGTACGGGCGCAGTGCCGTCTGCAATCCCACCTCGGCAGGCAGTGGGCGGCTTGGTAGCCCGCAGAGCCACTCGCCACAAGGGTTGCAGCTCAGATGTATCCCTGGCTCTCTCCCCACACACACACACCGCGTTACGGGTCGCGGATCGCCGCCATCTTGCCGACTCAGATCTCACCTCGGTATACAGTGGGTGGCTTGTTAGCCCGCAGAGTTTCTCGCGACAATTCTGAGCGAATTTCAGTCCCTCTGATGCCACAGAGGTAGTGGATCGGATGAGTTTCTCGGTTCTCTCCGCACACGCGGTGCTACAGGTCCGGGTCGTGGACCGTGGCCATCTTGTTTCTCACTCGCCGTCACCTGCACAGATCTTCACGCCGATCTAGTTTTCGCCGGAGGGCAGTCCTGATGTTTATTTTCGGCGTATCCTCTTGCTGAGTGTGCCGCTCACAGCAGAGTTGTTTTAGTGAGCAAATATCACGCAAATAGCAGGCCGTTTATCAGGATATATGCGGTGTTCGCGGGAGCTCCAGGGGCTCACATCCGCATTGCACAGCAGCTGGCCACGCCCCCTGTAAAGATATTGTTGATATACACTTGTCTAAGAGCAATTTGTGGTTTGTTGCTGTGTGTGCTCGTTGTGGGCTTCCGATCACTGTCACCCATCCTGAGACTTAGTCTTGACCACCTGCCAAGATACCTAGATTGGTCTGGTTTGTCCAGAAGGTTCCCCTGTTTCACTAAACCGAGGGTGGACTCCTGAACTTCTGCCCACAGTCAGAGTTCAGAAATCCATCTAAACACACAATGTCTGCTCTCCAGAAGGAGGCAGTTCTGGTCGCGCCGCCATCATGTCTGGCCTGGAGGCCATTTTGTCATGCCCTGCGCCACGTGCTTTCTTCGTGGTGCCTGATGAGCCAGGCCCAGTCTCTGCCTGCATGCTTAAAAGCAAAGGCTCGGACCTTCCCTGCACCTCAGGTAGAGACCTGGGAGGTGGAGTGCCTTTGGCTATGACGCCGGTAGTGCAACTGCTGCGTATAGACACCACCTCGGGCGTGAGCCCGGTGTTAGAGCAGAGCCCCTCAGTGAGCGAGCCCGGTGTTAGAGCAGAGCCCCTCAGGGAGAACCCTGGTACAAGAGCCTTGCGGCCCCTCAGCAGTGGGACCAGGAGGATCTTGTGACCCCCCCCCCCTTGTCTTGTTGGCCGGTAGCTTTCGGAGCCTCAGTCCCTTTCCTGGTCTTAGGACCTGGAAGGCCCCTCCCACTTGGGTGCTTCCCAGGGAAGGAGTCGCCTTTGCGGGTGCAAAGGAGAACATGGCACCTACCTTGGGCCTGGTCTTCCTCCTCACGTATGCCTTGATGTCTTCTGGTGGTGAACTTTCGAACAGCTCCCTGCACCTGGCTAGGCAATTCTTCAGAAAGCGCAGGGTCAAAGCATCGCAAGCAGAACAGCCGCACCAGCCGTGGTCGGGGCCAAGGCACCGGAGGCAGAGCGTGTGGGGATCCAACATGGGGAAGGAACCCTTGCAGGCCGGACACCTGCTGAAACCCGCTGTCGACATGTTCCAGGGAGGAGGGTGGCACCAGAGGACAGGGTATTATCCCTGATATTGCTATGTAGAAAATGGGAAAAGAAAATATTCTGGGGAAGAGCGCATGGAATTACAAGGCCCAACCTAGGAGCGCTGGTGTAAACGGTCCGTTCCTGTTGATGCAGAAAAGAAGACTGGGGAGTGGTGCCGGTGGGCGGAATTAGGGGAGCGCATGCTCCCAGGGATGCGGCCATCTAAATTTAAAGGTGAAGACAATTTATTTCTAGTGAAAAAGGTTCAGTTTCCCGTCCCTAGCGAGGGACGTCCATACAATACGGAGGAAAGGGGACGAGCTGTATAAGTAAAATTTGAACATTGTATATCCAAACAATCCAAGCAATAAATGTTAAACAGGTGCCCAGCACTGACCAAGAGTATTTTGTAGTACAAAGAGTTCAGCCTTTGCAGCTTAATGTTGCACGACGTTTACCAGAGCAATAAGCAACATTGCATGTGAACGTCCTTATAAGTGTTTCTGGAATACAAATCATCCAAATATGCTTGAGTAAAAAGCATTGGTATGGGTAAGGTGGAAGGTTTGCAAAATGTACAAGCCCCTCATTTCCAAGGTCTGACCTTCCATTCCATACAACACTCAGAAGGAGAGTCTATTTCTTCTGCCAAATGTAATTTAGTAAAAAGTCCCCATATAGTGTTTACTTATTTTTTTTATAAAATGTTATAATGCACAAATCTAGCTCGAATGGAGCGCAAAACAACCAAAATGACAAAAGAATGATGTTACCGAAAAGTTTATCTAAAACATTTCAAATTGTGCTGCAGTGTACCTCCCTGTCTAGCATCCATGTGTCTGCCATTCATACGAAGCCAGCCCCGTTTCCTCTTTCCATGTGCCTACCCATCAGCGAGCAGCTCTTGCCTCACAATTTGACTATATTCTGCTTCATTACTATTAAAGAAGTGACTACACATCTTTATTCATGTTATGATAAGGCTAGGATATCAGACACGTCATTAAGCACGCATACCGATGCCCCATTCTGTTTTAAGTGTTTTGCCAGCCCCTTTATCTAATTTCGGATTAATGATCAGTATACTATTAGACCAGAGCATGTATAGGATTGAACTGTCCTTCTGGCATCTCCAACAGTCATACTCTTGCACAAGGCTTGAAGCATATGATTTCCTGGGTCACAAGTGGCACCTTTGCAAAATGTTGAAGTGTGCTTATTACAATCTTGAGCCTCTTGCACTTTTCGTAGTTGTGTATAATCCGTTCATATGCATCAGAGGTCAGTGATTCACCCATGAGTTATTCCCACCTGTTTGTTATGGATTCTGATACCTCGTGAGTGGGAGGGCGTCTATGAGAGTGAGATATAGTGTGCCAATTATTCCTGTGTCTTTGCCCCTAGATTTAAGAGTATGTACTACCAATGAACCATAAAGCTGGTCTGGATACTTCCTATCAAGAGCTTTTAACCGGGTACGAGTTGCATGTGCCACTTCGCTTCAGTAGCTTTCATCTCAAATTTAGTACTAATCTCGGCAAATATGAATAGCCTGCCCTTTTCAGTGTAGTGATCTCCACGCATTAATTTGAACATAGGACTATTCCGCCCTGGTTATTGGGGAGGAGCCCATTTGTAGTCTCCTATTTGCCAAAATTGGGTTTCTTAGCGTCCGTACGGGTCTATCCTTAATAAACTATGATCTTTTACCCAGGTGTTTATGTTAGTTGCCAAAATGGGGTGACGATTTTCTGATATTTCAGAGGGATAAATCTTTAACAAACTAATTCCAACTCCGGGCCGGCTCATACCGAACCACACCAGCTTCAGGTTCTCATCCCACAATAGAGGAGATGATTGAGATGGCTGTTGCAACAAATAGTACTACACCATACTAGGAAGTCAATCCTCTTGCTGCTGCATGAGCGCCCCACCCATGATAAATGTTTAACAGCTTGCAAGATCATCATCAGAAGAGTTGTAACTCAAAGAAGCAGCATACTGAAGACCCATTTCAGTCAAGGAGTTACCATCATTTTAAGGATCAACACACGCCTCAAAAGGGGAAAGCTTCAGGTCTAACCGATCGAGAAATGCAGAAATGCAGTAGCCAGGTGTTCTCTTCATAATCTCAGACCATATCTCACAGTTGCAAATTTAAGTATATCCATATATTTTTAAATCACTAATCCATTTGAAAATTTCCTTTCTGAATAAATCCTGCATATGTGTAAGAGTTTAAGGGTAGAGCCTCTAAAGCCTCCCAATTAGATTTATAACTGTTAGGACAGCAGCATCGAGGCCGTTCCCCGGTCAACAAAATAAGCACCCAACTACACAATCTCTCAACCTACAGAAGCCTAAAGCTTGCCTAAGGCCATGAACGCGAAGAAAGTGCAGGGTCCAATGTGCCTGCAGAGTAGACTCCAGCAAAGGCTGTATACGTAAATGACCGGAAAGTAGCAAAGCATACCTTCAAGGACGCAGACACAAAGGAACAACTCAGATACAGGCACTGTGTCTCATCAACAAACGCTAATCGTGCATTGTCAGACACAAGCCCCAGCATTTCCTTTCCTCCCTTCAAGGGCCATCTCACCCACTTAGAAACCCAAGTAAGTTTAGTTTTAGTCAGAGAACGTTAGGCAAGGTCCTCCCCTCCCTTTCTTCTCTGAGAAAGGGAGGAAGAGTCCTCCCAAAATATAATCCTCCATGTTGATCTTGCATCTTCCAGAGTTGATATTCTTCAAAGACATAGCTTCATCTGTGAAACAACTTGGCAAGTGCTTAAAAATAAAACCTCAGAGAGGGGGGAAGCCAGTGGGAGATTATCAAATTTTTGATAGAGGCTGAAAGGACCATAAAAGAAACCAGTTACTGACAATAACCAAACAGAGTAAAAAAAAGTCTTGTGGTAGGTCAGACTCGAGACTCTGGCAATAAGGCCATGTTTCACTAGTTTCTTTTTATTTCTTGGTCAGGTTCAAAACAATCTTTTCCTTAGACTATTAGCCTTAAACCCCAATCTATAAAAGAAAGTCAAATGGGGATCATCAGGATGTCTTGGTGAGTGTGCATTTGGGCCACACAGGGAACCAAGGGTTCTGTTTGGGACCAGGGAATGGACAACGCGGGATGGGATGTTTTTGGGAATATGCTGAAATGGGATGGTGACTTTGGGCTAGGTATATAGTATTGGTAGTAGATTTTGCTCGTCTCATAACTGATTCTTTCAGTTCTCTCTTTTATCCAGAGATTAACCTGGCAAAATACAAAGGGTAGGGACTGAGCCTGTTAAAAGGGGGGTACTCAAAATGGTATGAGACCTTGGTTAGCGTATTACACCTGGGTATTTGTTAGGGTAACCGTTTGGAGGGAGCGTTAGGCACAGAACTAAATTGTGACAGGCGGATGTTTGTGGGGATAGAGTCCTTATTCATGTCAGGACCACTCTGCGGTGTCTCTGGTTGTTAAATGTAAGCCCCTTCCTGCTCAGGACTGCAAAGGAGTGGAGTCAAAGAAAGCACGGAGCAGGGGCGCATGGGCAATGGGACAAGTGACGAGTGAATGCAGATTTAAATAGAGAAATTAGAATGGGCAAAAGGCAATCGAAAAAGGTGGAGGAACCCTCAAAGGGGTCGCCCAGTCTTTATACGTTTAGGCAGTTTAGCAGTTTGTCTTGTGATTTGGTCTCATGGCACTACTTGGCTCGAAGTAATAGACAGATTACATTTCTGATTCAGGGGACGTCTACATTTCATGAACTGGGAGCCCATAGAAGGACTTTGGAGGCGGTTAGGGGTTTGATCTATCTTCCAGAGCAGTTTGTGATATGCTGCACAATGTGGTGCCTCGTGTCCTTTATATTTCGTTTGGAGAGTAACATTCATAGACGCTTGCACCCGATCCTGTATAAATCTCCAGAGTTTGTTTGGATATGTGAACACTTGTCTTGTGATCTTGCATAATTAACATTCTGGCTTTTTCTAGCGGTCCAGATCTTAAGTTCCATTTGCGTAGATCTGCCTCCATCACCAGAAATCTCTTACTAATTGGTTCATTGTGTCTTTGGAAAAATCTGTATATGACATGCATTACTTACCGTAATAGCATTTCTGATGATTGTATCTGCTTAGATTCACATGCTGTGCATATGGTCCGACATCCAGTGGTAACCGTGGAGTATTGCATCTTGTCTTTTGGGAACCGAAAGGGGACGTCGGCATAGGGGTGTCTGTAACACTATCCCTATCGTGACGTGTAGTGTACCCAGAAAACCTCACGCGCCGAGGTCCCTCCGATTGTACTTTTTCTGCCATGAGTGAGTACATGAAAAAGAGAGAAGTAGTAAGAGTCGCTGTTCCTTCCACCCCGAGGAGGTAGGGAGGGCGCATGTGAATCTAAGCAGATACAATCATCAGAAAGCATGTGTTGAACCCCCTCGTTGGAGGCGAAGACAACACCGTCTTCCGTCCGAATTAGAGCTCCCAGGAATTGTTTTACTTGACTGGGGACTAGACTGGATTTCTTTTAGTTGATTGAGAAACCCAGGCTGAAGAGGAGATCTACTGTTTTTTGGGGGTTCGAAAAACAAACGGCGAATGAGTCCCCCGTGATGAGCCAGTCGTCGAGGTAAGGGTAAACTGGGACCGATAGCCTGCGCAGGTGTGCTGCTGCCACTGCCAGGACTTACACCCTTGGCGCCGAGGCAATGCTGAAGGGGAGTACCTTGAACTGGTAATGTTTGTCCTGGATCATGAACCTTAGATATTTCCTGTGCGCTGGCAACATTGAAATATAAAAGTATGCATCTTTCATGTCCAATGTTGCCATGTAGTCTCCGTTTCAGTAATGGGATCACCTCCTGCAGTGTTACCATGCAAAACATTTGTGGTTTTATAAATTTGTTCGTTGGGCGCAGGTCTAGAACAGGGCGCATGGTGAGATCCTTTTTGGGTACAAGGAAGTACACTGAATAGATGAATATATACCCTCGTTTACCTGAAGAATAGGGACGGCTCCTAGGTCATCCTTTCCCAGCAGTGCTTCCACCTCTTGGATCAGGATCTCTAGATGGTCCGGTGAAATCGTGGCGGTCTGAACTGTGGAGGTCAGGCGAATTCCACGCAATAACCGTGGGCGACCGTCTTTAAGACCCACTGGTCGGAAGTTATCCCCTCCCATGCCTTGAGGAAAGATGTTAATAGCTCCCTGACCGGGGAGACATGGGAGGGGACCTGGATTTTGTGGTCATTTCTGACCAGAGGCCTTGGCTCCTCTGGGATTAAGGCCTCTGCCTCTACCTTTGCCGCACTTTTGACCCCTTGAAGGTAGTAAGTGGGGCTTCCAGATGTTTGGATAGAGTTGAAATTACCCATGCCGTACTTGTCTTGGCCAGCACGGGCTTGCCCTCGAAAGGACCGCCGAGAGTTATTAACCCTCTGGGAGGAGGGTTTCTGTGTAATTTGGTGCAGGGACCCAATAGTCTCATGCTCCTTCTTGGCTGTTTCTAACGCCTCATCTACAGCTTTCCCGAAGAGGTTAGTCTCCTCGATGGGTTTGTTAAAGAGAGAGGCCTGAGTCTCAGGCCTAAATCCTGATGTACGCAGCCAAGCATGCCTTTTGAGAAGGGTCCCTTGTGCAAGAGACCTGCCTGTAGTTTCCGCAGTGTCCAGTGTGTTTTTTTACCACATTCTGGTTGAGTAGTCTTCCCTCCGTTACAATGGAGAGAAGCTTAGACTTGGCGGGTTCGGGAACCTCTGAGGCCTTCCTGGAGCAAATTCCATTGAGCGTCAGCATAGCTTGCTAATAAAGTAGTATTATTAGCAACACGTATGGTGTATGCAGCTGCTGACGTGACACGTTTGCCCAGGGCATACAGCCTTTAAGACTCCTTGTCCGGTGGTGATTCTCCCGTGGCAAGGGGTACCCCTGACCTCTTACGAGTGGTAGTCACCACCAGTGAATCTGGGATGGCGTGCCCTTTGATGTATAGAGGGTCGGAGGGAGAAGGACGAAATATTTTTTCGACCCTCGCGTTCACTGCCCGTGTCTGAGCAGGTGAGACCAAAGAGGGAGCTACTCGTCTCTTAACAGAGTTAAGGAGGGGAATGGATTGACTTGCTGGAGGTTTTTCCTTAACATCCTACACAAAATCCTGCTCAGGTACTGCCCCTTGAGTGGCAATTTTGAAGTATTCAGCTGCCTTCTTCAACATGGAGATGAACGCCATTTGGTCATCCAGAGGAGAGGCCTGGCGAGCCGGGGTGGACGGAGGAGTGTCTAGGCACAAAACATCAGTGTCCTGCTTGCTGTGTCCATGGGTCTTGACCTTCCTGCTGGGCTTCCTCCCAGTTGTCCGTAGTATCCTGTTGATCTTCCTCACAATTTTCGAGAAATGAAGCAGCTTCTTCATTATAGATGTCTCTATATGTGTCCACATGGACCACGACCTCCTGATGGAAAAACTGAGACTGATGATCTTGTATTTGAAGGTTAGGGTCTACCCGCGCTCTTTTCGGCGGAGGATGATCAGAAGAACTGATAATCTGCTCCAGTCGATCCATACACACCTCAAATTTTTCAGTAGTCCATTTAAAGGACCCAAACGGGCCTACGCGAGGAGAAACGACGTTGTCCGCACTGCGGCGTCGAAAGGAACCTCTCAGGGTGTCGGAAAGGGGCTCTCGACTATCTTCGTAGGCTTCCTCGGAACCGGGGTCCCGATCCGGCGGAATTTTTTCCGCGGCCTGGCCCATGACTTTGGGCGGAACCGGCATAAGGCCCACCGCTGCTGTTATTCTTACAATGCTACTTTCGATAGTTGCAGAATCGTCGTGAGACAAAGCCTCAGATTTGTCGGCAGTTGTAACCCTGTCCGCGGCACTAGAAGGCCTAGCGGTCGGTTTTCCAGGTAGAGACCTAGTCGTAGTTTTCGGGTCTACAGAGGCCTTGGAAATCGTCGAAGCGTCGGGCTCCCACAGTTCGACACGCATGTGTTCTTGAGTAGCGCCCTTAGTTTGCTTAGCTTGCCCAGTTGCAAAAAGCGATCCGAGGGAACCGGCCAAGATTTCGGCGGCCCCATTGGCGCTTTCGTTTTTTTCGACAAAGGCGTCGAAATTAGCGTAGGGGTTGGGGGTTTAGTGCGATGCGTTTGTATGCCCCTGTATGCCTCTGGTCCCTGTAGCAAGACCAGAGTCGAACCTGAAAGGGTCGGGGACGGGCGTGGCGGACCTAGAAGCCTCCACCTCAAGGTCTATAACATCCGCATTGGACATTTGGTCATCCGAAGTACCCCCGTCACTTTCAGCCGGCGTGGCGGTGGGGGCTCCACGCGTGACATGCCGTACGCGTCCCACCGCTTTACACGGCGCTCCTTAAGGGTCTTAGGCCGAAGGAGTTTGCACACCGCTTCTCGTCTTGCTCTAGGGGGAGACAGGCGTTACACGTCCTGTGTTCGTCCTTCCAAGAATATCTGACCCTACACTTAGGGCAGAATCTAAAAGGAGTCCTTTCCATAGCCAAAGGGAAGGATGAGCATACCAAAAGGGAAAAGAGGGGAAAGGAGGAGACATACTAAACAATATGGCCACCCCGACCCCGCTCTCCCTACTGTATACGTCGGCCAGAGGGCCCGACCACGTGGAAAGTCCAGCCGCCGGATCTTAGGCGCCGAAATCCACAGCCGCAGACATATCCCCCCTGTAGTCGAAGATGTTCTTGTTGGGTGAAGTGACTTAACGGGGAATAACCAACAACCCAGTAAAGATAAACAATGTCTCTAGTAAGAGCTCCGCTAAAGGGCGACCAGTTATCTGGGTGGAAAAAAACAATCCGAGTGACCTCGGCATGTGAGGGTTTCTGGGTACACTACACGTCACGATAGGGATAGTGTTACAGACACCACTATGCCGACGTCCCCTTTCGGTTCCCAAAAGACAAGATGCAATACTCCACGGTTACCACTGGATGTCGGACCATATGCGCAGCATGTGAATCTAAGCAGATACAATCATCAGAAATGCTATTACGGTAAGTAATGCATGTCATATACAGATTTTTCCAAAGACACAATGAACCAATTAGTAAGAGATTTCTGGTGATGGAGGCAGATCTACGCAAATGGAACTTAAGATCTGGACCGCTAGAAAAAGCCAGAATGTTAATTATGCAAGATCACAAGACAAGTGTTCACATATCCAAACAAACTCTGGAGATTTATACAGGATCGGGTGCAAGCGTCTATGAATGTTACTCTCCCAAACTCACTGATGATGGCTGAAACACATGTATGGGGTTGCTGATGGTACTCTTGTTCAGAGAGGAATTGCCATAGCATTTCGGTGCTTGACTGCCCTTGTGGGTGGGACAAAGACTGATATGCAAATAGATATTTCCCATCTCTGAAAGGTACACTGAGCAAAAAACAATGGCTGCGAACTCTCAATGTGGTTAATAACCACTGAACAGGTTTATCATGTCTTGTTCTTGCGAGAGAGGGGCGCCTGCTACCTTTTTTGTATTTTTGAAAGGAATTTGGGGTTGGTCACCCTAGGTTACCTGGGGGCAACCAGACGTGGACTCCCTGCTCACTGTGCTTAGAGAGGCTCAGCTTCACCTCACTGATGATGCCCAACAAGGCTGAAACACGTCTATGGGGTTGCTGATGGTACTCTTGTTCAGAGAGGAATTGCCATAGCATTTCGGTGCTGGACTGCCCTTGTGGGTGGGACAAAGACTGATATGCAAATGGATATTTCCCATTTGTGAAAGGTACAGTGAGCAAAAAGCAATGGCTGCAAACTCTCAATGTGGTTAATAACCACTGAACAGGTTATCATGTATTTTTCTTGCCAGAGAGGGGCGCCTGCTACCTTTTTTGTAGTGTTACAGACACGCCTATGCAGACGTCCCCTTTTGGTTCCCGAAAGACAAGATGCAATACTCCACGGTTACCACTGGATGTCAGACCATATGCACAGCATGTGATTCTAAGCAGATTAACAAGCATCAGAAATGAATATTTGATAACTCCATATGGCAACTCTGTACGACTCTTGCTGGCTAAAGAAAGATCCCGTCACACCTACTGATTCCAAACAAAAAACAGGCAATTAGTGGCCTTGACAGCAGTTCCATCTGTTCTCCTAATCATGTGTCTCTCTATGTGTGTGTGTGTGTGTGTGTGTGTCTGTGTTTGCACGCGTGTGTGTGCACGCGCGTGTGCTCCACTTTGTTGTTGGACTACAAAAAGAGTGATTTGCAGTCTAGGTAAGCAGCAAATGCCTTCTGTTAGAGATGATCAAGATAAGGACCACCAAATATAGAAGGTGAAAGCATTGTACCTGGTTAGGCATCTGAGAACCACTTAGTTCTGGGGTGCCTGGGTCTGCATAATTAGGATTTGTCCCTGTCCTCGTGTGATAATGTGCTGAATTCTTTGTGTCTCTCTGTGAGACCCATATATCAAATGCAGTCAGATCTCCTCAGATTCCTTAAGAAGAGTTGGTAAAAGTAGCACTCCCTTAAACCTAGTGAACGGTTCCATCTGGAGTGGTCAAGCACGCAAGACACCACTTTATTTAAACGACCTTCAGGGAATTATTCATTTGAGTTTGAGGCAGCAGCAGCCAGAGTGGGCCACATTAGGTAGGGGTATTGGATTTGGGGAAGGAATAAGCAGTGGGAGGGGGGACCTCTAATTTCCCCTTGTAAAATGGTTTAAAACCACACGCTGTGGTAAATATTGTTCCTGTCAGCAAGCCTTTAAACGCACACAATTTTTTCAATCTAAATTTCCCCATAATTCCGTGGGGAATTATGGGGAAATGTAGCCCTCAAATCCTGTAAACAACTTAATTTCAAATCAAGTTAAGCTCTATTGGCAATTAACCATTGTAATTATTCTCAAATGTGTACTATCATGTGCAATACAATTCTATGTGCTGCAATTATTTTGCCAAGACCTAAATACAGACAAGTTCAGTCTAACTGAATGTGAGACTGAACACAGAACTTCTGGATGTTGCTCATTATTTCATTTTATTTACAAAATGTTGCTCATTGTTCACAAAAGGTTGGACCCATGACCTGGTCGTTATCCTTTTTTACAGTGAAACTCTCCAGCCTGGGCATGGCCCTATTAAGGCTTTTCTGAAAGGAGCAGGTCTATGATTTGGAGCACTTGGTCAGTGCGAGACATTGCAGAACCTGTTGCCTGTCAAATAAGTTGTCTCTTTGGCAAGGAACAGAAGACCAACTTCAGAATGATAACTGCGAAAATGCATAAAAATAACATTGGTGTGCAGCAGAGAAACCAGTCCCCTTTAGTTCCAGCAACATCCCTGCTTGGCACAGGCACCCCCATCCTCCCGCCGACAGGATGTGTTAAACTTTATTCTGCTATGTTGGTTGTATACTTCTGTATGTTTAAGTGCCTTAAAGTGCTGTCAAACACATCATGCAGCCTCTTGGCACTTACAAAATTAGACAATTAACTAAAATTAGCTAAATTTGGAAAACATCAGGTTTAATAATCCTGTTATTAAAATGGACAGTTATTCTCTGCCACTACCCTCATACTTCCCATGAAATGTGTTCTGCCAATAGTATGCAAGAACTCACTTTTATTCAAAAGAAAGTTAGTAATAGTAAACTATGTGCATTTCAGGAACTTTGATGCAATAGGGATATCACAAAAACCCAGACATGTCAGTGATTACCTAAAATAAGAGTAAATATGTTTTCATGTAATCCATGTAGTTTTGCCTTACCTGCCAATAGAAGCCCTGCCTTCAGTCTTCACAGAATCATACATTCGTCTTTCTTCATCTGAAAGTGTTATTTCCTGAACAAACACCTTCCGTTCAGGTAACTCCAATACTGCTTTTCCTTTTATCTTGCTTGTTTTTGTTCTTCTAAGAGTTATAATTTTTATGAGGGACTGCAAACGTCTAGAGATGAGTAAAAAAGAACCAATAGACATACTTGCAACTTATCCAGACACGCATTTTTCAAACCAGTGCAAACCCAATTATACAACACTAATTAGTCAATGCAGTTAAACAAGAGAAAGCAAATATGTTGGCATAAGTGAATGCACAATATCTACTTGCATTGCATCTAGAGGTTAATAATTGCAAAAAAATAGATGGTTGCAAAGTTCCATTACCTTGCTTCGCTACTATTTTGCGTTATTATACTAAACAAGTAATCTTGCGTAAGAGCGATTTCCGTGTTTTGCTACTTCCCTTGTGATTACCATTAGGGAGCATGCCTTGAGGCTTTTCTCGTGTTGTAACTTGCTTACGGACCTTGGCGCATAGGTTTAATGTGTAATAGGTGTAATGATTTGCAGCCTATAAGATTTCATTCAAAAATTCTCTTCGAATTCGGGTCCATGCCACGATTGTATCAGGCATTATGATTTTTCATTCCGACACGCCAAGGATGGCTGAAGGCAGTCCACCTGCGGCTGGCAGGTGCTATCTTTGAATGATGACACGTGAGGTCATAATTATTAAGTTTAAAGGCCTCAGTTTGCTTCAATTCACCATTGATCATTAATGTGCCATTCCCTTTGCAAGCCCTCTTTTGTTCTGTTCCCAGTGTCTGATCATTTCTGATTATCCCATATGCTGTACTGGTCAGCGTTTCCTTAACTTGTTTGGTTTAGCTACTGTCCTTTGTCAGTGCCGCCTTGTTTCTGTACCACCCTTTTAGTTAATTACCTTGGAAAGCATCCCAGACGTTACCCCCCAGCTCTGAGTTGGGGTAAACATGCCATACTCATGATTGGGTGGACCCTTAAATAGGGGGGGGGGGGTAAACCCTGTTACCACTGCATTCAAGGGCTACCGGCCAAATCGTGATGAGGCCTTGTATCTTCAACAGCAATGGTAAAGGAGCCGCTTTCTAAGCTTTAAAATTACTATAGGGAGCTCATGCGTGCTTAAACCACATTGCCTTTGGTATATTAGCCTTTTTATCCTGCACAACCTGGTCTTACAAAAGATAAATTGGCAACAGGTTTTTTCGCTCAAATACGTGCATTTTCGACTATGTACTATTTCAATTAGCCAATCCAAGTAGATTACCAATTCAAAAGGTTTTCCTTTTAAATATGACATTTCTTCGAAAATGAAATTGTCTGAACTCAGTCTCTAATATCAATATGGTTAATCCTTTCAATTTATATTCATTTGCAATGTTGAAAAGTTCACCATCAATTTACGATCTTAAAATGACAACAGAGGCCTACCCGTTCGAATTAAACTATTATCATGGCAAAACACGTGTTGTCAATTTGTTTATTTGGAAGAAAAAGTTTCATCCAAATATTCATGCAATAAGAAAAACTGATTTACTAAAATCTAACAAAAGGAAATAAATTAAAAGTTACTCACTGTAGCGACTAGATTTTTCAGTCCATAGTCCCCTTTCCTCCATCGTTGTGGGCGTCCCCCAACATGGGGACGGTACCGGAACCTTTGGCAGCGAAAAAATGAGCTACCCCTTTAAATTTAGTGTAGCGTGCAGGGCTGCGGCCTCAGGAACACCCCGCCGAGGCCCCGCCCTAGTGCACCTCACCTCAGTCACCTTAAGACATCGGACGCTTAAATACCTGGCTATACTGAATTTATTAGCACTTGCCGACAAGCTGGGGGAGGTGGGTGGGACGTATGGAGGAAAGGGGACTATGGACTAGGAGTACTGTAATCATTACAGTGAGTAACTTATTACTTATAAGTCCTGTCTCCTTTCCTCCATCGTTGTGGGTGATTCCACCGAACAGGACCATAGGGTGGAGCCATGACAACCTGCCTATCTAGGACGAAGCAAAAAGGTTCTTCAGAACCACCTGACCGAACTCTGAATCACCCCTGGAGCGGTTGTCTAGGGAATAGTGCTTGCAGAAAGCTGACAAGAGTGCCCCAAGTAGCTGCCCTGCTGATGACATTCCAGGAAGCAGGTCTCTCGAAACACAACTGCTGTGGCCTTAGCCCTTACCGCATGGAAATGAATACCATGTGGGACCTGCTTACCCATGTCCGTCTATGCCTCTGAAATGGCCTGAAGTATCCAACGGGCGATAGATGCCTTAGACGCCAGAGAGCCATGGAGGAGCCAGCAAAAGTGACAAACAATGCCTCAGACTTCCTGAAGGATTTCGTCCGAGAGAGGTAAAACTTAAGGCACCTCTTGAGGACCATCGAATGTAGGACAAGGGCCCTCTCTGCCTCTGACTGCGGGTTCGGGAAGAACACTGGTAGGCAGATCTTTTGATTAAGAGGAAATGGAGAGGCCACCTTGGGCAGGAAGTTAAGGCGAGTGCGCAAGATGACGACGTCATTGTGAAACGTGGTGGACAGCTCGCACAAAGCCAACGCTTGCAGCTCACCGACCCTGCACGCAGGAGGTGAGGGCTATCAGCAGAACAGTTTTTAGCATTACCAGCCGGATGTCCAGAGAAGCCATTGGCTCAAAGGGTTTGCGATGCAAGAACCACATTGAGGTCCCAGACCGGATCCGGTCTATGCAACGGAGGAAAAAGCCTAGAAAACCCATTGAGGTGGGCCTTAAACATCGGGTTGGCTGCCGAAAACACATGCTAAAGGGAACTCTAATTCCCAATGGCCGCCAAATAAGTGCAGGAAGTATCCACCTGAACACCAGAACGAGACAGGTGTGCTGAAAAAGCCAGTACGCCGTCCAGAGGACAGGTGACAGGATGCAGGCCCTTGTCACAAGCCTAAGGGCAGAACCTAGTTCATTTTCTCTTATACTGGGACCAAGTAGACAGTCTCCTGGCCTGTTGAATAATGTCCCAGTTATCATCCGAAAATTGAGCATGATGTAGCCTTAGATGGTTAGAAATCCGCCCGCTAGCACCAGCCTTGCCGGGTCCGGATGTTCCACTGCCCACCCTGCTGCGTCAGGAAGCCCCTTTTGGGGATCGGAAGGTGAACGGGCCCCTAGCAGCAAAACTGCAGCAGATCCGAAAACCAGGCTCTCAAAGGCCAGCGGGGGCAATCAGAATGAGGCTACAGCCCACCGAGGCCCATAACTCGCGCTGTGTCCACTGGAGCAGAGGGGGGCGAGAACGCATAGCACCTCCGGCTGTGCCAACAGATCTGGAAGGCGTCTCCCAGAGAACCCCGATCCCGTCCTGCCCATGAAGCAAACTGGGGGCACTTGGAATTCATAGGAGATGCAAACAAGTCCAGGTCCGCAAACGACCACCGCTGGAACAGGGGCAACAAGGAGTCCTTGTGCAACTCCAACTCATAGGTGTAGAACCCCAAGGGGCTCAGCTGGTCCGCGTCTGCATTGCTGTCCCACGGGAGGTGGACTGCTGAAATCCGAATCCCCTCCGTCAGGGCCCATGCCCAGATTGATGATGCCTCCATGCAGAAGAGGGGGGGGAACGGGTGCCACTTTGCTTGTTCAGAATCCTGACCAGAACAGACCTTTTCCCTGATGAAGGGCAGAAACGCCTTGAGGACCAGGCCCACTGTCCTGAGCTCGAGGAGATTGATATGCAGAGTAGCCCCCCCATCCCGAAAGAAAGGAGTCTGTCATCAGCGCCAGGGTAGACTCCGGTTGGGTGAAGGGGGGCGCCCACGGCAACACTGCCGTCCATCAACCACCAGCAAAGATCGGAGAGGAGGAGCAGGGGTATTGGAATCCTGTCCGACTTAGACACCGTCTCCTGATCCCAATTGGCTGCCAGCTGGAGCTGGAGGCGCCTCATCTTGAGGCATGCGTGCTGCAGAGTGAGCACGCAGGAGGCGGTCATCCCCAGAAAGTGCTGGAACCACTATGCCGGTGGTCGACTTGGCCAGAAAATGCCCTATCACCTTCGAAGGGAGGGAAACCTCTCGGGCGTGGGGGAACACCTCCTGAATGGACAGGTTCCACCGGACCTTTAAGAAAACTAGATCCTTGGGGGGGAGAGGTGGGCACAACTGTGACTTTCTCTGGTTGAGGGAGAACCCTCACTGATGTTGAATATCCACCAATCTCGGGCAGGAGTGTACCACCCGCTCGCGTGAGCCCCTCACCAACCAGTCATCTAGATGAGGGTATAGATGATGGCCCTCCAAGTGGAGGAGACCTGCCACTGCGTTCATCAACTTTGTGAAGACACGAGGGGCAGAGTTCAGGCTAAAAGGCAGTACTGAAAGTGGTATGACAATCGTGAACCGCAGACATTTCTTATGCAACTGGTAGATGGGGACATGCAGGTACGCATCCTTGAGGTCTAGGGAACACATCCAGTGCCCTGCACACAGAGACTCTCCTGTGTGCATGGGAGAAATCATCTTGAAGCATTCTAGCGGTCAAGACAGATTGAGAAATGACAGGTCCAGGACAACCCTCAGGCCAGCCTGGCTGTTCTTGGGTATCGCAAAAATCCTGGAGTAGAAACCAGAGCCCCTGTCTGATTGAGGAACCGGTTGTACCGCCAGAATCTCCAAGAGCGAAAAGACCTCTGGTAAAAGAGCTGGGGACCCCATTTGACGAAGAGGAGGAGAGGATGGTAGAGGAAGAAGAAGACTGAAGCCTGTGGAGACTACGGATAGGAGCCACGGGTTGCTGAAAAGACGCTTCCAGGTGTCCTGGAAAGGAGCCTGTCAGCCCCACCTGGGGAGCTGTGTTCCCCAATCTTGACGTCACTTTCTTGGTGTTGGAGGCGGGGGCAAAGGAGGGGGAGCAGAAAAACCTGTGCCAAGTCCTCTGCTGCTTCCTCCTGTTGTCGCTCTGCGACCCGTCAGGCCTCCGCACACCGCGGTCCTGCAACCCCCATAAAGGCGGTGAAACCGCAGGGTTTGAATTCGGTCCTGCCCTGAGGCTGAGGGAAGGACTTCTGCCTTGGCTTTGTTAGGATGGCCAAGGACTTGGCGGTTTGAGTGGAGGTTTTCTTCTTTACCAACTCGTAATCGGCTGACTAATGAAAGAGGTCCACGCCCTCAAAGGGCAGATCTAGGATCCGCTCTTGCACGTCAGATGAAAACTAAGTGGCATGAATCCACGTCGTTCTCATCTCGACACCCAGGCACATATCCATCCTTCTGCTGACTGTGTCGATGTGGGAGACCGAAGACTCCATGAGGTCCTGCACAACAGCCTGGGCATCCGCCAGACTAGCCTTGAAGCAGGCTTGCATCTACAAAAGGAGGTCAGGCAGAAACTCCCCGACCTACCACCACAGCTTCTGGTTAGCAGCGGCTAAAAGGGGGTCGGCTTTGTGATGCCGGAAATGCATTGGAGGGACAGGGCCTCTATGTCCTTGTCCTGCTCTACTTTTATCATGTGCGTGCTGTGTTATTTTCTGCACATGAGTCCATGTCGGACTCCTGGGAGTGCAGCTCTTCTTTTTGGTTTGGTGTACAGACCCTTGGGATACCCTTATGGCACCCATGGGTGGGGGTGCACACATTTGCCACTGTGGCCTCTTGCTTTCTATTGCTTGTTAACTTGTTTACCCAAAGTCCTGGGAAGCCCTTCCCCTGACTGGCTGTTGGGTGGAAGTTCCATATATGGTATTGTGGGGAAGTCCAGGCCAGGATGGCTGGAGCCTTCCCAGTAACTGTAAGTTGTGGGTACACCCTTGGGGTGGGACCTGGGTGAATGGAGTGTGTGACCAATATACACTGGTTTCTGGTGTTTGACACAATGACTGAGACAGGCCTGCCCGAATCTAGTATGAATGCAGTGTGCAGTGCTGAATGGCAGAGTGCTTGTCCCAATCCACATTCCTTGTTGTGAGTGTCAGGCTGGAGAAGAAGAACAAGTTAACTTCTTATCTTGTAACGTTCTTTCGACGGGATGTTCCTCCGATGTATTCCTTATGTTTGATAATACGTTTCCAGCTTGCTGGCCTCGGAAATTTTTCTGTAGAGGGCGCTGCGCGTCGACGTCCGCCGAGTCGATGTCCCTCGACGGCCACCGTATCGGCGCCGATGTCACCATGCCCATAAATAGCCACGCGCAGCGTCCGTTGCTCAGTTCTGTTTTGTAGCATAAGAAAAGTCATGCCTGAATTGGTTATTGACCTTGAAGGAGCGTAAACTGCAACCACAAGCAAAGTATTACTGCGGGGATGGATGGGAGGGGCGATAAGGAATACGTCGGAGGAACATCCCGTCGAAAGAACGTTACAAGGTAAGAAGTAACTTGTTCTTCGAAGGGATTGTGTCCTCCGACGTATTCTTTATCTTTGATAGACTCCCATAGCAGTGGCATGTAATTGGAGGTGGTAGTAAGAATGTTATGTATCCTTTTAGGGATGGATCGAATGTAATACGGCCTTGCCAAATCTTGTCTCTTGACTAGTGGAGGAATCCAAGTTGTAAAATTTTGTGAATGTATGTGCGGACGACCATGTGGCAGCCGCACATATGTCTCTGACCGGTACCCCTCTTTGGAGAGCCGAAGAGGCTGCAATACCCCTGGTTGAATGAGCCCTAAGATTTTGGGGTGGCTCTTTCCCTGCCAGTTTGTAACATTCCAGAATGGCCAAAATAATCCACCTGGAAATGGTTTGTTTTGTTATGGGTAGTCCCAACTTGTGACCTGAGTATCCTACAAACAGTTGGTCTGCTTGCCTGATCCTAGCCATTCTGCTGATGTAAAAGCTGAGAGCTCGCATTGGGTCCAGCCTATGTAGCCTTTCTTCCTCTTTCCCCGGATGGGGAGGAGGGTAGAACGAAGGTACGGTAATTTTCTGAGTAATATGAAATTCAGAAACCACCTTTGGGAGGAAATTAGGCTTCACCTGTAGGAAAACCTTGTCCTTGTGGAAAATTGTATGTGGGGGTTTACAGGAGAGAGCTTGTAGCTCGCTCACCCTCCTAGCAGATGTTAGTGCTGCCAATAGGGCAGTTTTAAGCGCGAGAAATCTCAGCGAACAAGAGTGAAGTGGTTCGAATGGAGTGCCCATTAGGAAGTTTAAGACTACATTTAAGTCCCATAAGGGAACCTGGAATGGTTTTGGAGGATAAACATTAGTTAATCCTTTGAGAAAATGTATCACTAGAGGTAGTTTGAAATACGATGGTTCCTCCGCAGTGCGCTTGAAGATAGAAAGCGCTGCGAGATAGCCTTTTACAGTGCCAACTTAAAGGCCTGAGTTTGCCAAGTAGAGTAGAAACGATAACACCGTTGGTGTACCACATGTAAAAGGGTCCATATTCTCTTCCCTACACCAGCTGCAAATGTGTTCCAACGGCAGCGGTATAAAGACTTTGTTGCTGGCCTTCTGGCCAAGAGAAACACCTCCATGACGTCATCAGGGAGATCCCAAACATTGTACCTCACCCTTTCAGAAGCCAAGCGTGAAGGTTGAGGGTTCTGGTGTCTGGATGGAGAACCTGACCTCCCATCTGCGAGAGAAGATTCTCTTTGAGTGGAAGACGGATTGGAGGGCAGATGGACATATCTAGAAGGTCGGGGTACCACGTTATCCTGGCCCAGTCCGGGGAAATTAAGATCATGGTTTTCCGGAATCTTCTCAACCTTCTGATCATTTGAGGAATAACGGACTGGTGGGAACGCGTAAAGGAGTGGAAACTCCCAGTCCACTACGAACGCATCTCCTAGAGCTCCTCTCGGGGGAAATTCCCTTGAACGGAACAGATCGCACTTCCTGTTGGTGCTTGTGGCGAACAGATCCACCTGAGGGGTTCCCCAAAGGGCGAAGATCTCTTGAAGGACTTCCTGAGCTAGCTCCCACTCGTGCGAGACTGTGCTCTGCCTGCTCAGAGCGTCCGCTGACAAGTTCTTCTCTCCGGCTAGGTGGACTGCCGATCGAGAGATTCCTTCCCGAATTGCCCAAAACCAGAGCTGCATTGCCCCTCTGCACAGTGGCAGTGACCTACTCTTTTGTTGAGGTAGTGCATGGCCACCGTGTTGTCAGTCATTATTAGGACATTTCTTCCCTGTACTGATGCAGGAAAGCTTTCAGCGCTAGTCTGATCGCTCTCAGCTCCAATAGGTTGATGTGTAGTCTGGACTCCAATGGAGACCAACGACCGCTGATGGTCAAGTCGTTGGCATGGGCTCCACACCCAGTGAGTGAGGCGTCTGTGACTACTGTTATCTCCGGCCATGGTTGCCAAAACAGTTCTCCTTTCAAGGTGTTCTCTGGATAGGCCCACCATTGAAGGTCGCAGGCTACATTGTCCGGAATCCGGAGGAGATCTGTCATTCTCCCTGAGAATTGCGACCACTGAGTTCTCAGTGCCCACTAAAGAGATCTCATTCTCAGGCGAGCCTCTGGCACAAGGAAGATGCAGGATGCCATGAGGCCTAGCAACCTCAAAAAGTCAAAGGCTGGGAGACGTTGGGCATTTTGAAACTTGGTGACCATCTGCAGAATATCTTGAGCCCTCACCTCCGGTGGCGAGGCTTTTCTCAGGGAAGTGTCCAGGATCGCTCCAATGAACTGGAGTCTCTGTGATGGTATCATCTGTGACTTCTTTAAATTGAGGGAGAAGCCCAGTTTGTGAAGGAAGTGGCAGACATAATCTAGCTGGGTCTGAGCTTGTTCCGAAGATACAGCCTTGATCAGCCAATCGTCTAGGTAGGGGTAGACGTGGATCCCTTCCCTCCTTAGACTCGCCGCCACTACCGACATTAGCTTGGTGAAGACCCTCGGGGAGGAGGTCAGCCTAAATGGCAGAACTCGAAATTGATAATGAGAGTCGCCAATTGCAAACCTCAGGTATTTCCTGTGTTTGGGATGGATTGGCACATGGAAATAAGCATCCTGAAGGTCCAGAGATACCAGCCAGTCCTGGAGCTGGAGGGCCTGAAGGATCTGAGAGAGAGTTACCATATTGAACTTGTCCTTCCTGAGGAACTTGTACAATTCATAAGTCCAGGATGGGTCTCAGTCCTCCGTCCTTCTTTGGTATGAGAAAGTAGGGGGGAGTACCAGCCCTTGTTCCTGTCCGCTACAGGTACCAGTTCTATGGCACCTTTCTCTAGCAGGTCTATAATTTCCTGCAAGAGGAGCGGATCTGGAACTTTTAGAGAGCTGTTCCCCGGTGGATGAGACTGAGGGATGTGTAGAAAGGGTAGGCACTAACCCTGGGCAACTGTCTCCAATGCCCAAGCATCTGACGTTATAGCCTGCCATTCCGTCAGATGGTGAGTTAACCTGCCCCCTACAGGTGTCTTGTGTGGAAAGACCTCAGAGTGGTTTGGGGGCGGCTGATGCAGATGCCGAGGGTAAAGAGGCACCTGCTGCTGCTGCGGCCTTTGTACCTTTGACCCGTCCACCTCGGGTGGATCTCCTTTGGCCTCTTTGAGCCGGCTGTCCTCTGCCTTTCCCGAATGCGGAATAGCAAAATGACTTTCCTCTCCCAGAGGTTCCTGAGGGGCGTAAAGGAGTTTGGCGGATAGCAGCTCCTAGAGATTTTGCTGCTGCTTTAGATGTCTGCAACTTTTCCAGACTGTCATCAGCCTTTTTTCCGAATAATGAAGAGCCGTCAAAGGGCATATTCAAAAGTATGGCCTGTACACCTGGAGCAAAGCCAGACTTTCGCAACCACGCATGCCTGCGGATTGTTGTACTTGCCGCCATGGCCCTGCTGATACTGTCAGCGGAATCGATGCCAGTTTGAAGTGACTCGCACATGGCATCCTTGCCATCTATAATAATGTTAAGGAAGGCTTCCTTTTCCTCTCCTTCGGGTATGCAGTCAGCCGCTGATGAAGCACACTCCCACAGTGTGGGACTGAACCTGGCGAGCGTACAGGTGGCGTTGATGGACTTCAACGCCATACTACAAGCAGAGAAGACATTCTTTGCCATAGAATCGTACCTCTTGTCATCTCTATCCTGTGGGACAGTAGGGTAAGCGGTCCTGCTGCTTGATTAAGTTGCAGCTTGGACCACCAGGCTCTCTGGAGTTGGGTGTTTCGATAAGTATTCAGGGTCAGCAGCAGCTACCCTATACTTGGCTGATAATATTTTGTTGACAGCAGGGATAACTTCAGGAGTTTCCCAGTTAGATGCAATTTTTCTTTGTAAGGCTGTATGGAAGGGGACCACAGGATGCTCCTGTGGACCTTTGTCTAATATGTCTGTCAGGTCATCCTGTTGAAAAACAGGCGAAGGCGCAGACCAACCCATGAATTCAATAATTCTTGCCATCAGGGTTCTATAGGGTGTTTCGGCATGTTCCTATGGGTCTGGCTTAACAAAATCCACTTCTGGGGAAGTGTCCAGCCCACTTGCCTCATGTAATGACTCCTGTAGGTCTTTCAACCTTCTTTCCTCAGAGGTGAAATCCTCTGAAAAAGGTAGTGTGGTCCTCTGCAACTCGAAGGTTTCCTGGTCAGAATCTTCCCCTTCTTCATAAATTGAAGATAATCCAGGGTACTCTGACCTCTGAAATGGCATAAAACCCATTTCTAAGGCAGAAGGAGCCAAACTTGTCATTATTGGGCGAGAAAATGTTGATGTCGTCGACGCCGATGTGACAGGCTTCGACGGCGCCGAAAACGGCGTCGAGAAAACCGGAAGAGGCCTCGCCGAACTTGAGAGGATCGGGATCCTACTCGAGGACATAGACGACGGTCTCGGCGTCGTGCCGGAGGCTCTTGGAATCACCGTTGGCTGTGGAGTAGCCATGGTCTTCTCTTTCATCGGCGTCAATGTCGGCGTCGACAATGGCGTTGAGTCGATCGACCGATGCGTCGAAGAACCCTACGACAACGGCGTCGATGGCGCTGATCCATGCGTCTAAGGGATCTTCGACGACGGCACCGAAGACGGTGACTTCTTAACCGATGGCCCTTGGCGCTCTCGGGTGGAATGTTTCGCCGGGTGCTGCGACTCGCGGCGTTTTGATTTTTGGAGTTTTTCACCCGGGGTATCACCCTCAGCTGTCTTCGAGGGGGACTAGGACGCTTTCTCGAAGACGCTTAACATTTTCTTCCTGAATTCCTCCCACTCAGCCTGAGAGCTGTGTTTTGTGGGGCAGGAGACCCTTTCAAGGGAAACAGAAGACGACGAGGAAAGGGATCTTCGACGTCTCTTCTTTGAGTGTCTTGATCTCGACAAATGGTGGGAGCTACTTCGAGATCTAGAATGGGAATGTTTGACGGCGAGGAGACGAATGCCTCGGACGAAGAAACTTTCGACAAGGTTTTGACTGACCTACCTCTCTTTCGCCGTCATGGACATGCAGTCCTCACACTCCGAACAATGGTGCTCGGCTCCCAAGCAGATCCTGTGTGGATCCGTTATTTATTATTTTTTTTACCACAGTCTCGACATTTTTTGAAGCCGGATCGCGGCGTTGTCGATTCCGATGAAGATGCCATCAAGAACGAGTTGGTATATTTCGAATAGATGTACATTAGGTTATCTGACTGAACTGAGCAACGATGTTTCGAGGCCCCACGAAGCGCGGAAAAACAGAACTAAGCAACGGACCCCGCGCATGGCTATTTATGGGCATGGTGACGGCGGCGCCGATACGGTGGCCGTCGAGGGACATCGACTCGGCGGACGTCGACGCGCAGCGCCCTCTACAGAAAAAATTTCCGAGGCCAGCAAGCTGGAAACGTATTATCAAAGATAAGGAATACGTCGGAGGACACAATCCCTTCAAATGGCCTGAATGCACTGTGAGCCTGATTGGCTGCCTGCTGAATGCCTGTCTGAATGATTGGTTGCCTGAGTGTGTCCCAGCAGAGTGAATGAGAGACCAAACAGTTTATCTGGGGACCTCTCCCTGATGGAAATCGTTCAGAAGCTGAAGTCGAAATTTGATGCTTATTCTCGAAGCCGAGCTGGAAGAAGGTTAACGGCTGTTTCCCTTCGACGCAATCTGAAAGCTGCTGTGCCATCAAGGAACTGATCCAAGAGAGGACCTGGCTAGGAGACCTCTTCCCGAGCTACGAAGGACCATCGTGCACAAGCTAGCCATCACCAACGCACCCTCGAAGTCAGCCTTTGAAATACTGGCAACAGGAGACGGAAACCGCCGAGGAAACTGAAGAGAAGCGCCCGGACATTCAGTCTACCATGGTAGACAAGAGTTCGGGGGATCGCCGTAACCGCTGGAGGCCCGCCAAAGCCGTGTTGCCCAGAAGCGGGGACAGCTTGACGTCATGCTGCCAACGACCAGAGCCGCAACGTTCCATTGCCTAAGAACACTTGAATAAAGGACTCCCTTGATGATCACCGTCACTCGTTTTGTTCTGGCGCAGAAAGTCAAGGTCACCGCCGAAACGAGGAGAATCCGCCGGTGGTTATCCCACCACCCCAAGACCACAAAGACGCCCACGACTCAATGCCCTTGCTGGGCTAAAGTTCTTCATTGACTCTTTGCAGCAACAAACTATCGTCGTTGAGGTGCACTGCATGCCTCATCTTCGCAGGATGTCCACAACTGATCGTCGACGAGCACCGCCAGGACCAAAGCTGCTGCCTCAAGACCTTTGTTCACCTTTTCTTCGAGGGATCTCGACAATCCGTGGCTCCTGCCTTAAACGGAGTCCACTCAAGAAGGATCCGTTGACAACCAGACATCGAACTCTGCTGAACAAGGTACACTGGAGAGGGGGGGGGGGGTGGGGGGGGGGAATCAGAACTTTATAGAAGGAAATAACACTCTGATAAACAATATTGGACAGGGCTTGTTTTATATCTTTATTTACAGGTTGCCCAGGTAGGGGGAATCCTCACACAGAACTGTGACTTAGTAGCTACAGTACTATTCTGCCAATTGTTTAACCAACTTGCTTTCCTCCTATGTCTATTGTTGGTTCACTTTATTAATTGATTTGTATGCCATTTGAAACATAGTACAGTTGATGCATTTTAATGGAATCTAAGAAGTAATTGTGGTACCACATAGAGACTGTATAGATCTATCATTTTAGAATTGCCTGAGTACAAAGTGTGTTATTGTATGTGTACATAATCAAAGCCTTATTTATATAAAGAACTGTGTTTTCACCAACAGTGTGTGGACATATCTTTGTGGGTGCTTGGGGACAACACTGTACTTAAGACTTAAGCAGCTATGGAACCAGCCTGCATCACCTCCTGAGAGATTAGCCTTGATTGCTCGTCCAACGTTACCAAATAGAGAATCTTGGCTGGGTGCTTCTACTCTGCCATATGTAGAGCAGGAGTACAGATACCCCCCTCCATTCTTTACAGGCTTACCAAAGATGCAGTCTTGAAATGGCATAACAGCGTTTGCCCAAAGACTCAATGACCTTATCCTCCTTGGATAGACAACTGGAGGTGGCTCCCGTGGAGGAAGGCAACAAAAATGATGGTTTAGAATATAGTGAGGCCGCAGCCATCACTGTAGAATGTTGGCTGTGGATGGGAGGCCAGGAGGATTGGCTCCCTGTCAGTCAGCCTGAACCTGCTGTCCAACTTCTTGTTCATCTGGGCGTTGACCCTGGGCTTCTCTCAGACCTTTCTCGCCACCTGCAGGACATCCTTCTGCAGAGGGGTGCCAGACAGGATCGTGGTGCACTTGCCCAAAACCCCTGCTAGCACCCCAAACTTCTGAGGGGCTTCCTCTGCAGAGGGACCCCCAAGAACTCCCCCCAAGCCCTGAAGGCGGTCATGAAAGACCTTAACGGATGTCAAGGGTTCATCGTCCTGGGCGTCATTGTCCCTAACCCCCCCAATTTTTTACAAACTGAGGGGAGTCCAGGTACTGGGACACGGTTGCCGGCGAGGTCCCCCCCCTAGGGCCTGAGCCAAAGACAGGTCCAACGGCTGTTGAGGGGGAGGCGTGGGTGGTACAGGAGGATTTGGAGGCGTCTTTACAACCGATAGGGCCTGGACCAGGGGAAGGGACCAGCACCAGTAGCGCTGGAGAAACAGGCAGAGGACCCAGAGGAGGAGGCCAGGGAGGCACCACCTGCAGGATTATCTTTACTATATCCTTCAGGAGCCCTGTCGTCTTCATCTGAGGTGAACACACGAGGAAGAAGCGCTCGAAGAAGCGGTCCTCGCTAGTCACCGGATCCCTAGGGGTCCGGCCCTCCGAGGCGCAAGGTCTCTCCTGCTGGTCAAAGCACTGAGGCACCCAAGGTGTGTAGCCGCAAGGCTGCGATGGGTAGATGTACCCCTGAGGAGACCAGATGACTGTACCATACCGTCCACTGCCGCTTCCAGAGGGAAGAGGACTGGAACCTTCCTGCAAGGTCCATTCAATGGGCGAGAGCGCAGACGTCCCCCCCCCCCCCCCCCCGAGTCGAATCCAAAATGGCTGCATGCCTTGCAGGCTCGCCCACATGCCTAGCCACCATTTTGGGACCTTGCATCACACCCTGGGTGGGAGGGCGCGAAGGCCTGAGCCAGGAGAGGGCTCGGCCATGGGAGGACACAGCTTGGGTCCTGCACCCGAAGCAAAAGCGTCAACCTCAGAGATCACTTGGTAGGTGCTGAGCTGGTCTTAAGGCCGTGACTCACTTCCTGGGAGTGAGCACCGGTAGGCTGTGCACCCTCGGCACCTGCGGTGGTAATTGTGCTGGATCGTGCCGAGGGTGGCACCAGACGATCCTTTACCCCTTGGGGTCAAAGAAGAGGGCAAACATGATCGCCCTTCCAAAGACAGCCTGGTAGGTCCCCCGAGCCCCTCAGCTTGGGAGCAGGTAGCCTTCACGGCCTCAGGTCTGCCACTGAAACACCTGGAAGAGTCCCTGGGCCCCTCGGCTTGGGAGACGGTAGCCTTGGAGGCCTCGGGCCTGCCAGAACCTGAATCCAAGGAACCCTTGCCTGTGGGAACACTCGGAAAGGAGTCGCCACGCTGAGGAGCCGGGATGAACAGAGGGCCTACCTTGTCTTGACTAGAGGTCCTGGAGAAGAAGTCCTTAAGGTGCGCCAGAGGATAAGTGTGGAATATCTCCCTCCAAAGCGACAACCGGTTCTTCAATGCCCTGTGAACGAGAGCACTGCAAGCCGTGCATGCGTCCAAGCGGCAGTCAGGCCCCAGGAACTCAAGAAAGAGTTAATGAGGGTCCGAGGCAGCAAACGAGTTGTCGCACAAAGCACATCTCGTGAATCCTCTTGCAGCCGACATGCACCACGGGAGGTGAGGCACCAAAGGGCGGTTAAATAAGATTGAAAAACAAAGATGGAGAACAAGGGAAAGTTTAAAAAGTCTCTGCGTTGGCTGCCAGTGCGGAAAAAGAGACGGAGTGAGGCGCCGGAGGGCAGGGCCTCGGAAAGGTGTTCCCACGCCTATGCCCCACCCCCTGTACTAAATTTAATGGGGTAGCTCAATTTTTTTTTCCCGCTGCCAATGGTTCCGGTACCGTCCCCATGTTGGGGTATGCACACAAGAATGGAGGAAAGGGGACGGGACATATGAGTAATGAAGTTGACATCAAGTTTGTTTTTCTGTGAACCTCAATCATACCTATGCCTTAACAGGAATATATGACTAGTGCAAAAAATAAAGGTGATCACAGTAGTGCCAAACGCACTCCTAGTCCATAACCTGCTTTCCACCATCCTTATGGGATGTCGTACACAGTGTTAGGCAGAATCCTGTGCAGTGCCCTTAGGGACCACTACACCTGATTAAGACTACAGGCGGCAATACAAGTTTTACCTTTGGTACAAGCCTATACTACTAAGTTATAGTGGTAGCAGTAGCAAAGCAGCCAGGCTTATCTCAAGAGTATATGAGCAGTAGCAGAGATTACACAAAGGGACCACAAATACTTTGACTCAAGCAAACACTGACTCAAGGTTTCAGGTAAAAAATATAAGTACGTTTATTTTAAGACCATCAGTTATAACCACAACACCTCTATTAAACTTTAAACAAAATCATATGTTAAATATACCACAACTAACCAATACAGGTCTCAAGGTAAGTACCCTGTGTTGGAATGAACCGGTGTTCTGAACAAAACACGATACCGCGGATACGGTTGCAATCACTTTTTGACAGTTCGGTCTACTAAATAAATGCGTATCCGTGACATGAAATGCTACCGGGGCAAAAACACACTTAGCACCTGCGATACCCAGAGGGAGTTGGAGGCAAAAATCACAGGCAATATTTAGGTTAGGCGAACAGTATCGAGAAGCACTCAGAAGAACAAGTTACTAACCAACTGTAACGTTCCTTCGATTGGCTGTTCCTCCCATGTATTACTCATCTTAGATATATCCTTACCTTCAGCTTTGCTGCTTCGGAAATATTTTCTCTCTCCACCAAAGGGCGCTCCACTCGAGTCAGCGGCGTCGATGTCCCTCGGCGGCATCCATCGAGTGTCGACGTCATCCTTAGTATAATTGCCTCGAGCGCACCCGTTGGCCTCAGTTCTGTTTTTTGTGTATCAGAGTCCCATGTATTATAAAACAAAGGCGTGCCTCTTATTGACCCAAGCCTTGAAAGAATTTAGAGTGTAAACCACGTAAACTGTACTGTGGGGTAGGATGGGAGGGTCAATGAGGAATACGTGGGAGGAACATCCAATCGAAAGAACGTTACAGTTGGTAAGTAACTTGTTCTTCGAATAGATTGTGTCCTCCCAGGTATTCCTCATCTTAGATAGACTCCCAAAGCAGTTTTCTATTGGAGGCGGGAGTACAGATGCCTTTTAGTCATGTAAAAGGCATGGAGCTTTGTTGTGAAGGAGGACGTCTGAAGGGGGTCTGCACCACACAGGGATGAAGCCGGCAGCAGCAACAACGAAAAGGTGTGCTCCTTAAAAACAGGAGAGGCTCGGCAGGTGGCTATTCGGACCACTACAGCAGTGTGCATCGATTTCGACCACGGCGGAGATCTCTGGCTGAAGATGATGAGCTGGTTTATCCCCACCAGGCTCAAGGGAAGAAGACTCCGGACTGGATCTTCTCTTAGTCGTCGAAGGGTAGATAGCTAAGGAATGCAGCAGGGCTTCACTGGGACAGGGTAGTCGTAGCAGCTGTCGTTCTCTCTGCTTCTCTTCGGTTCCTTGTAGTTCCAGAGGCGACTCTGACCTAGCCCAAGAGACCTGCCTTTTTTACGCAAAACCCCCATATTCACAGCCTGGCTGTCAATCAGGCAGCAGGGGGGTTGTCCAGCCGGGACAACCACCTCAGCCAATCATGGCAAAGTGCGACTTGGGTTTCCTAGGATACCCTGTGCAGGGGGTGACTACACACCTTCCCCACATTCAGTCTACTTAGACACCCAGGTGCAAAGAGGAGGGCTTTTCGGCAGGAGCCCGCCAAAAGACGGTGAACAAAGAAGGCAAACCTAGTTTGCCGCACAAAGTAAAACACAAGAAGGACTTTAACAAAAAGAAATGGTGAATAAACCCAACCAGAGCCGAAAGAAAGACGATTTGGTCAAGCAGGTTTATGTTCGAGGCTAATATAATAGCCAAGAACAGTACCACGTTTATCTAATATAATCACAGTAGAAAAGTTATGGTAGATACCATTGCCACCAGCCAAGTCTAAATGTTAAAAGAGCAAAACAATCCCGGGCAGAGGGACACACGATAATATCAGGCGTTCACTCAATATCATCGAGTCAGCGAACAAAATGAAAACTCCGCTCCTGGTAATCTCTCTCGACGCACATAAGGCGTTTGATCTAGTGAACTGGGACTTCATCCGGTACACCCTCTCCCATATGGGCCTAGGTCACAACTTTATAACCTTGTTAATGGCATGTATGTACATCCATCAACGCAACTCCGAGTCAATGGGAGGAAATTAACGAGCATCCCTATGTCCAGGGGGACTCGCCAGGGGTGCCCGCTATCTCCCTTGATGTTAGCCCTCTCGATGGAGCCATTTGCAGCAAGAATCCGCCTCAATCCTAACATCGAGGGGGTCATGGTGGGCGAGACTGAACACAAGGTTGCGCTCTACGCCGATGATGTACTTTTCACCATCACTGACCCAGCCAGCTCGCTGCAGCCCCTACTTGATGAATTAGAAGCGTTTGGAGCATGCTCTGGGTTCAGGGTGAACTATGACAAGTCCTCTGTCCTTCCGATCAACCTCCCGATGCGCCTGGGAAAAACCTTATGTCCTGAGTTTCCAATCCCATGGGCCAACACCTCGCTGGAATACCTGGGCGTCCAGATCCCCAAATCGAGCCTACTAATCTGCAAACACAACTTCCCTCAGCTGTTTAAATCACTACGCGCAGACCTGTAACGGTGGGACAAACAAGAAAATTCGTGGCTGGGCCGGGCCGCCGCAGGAAAAATTGACCTTACTCCCCAGAGTGATGTACCATTGCCACGCGCTCCCAGCTCACATTCCGGAAGCGGATCTTGCGCCTCTACAACGGGATATCATGAAATTTATCTCCTTGAGACCTTGCATTGCCAGGAAAATCGTGATCCTCAGCCGACAACTTGGTGGTCTGGGGGTCCCTGACATCTCTAGATATCGGCGCCCAGCACAACTCCCGCACGCTTACACTTGGACCCGCTCAGTAGATCGCCCAGCCTGGCTGCAATTGGAGGAAGCATGGTATAAATACCCCCTTTCTGACTTGCCACACATCCAATCTCAGAAAACCCCACCAGCAATGTCTCTGCTCCCAGCAACTTGTAACACAGTGGACAGTTGGAAAGCTGCAAACAGAAAATGGGGAATCAAAACCTCACTGGGCCCACTTACCCCTATCTGGAGTAACCCGGGCTTCTCCCCTGGCCTTTGCATCCGTAGCTTTGCCAAGTGGCCGGAGGGCAGCCTCCACAAAATCTCAGACTTTTTAAAGGAAGGCCAGCCGCTTACCTTTGTGGACTGCAAGGCGAAGTTCAATATCACTGAGGCGGAACGATTCCAGTATACTCAGATCCGGCACTGGATCTCACAACGCTCCGTCAGAGAACGTGGCTCCATGGACCTAAGTCCCCCCCCCGAACTATCATTGACAGCATCCCCTCCAAGAGGTAAGATCTCCACCCTCTACAAACTCCTAGAAAAAGCTAACCCTGAAGCGAAGGAAAGGTACATGCTGAACTGGGAGAGGGACTTGGGCCGCTCACTGGAGCCTGATGTTTGGGACAAAATTTGGTCAAGACTCCATAAGAGTACCCAATGTGTTACCAATAAGGAAGGGGGATATAAAGTATGCTTCAGGTACTATATTACACCAACCCAACTGCATAAAGCGGACGCGAGGCCCATCACCGAACTGTTGGAGGGGGTGCACGCAAGAGGGCTCGCTTTTCCACCTCCTATGGGACTGCCCTAAGGCGGCGCACTATTGGAAGGGGGTCCTGACGCATGTCCGAGCAATAAGAGGCCTGAACATCCCGTGGGACCCCGGAATAATTTTGCTTGGTGACCCGGGGGAGGCGGATCTGCCGATGTCAGGAAACGCTGCTCGCCTTTGCACTCATCTATTATTGGCGGCCAAAATTGCCCTCGCTCGTCTCTGGAAGCACCACAAGAGCCCCTCTATCCCGCAATGGTGGGCCAAGTGTTGGGACATTGTTACTGCGGAAAAAATCATTGCAATTCGCCTGGGCAACCTCAATCCCTTCGAGAACACTTGGGCCCCATTCATGGACTACGCAGACCGTTACCCGGCCCTTACACCAAAGCCGCCTACCGTCCGCTGGCTGAACTGAACTTCGCTTGGACGCGGACTGGTCCAGTATAAAGATATTCCCCCCTCTCGCCATTTTCATGCCCAAACACTGCTATGAATGAGTTGCATGCTAAATTCCCTCTCCTATCATCTATCCCTTCCACTGTAATGAACTATTCCACCACAATCATGCGCTAACTCCGATGACTACTGTTTAATTTGTTCTTTCTTGTCGTCACTGATTAATACTTGAATAAAATGTTTATTTTGAAAAATAAAAATAAAAAAAAAGAGCAAAACAATGCTCAGGAAGGTACAGACAGAAAAGGGGTACAGATTAGCCTTTTCCAGTACTCCATGTAAGATGGGGTGTACTGGGTATGTGGTAAAAGTGACTATGTAAAGAAAACGGCAACTTTACCTTTCTCTGGGGGACAGTAGTCAGCCCCAGCGAAATGGAGTCAGAGGGAAGTCTAAAAGACAACCCTGGGTTACTACACTAAAGGTGCTGAGTAACCCATACAAGAACAGGGGCACTTGGAGTGGTGTGCTCCAGTGCTCAAGATCACACGAGTAACACATAGGCCAAAACACATGTAAGAGTGAAAAAACAATGTACACTCTTACCAGGTGGAAAAATAAACTCCAGAAATCCAGCAAAGCTTCTGGGGGACTCACTATGTGAGGGAAATTAGCCCTAGATGGAGAATTCCCCGTAACACTCGCCCCCCCAGACTATGGGACAGGAGGATTTAATCCACTCCTGGATGGATCTCATACCTCTAGTCGGTTACAAACATCTTAGAGAGACCATCAGCATTTTGGTGGTGACTTCCTGCTCTTAGCTCAATGGAAAACTCAAGTCCTTGCAGTTAGATTGACCATCTGAGTAACTTTGGGTTTCCCCCTTTCATTTGCATCAGCCATCTCAAGGGTTGGTGGTCAGTCTGAATGATGAAGGTAAACCCATACAAGTATGGTCTAAACTTCTTCAGTGACCACACAATAGCAAAGCATTCTAATTCTATTGTTGCCCACCTTGTCTCAGGATCCTTTAACTTCCTGCTGATGAAACAAATGCGGTGTTCCCTACCTTTCTCATCCAGTTGACTAACGACTGCACCTATACCTACATTAGAAGCATCAGTTTGTACAATGAAGGGTTGGTGATAGTCAGGATCTCTTAGGACGGGAGCTTGACAAAGGGCTTTCTTTAGACCTTCAAAGGCTTGATTGCACTCCTCATTCCACCTGACCTTTTTAGGGCATGTGGGAGAGGAGATGACATTCAAGGGAGAAGCTATGGTCCCATAGTTCTCTATGAAGTTCCTGTAACACCCAGTGAGACCTAAGAAGGCTCTCACTTGGGTTTGAGTAGTAGGGGTGGCCCAGTTCTGTACGGCTTGCACTTTGCTAAGCAATGGCCTTTTTTCACCTCCTCCTACCTCATGCCCAATATAGACCACTGAACTCTGACCAATTTGACATTTGCTTGCCTTTATGGTCAGATGGGCCTGTTCCAGAGCCTGCAATACATAACCTAGGTGTTCAACATGTTCTTTCCATGTAGGGCTGAACACTGCAATGTCATCCAAGTATGCCATGCAGAAGTCCTCCATCCCATTCAGAACTTGATTGACCATCCTTTGAAATGTAGCAGGTGCATTCTTTAACCCAAAAGGCATCGCCTTGAATTGGTAGAGGCCAGCTGGAGTGGAGAATGCAGTTTTCTCCTTGGCATGGTCTGTCAGGGCTATTTGCCAATAGTCTGACATTAGGCCAAATGTGCTGAGGTACTTGGCTGCACCAAGTTTGTCCAACAGCTCATCTGTCCTAGGCAAAGGATGGGCATCAGTCGTGGTGACTGCATTTAGAGCTCTATAGTCCACGCAGAATCTCAATTCTTTGGATCCTGCCTTTGGTACAAGCACAACTGGGCTAGACCATGGGCTAGTAGAGGGCTCGATAACCCTGCGTTCAAGCATCTTGTTGACCTCATTCCTTATGTGGGATCTGATATGGTCTGACATTCTGTACCCCCTGCTTTTGACAGGTAAACAGTCACCAGTGTTTATGTCATGCTGGCCCCAAGAGGTCAAGCCTGGTGAAAGTGACAACAGGGAGGCAAACTGATTTAACAGTAACTTGCACTCATCCTGCTGGTCAGAAGTGAGACTGGAAGAGAGATTAACTCCTTCCACTTGCTCATCTAAAGGTAAGACTCTGGGGAGCTCAGGCAGAGGTTCACTCTCCTCCTCCTTCTGAGCTGAAGCTAGAAACAGAGCTCCTATGTCAGGTCTAGAGACATAAGCCTTTAAACGGTTGGTGTGAAAGACTCTGGGAGGCTCCGTAGTGTTGCCTAAGTCCACCAGATAGTTCACCCCTCCAAGTTTACCCACAACCTTGAAGGGTCCTATCCATTTGTCCTGCAAGGCCCTCTGCCTTGTGGGGACCATAACAAAAACAAGCTGGTCTTGTGTAAACTCAACCATGTTAGCCTTCTGGTCATGCCAATGCTTGACCAGAGCTTGGCCAGCCCTCAAGTTATCACTTGCCTCTGCCATCATGTGTGACATTCTCCTCCGGAGACCTATCACATAGTCAGTCACTCTGACTGGCTTGGGGGAAGGAGTACTCTCCAACCCCTCCTTAATCAGGGCCAATGAACCTCTGACTGGATGGCCATAGAAAAGTTCGAAGGGACTAAATCCTACTCCCTCCTGAGGGACTTCTCTATAAGCAAAGAGAAGGCATGGCAGTAGAAGGTCCCACTTTCTTCTAAGGGGTTCTTCTAAAGCACCTATCATGCTCTTCCTAGTTCTGTTAAACCTCTCTACCACCCAGTTGGTGTGGGGTGGTAGGCACTTGAGAACTTGTAGGTAACTCAACCGGTTTTCCACATGGTTTGCATGTAGTGGGACATAAAATGTGACCCCCTGTCAGATATCACCTTCTTAGGAAAACCTACACTGGTAAAAATACCAAGTAGGGCCTTAGCCACAGCCGGAGCCGTAACAGTCCTCATAGGTATGGCTTCAGGAAATCTAGTGGCATGGTCCACTACATCCAGGATAAACCTGTTGCCTGAAGATGTGGGAGGGTCAAGAGGACCAACAATGTAAATCCCCACCCTCTCAAAAGGAATTCCCACCACTGGGAGAGGCACCAAGGGTGCCACATTCGTGGACCCACTTTTGCCAGAGGTTTGGCAAGTGAGGCAGCTTCTGCAGACTTTGCCTACTTCTGTACCCATCTTAGGCCAGTAGAAGTGCAGAGATAGCCTTTATTTGGTCTTCTTAAAACTTAAGTGACCAGCCAAAGGTACCTCATGGGCTAACTGCAGAAACTGGAGTCGGTTCACTAGATGTACTACAAGTCTTTTGTAGTCTCCAGGGGTTGACTCAGTTGGTTCACTGTAGAAGAGGCCATCTTCCCAGTGCAGGCTCAGTCCCATTGAGCTGAGAAGTGGCCTGTTGGCGAAGACGTTCCAAGGTAGGACACTCTCTTTGTCCCTTGCTGAAATCCTCCCTGTTGGGTCCACCTTCTGCCAGTAAAGACTGCAGCTGAGGATGGTCAAAAGAGTCAAGCTCTCCTACCAAGGTAAGATCCTCTTTTAGATCTGACTCCTCAGTATCTAGTTTAACCATACAGGGTTGAACCTCACACTCAGCCTCAGCTGGTGTGGGAGTCACAGGTGTGACTTTGGACAGTCTCTGAGATGTCGTCCTGGTCACAGGAGTGCTTGCTGGTTTCTTGCTGGAAGACTTAGGTTTCCCTTTTGTCTTTTCTTGCCCTGTAATGGCAGTAAGTCCTGTGGACTTGGGATGATAGCTTCCTCTATCATGTCCCAAGGAGAGCCTCTTAAGGTTCTCTCCCTTGCAGACCTTGTGAGCTCCTGCTTCCTTCTCCTGGGGGGCTTCGGGGTACTAGACAACTCCAAGAGTTTTAAGGTCATTAATCAACAGGACCCCAGGTACGTTATTCTGCACACTTACAGGTATCCCGACAGTCATGTCATTACACTGGATGAGAGCTGGTAACTGAGGAACCATTTGCACAGGGCCTCCAGCTAACTTGGTTAGGTGTTTGGGTGCCTTAGCAACATCCTCCACCTTGAAAAAACATTCATCAACCACAGTTATGCTGGCTCCAGTGTCTCTGATGGCAGGGGTCTCCTGACCATTCAAAAGAACACTATCTTTGTAATACTCTTTAGTATTATATGGGATTGAGTTGTAGAGATCTAAGTTCTGTTGTTCCCAAAGACCGTATGTAGTACAGATTTGGCAAATAGACTTCCTTGAGAGGTAGTTGAGTCCAAAGCATAATGTTTGATAAAAGTATGCATGGATGACCATGTGGCTGCTGCACAAATGTCTTGTACAGGGACACCCCTCTTAAGTGCTGTTGAAGTTGCTATGCCCCTGGTTGAATGGGTTCTTAAGCCTTCAGGGGGATCTTTTCCAGCTAGCCTATAACACTCTGTTATGGCTAAGATTATCCATCTTGACAATGTCTGTTTGGTGACAGCTAGTCCCAATTTACGGCCAGTGTATCCCACAAATAATTGGTCACACTGATGTATTTTTGACAATCTTGAGATGTAAAAGCTAAGAGCCCTTCTGGGATATAGCCTATGTAATCTTTCCTCTTCCTTAATTGTGTGAGGAGGAGGGTAGAACGTAGGTAGAATTATTTTCTGTGACTGATGAAAGTCTGAAACTATTTTTTGGCAGAAAAGAGGCTTTAACTCGAAGGACAACTTTATCATTATGAAAGATGGTGTGAGGAGGACCACTCGAAAGTGCCTGCAACTCACTCTGCGGGCTGATGTCAATGCAATTAGGAGGTATAGTTTTTAATGTAAGAAGCCTTAACGGGCAAGAATGTAAAGGCTCAAATGGTGCACATGTCAGAAATGTAAGTACCAAATTTAAATCCCACACAGGTACTTGAAAAGGTATTGGTGGAAAAATATTGTTTTAAACCTTTTAGAAATTGTATTATTAAAAGGTATTTTAAAATAAGATCTTTCTTCTGATGAGTGCTTGAAGATAGATAGCGCTGCTACATATCCTTTTATTGTCTTAACCTCGAGCCCCAGATTAGCTAAATGTAACAGAAAAGATAATACCATTGGAATATCACATTCAAAAGGGATCCATATTCTTATCCCTGCACCAGTTACTGAACTTGTTCCAACAACACCGGTACAAAGATTTTGTTGCGGCCTTCTGGCCGAAAGCAACACCTCCATAACATCACCCGGAAGGTCCCAATCCTTGTATCTCAAGCTCTCAGAAGCCATGCGCGAAGGTTGAGTATGTCAACCTCTGGATGGAGAACGTGACCTCCCTCTTGCGAGAGAAGATCCTCTCTTTTTGGAAGTAGTATTGGAGGGCAGATGGACCTGTCGAGAAGGTCTGGGTACCACGTTCTCCTGGCCCAATCCGGGGCAATTAGGATCATGGTTTTCCTGAACTTCCTCAACCTCCTGATTACCTGAGGGATCACAGGGACTTGAGGGAACGCATACAGAAGAGGAAACTCCAATTCCACTACGAATGCGTCTCCTAGAGCTCCTCTCGGGGGAAAGTCCCTTGAGCAGTACAGTTTGTTCTTCCTGTTGAGAATGGTCGCAAACAGATCCACTTGAGGGGTTCCCCAAAGGGTGAAGATCTCTTGAAGTACTTCCTGAGCTAGTTCCCACTCGTGGGATACTGTGCTCTGCCCGCTCAGAGCGTCTGCCGCTGTGTTTTGCTCTCCTGCAAGGTGAATGGCAGATAGAGAGATCCCTTCTTGTATTGCCCAGAACCAGAGCTGCATTGCCTCTCTGCACAGTGGCAGTGACCCTACTCCTCTTCTCTTATTGAGGTAGTACATGCCCACTATGTTGTCTGTCATTATCAGGACATTCTTTCCCCGTACAGATGGAAGGAAGGCCTTCAGAGCTAGTCTGATCGCCCTCAGCACCAATAGGTTGATGTGTAGTCTGGACTCCGATAGAGACCAACGACAGCTGATTGTCAACTAGTTGGTGTGAGCTCCTCACCCCGTGAGTGAGGCGTCCGTTACTACTGTTATCTCCGGCCATGGCTGCCAAAAAGGTCTTCCCTGAGGAAATGTTTCTTGCAAGCCCACCATTGTAGATCCTGTGCTACCCTGGTTGGAACTTGTAAAAGATCTGTCATTTCCCCTGAAAATTGGGACCATTGAGTCCTGGGGGCCCATTGAAGGGATCTCATTCCCAATCTGGCTTCTGGCACCAGAAAAATGCAGGATGCCATAAGGCCGAGCAACCTGAGAAAATCGAAGGCCGGTAGATACTCGGCATTCTGGAATTTTGTCACCATCTGCAGAATGTGGTGAGCTCTCTCCTCGGGAGGCGAGGCTTTGTCCGAACAAGTATCCAAGACTGCTCCTATAAATTGGAGCTTCTGTGATGGTATCATGTTTGACTTTTTTAAATTCAGAGAAAACCCTAGTTTGTGAAGAAGTGGCAAGTCTTAGATAGATGATCCTGGGCTTGTTCTGGAGAACGTGCCCTGATCATCCAATTGTCCAAATAGGGGTAGGTTTGAATCCCCCCTCTTCTGAGACCCGCTGCCACTACCGCCATCAACTTGGTGAAAACTCTTGGGGCCGAGGTCAACCCGAATGGCAGAACTCGAAACTGATAGTTTGCCAATCGCGAACCTCAAGTACTTTCTGTGCTTGAGATGGATTGGCACATGAAAGTAAGCATCCTGAAGGTCCAATGATACCAACCAGCCTTGAAGTTGGAAAGCCTGAAGGATCTGAGAAAGAGTGACCATCTTGAACTTGTCCTTCCTGAGGAACTTGTTCAAGTTTCTCAAGTCCAAGATGGGTCTCAGTCCTCCGTCCTTCTTTGGAATGCGGAAATATGGAGAATACCAACCCTTGTTCCTTTCCGCTACAGGTACATGTTCCATTGCACCTTTCTGTAGCAGGGTCAAAACTTCCTGCAACAAGAGCGGATCTGGGTTTTTGGTAGGGTCGTATTCCGGTGGGTGATTCTGAGGTTTCTTTAGAAAGGGAAGGCAGTAACCTTGGGATACTCTTTCCAGTGCCCAAGCATCTGAAGTAATGCCTTGCCATTCTTTCAGATGCTGTGAGATCCTGCCTCCCACTGGGGTCTTGTGAGTCAAAACCTAGGAGTGGTTTTGCGGCAGCTCCAGCAGAGGCTGAAGGGACAGATGCCGTTGCTGGGGCAGATCTTGCACCTCTTCCTCAATGACATTTTCTTTGCCCTCTTTGATTGGCCTGTCCCCTTCCTCTCCAAAATGACGAGTAAAAACGAAAGGGACGACCCCTCCAGGAAGATGAGCCTGTGTAGGGGCGTTGTTGAGGTTGTCTTATAGCGGCACTAAGTGACTTTGCCGCTGCCTTGGAGGTCTGCAGCTTCTCCAAACTTTCATCCGACTTGCTGCCAAACAACCTTGAGCCATCAAATGGCATATTAAGAAGTCTAGATTGAACATCTGATGCGAAACCGGACTTCCTTAGCCACGCAAATCTGCGTAGCACTGTGCTAGACGCCATGGAACTGCTGATACTGTCAGCAGTGTCCAAACCTGCTTGAAGGTATTCTCCCGAAGCCTCCTTACCATCCTTAATTATGGATAGGAAACCATCATGTCCCTTTCCTTCCGGGATGTGTTGAGCTGCCGCTGACATGCAGTCCCACAGAGTATAAGTGAATCTAGCCAGTGTACAAGATACATTGGTGGACTTTAGAGCCATGCTCTCTGATGTAAAGACCTTTTTCGACCATGTATATATCTTTTTGTCATCCCTATCAGGGGGAATTGTGGGGTATGCAGCATTTTTTGTTGATGTGCCTGCCTGAACTACCAGGCTCTCAGGAGAAGAACAAGTTACTTCTTACCTTGTAACGTTCTTTCGACGGGATGTTCCTCCAACGTATTCCTCATCTCAGATATATCTCCTTCCAGCTCTGCTGGCCTCGGAAAATTTTTTCTCTCTAGAGGGCGCTGCGCGTCGACGTCCTTCCAGTCGATGTCCCTCGACAGCCGCCGTATCGACGCCGACGTCATCCTGGCTATAAAGGCCGCGCGCAGCGCCCGTTGCTCAGTTCCGTTTTGTAGCCCACAATAATGCTTTCTGGACTAAACTAATCACCCTGAAGGAGCGTAAGCTGCAACAACAAGGGAAGTAGAACTGCGGGGATGGATGGGAGGGTCGATGAGGAATACGTCGGAGGAACATCCCGTCGAAAGAACGTTACAAGGGAAGAAGTAACTTGTTCTTTGAAGGGATTGTGACCTCCGACGTATTTCTCATCTTAGATATGCTCCCATAGCAGTATTCTATTATTGGAGGAGGGAGTACTGACTTCATGCTGTCTTCTATTGATGAATAGAATGCAGTACAGCCCTTCCAAACCTAGTCTCTTGACTGGAGGAGGAATCCAAATTGTAAAATCGTGTAAAGGTATGGACAGACGACCATGTAGCGGCCGCACAGATGTCTTTAACCGGCACACCTCTTTTGAGGGCCGATGAAGCTGCAATACCTCTGGTCGAATGAGCCCTAAGGTTTTGAGGGGGCTATTTTCCTGCCAATTTATAACATTCCAGAATGGCTAGAATGATCCATCTGGAAATGGTCTGCTTAGTTATTGGTAACCCCAGCTTGTGACCTGTGTAACCTACAAACAGCTGGTCTGTCTGTCTTATCCTGGCTAGTCTACTGATGTAAAAACTTAAAGCCCTTCTAGGGTCTAGCCTGTGTAACCTCTCTTCCTCTTTCCCCGGGTGAGGAGGATAGAAAGATGGTAGGGTAATCTTCTGAGTGATATGGAATTCAGAAACCACCTTTGGGAGGAAATTAGGCTTCACTTGCAGGACAACTTTGTCTTTGTGAAAGATAGTGTGAGGGGGTTTACAAGAAAGAGCTTGTAATTCGCACACCCTTCTAGCAGATGTAAGTGCTATTAATAAAAGTTTTAAGGGTAAGGAATCTTAACGAACAAGAATGGAGTGGTTTGAAAGGTGTGCCCATCAGGAAAGTTAGGACTAAGTTTAAATCCCATAGGGGAACTTGGAATGGTCTTGGGGGATAAACATTGGTTAACCCCTTAAGAAATTGTATTACCAGGGGTAACTTGAAATAGGATGGTTCTTCCGCAGTGCGCTTAAAGATGGATAGCGCTGCGAGATAGCCCTTAATGGTGCCAACTTGAAGGCCTGAATTTGCCAAATATAGTAGGAAGGACAAAACCATTGGTGTACCACATGAAAAAGGGTCGATATTCTATTCTCTACACCAGCTGCAAAATCTGTTCCAACGGCAGCAGTATAAAGACTTTGTTGCTGGCCTCCTTGCCGAAAGCAACACCTCCATAACATCATCAGGGAGGTCCCAATCCTTGTACCTCAGCCTTTCAGAAGCCAAGCGTGAAGGTTGAGGGTTTTGATGTCTGGATGGAGAACCTGACCTCCCTTCTGTGAGAGTAGGTTCTCTCTGAATGGAAGTCGAATTGGAGGGCAGATGGACAAGTCTAGAAGGTCCGGGTACCACGTTCTCCTGGCCCAATCCGGGCAATTAGGATCATGGTTCTCCGGAATCTTCTCAACCTCCTGATCATTTGAGGAATGACAGGGACCGGTGGGAACTCGTACAGAAGCGGAAACTTCCAGTCCACTATGAACGCGTCTCCCAGAGCTCCTCTCGGGGGAAATTCCCTTGAGCAGAACAGATCGCATTTCCTGTTGAGGCTGGTGGCGAACAGATCTACCTGAGGGGTTCCCCAAAGGGCGAAGATCTCTTGAAGGACTTCCTGAGCTAGCTCCCACTCGTGGGAGACTGTGCTCTGCCTGCTCAGAGCGTCCGCTGTCGGGGTCTTCTCTCCGGCTAGGTGAACTGCCGATAGAGAGATTCCTTCTTGGATTGCCCAAAACCAGAGCTGCATCGCCTCTCTGCACAGGGGTAGTGATCCTACGCCTCCTCTTTTGTTGAGGTAATGCATGGCCACCGTGTTGTCCGTCATTATCAGGACGTTTTCCCCTTGTACAGCTGGCAGGAACGCCTTCAGCGCAAGTCTGATGGCTCTCAGCTCTAACAGGTTGATATGTAGTCTGGACTCCGATGGAGACCAACGACCGCTGATGGTCAAGTCGTTGGCGTGGGCTCCCCACCCTGTGAGTGAGGCATCCGTGACTACTGTTATCTCCGGCCAGGGTTGCCAAAACTGTTCTCCTTTCAGAATGTTCTCCTGACAGGCCCACCACTGAAGGTCTCGAGCTACTCTGTCGGGAACCTGAAGATGATCTGTCATTCTCCCTGAGAATTGTGACCACTGAGTCCTCAGTGCCCACTGGAGGGATCTCATTCTCAGGCGAGCCTCTGGCACTAGGAAAATGCAGGATGCCATGAGGCCTAGCAACCTCAAAAAGTCGAAGGCTGGGAGACGTTGGGCATGTTGGAACTTGGTAACCATCTGTAGAATATCTTGAGCCCTCACCTCTGGTGGCGAGGCTTTTCCAGGGAAGTGGCCAGGATCGCTCCTATGAACTGGAGTCTCTGCAATGGTATCATTTGTGACTTCTTTAAATTGAGGGAGAAGCCCAGTCTGTGAAGGGAGTGGCACACGTGATTTAGCTGGATCTGAGCTTGTTCCGAAGAAACAGCCCTGATCAGCCAATCGTCCAGGTAGGGGTAGACCTGAATCCCTTCCCTCCTTAGACTTGCCGCCACTACCGACATTAACTTGGTGAAGACCCTCGGGGCGGAGGTCAGCCCAAATGGCAGCACTCGAAATTGATAGTGAAAGTTGCCAATTGCGAACCTCAGGTATTTCCTGTGTTTGAGATGGATAGGCACATGGAAATAAGCATCCTGAAGGTCCAGAGATACCAACCAGTCCTGGAACTGAAGGGCCTGGAGGATCTGAGAAAGAGTGACCATCTTGAATTTGTCTTTCCTGAGGAATTTGTTCAATTCTCGCAAGTCCAAGATGGGTCTCAGTCCTCCGTCTTTCTTCAGAATGAAAAAGTAAGGGGAGTACCAGCCCTTGTTCCTCTCCGCTACAGGTACCGGTTCTATGGCACCTTTCTCTAGCAGGTCTAAAATTTCCTGCAAGAGGAGCATATCTGGAGCTTTCTGAGAGCTGATCCCCGGTGGATGACTGAGGTATACGTAGGAAAGGTAGGCACTAACCTTGGGCAACTGTTTCCAATGCCCAAGCATCTGACGTGATAGCCTGCCATACCGCCAGATGTTGAGTCAACCTGCCTCCTACAGGTGTCCTGTGAGGGAAGTCCTAAGAGTGGTTTTGGGGCGGCTGATGCAGATGCCGATGGTAAAGAGGCACCTGCTGTTGCTGCGGCTTTTGAATATCTACCTCGTCCACCTCGGGTAGTTCTTCTTTGTCCCCTTTGAGCCGGTCATCCTCTACCTCTTCCGAATGCGGAGTAGAAGCGAAAGGACTTGCCCCTCGCAGAGGTTCCTGTGGGACGAAAAGGTGTCTGACGGATTGCAGCTCCTAGGGATTTTGCTGCTGCTTTTGAAGTTTGCAGTTTCTCTAAACTGTCATCCGCCTTTTTCCCGAACAAAGAAGAGCAATCGAATGGCATGTTCAAGAGCCTGGCTTGCACATCTGGGGCAAAACCAGACTTTCTCAACCAAGCGAATCTCCTGGTTGTTGAACTTGCCGCCATTGCTCTGCTGATACTGTCAGCCGAATCAATGCCCGTCTGGAGGGATTCGCACATAGCGTCTTTACTGTCCTGTATAATATTCAGGAACGCATCCCTTTCTTCTCCCTCCGGGATGCAGTCAGGCGCTGTAGAAGCACACTCCCAAAGTGTATGGCTGAATCTAGCAAGGGTGCAAGTAGCATTAACAGATTTTAACGCCATGCTACATGCCGAAAAGACTTTCTTTGCCATAGCATCATATTTTTTATCGTCCCTGTCCTGTGGGACGGTAGGATAAGCCGTCTTGACATCTGTAGAGGATGCTGCCTGTACCACCAGACTTTCTGGGAATGGGTGTTTAGACAAAAACTCCGGGTCTGTAGAGGATACCCTGTACTTTGTAGACAGTTTTTTATTTACTGCTGGTACGACATCTGGGGTTTCCCAGTTTGTCATGATCTTCCTCTGAAGAGCTTTATGAAAAGGCACCACAGGATCTTCCTGTGGGCCTTTGTCAAGAATATCCGTGAGGTCATCTTGTTGGAAAGATTGTGAAGGTGCAGACCACCCCATAAACTCTGTGATCCTGGCCATTAAGGCTCTATAGGGGGTTTCAGCATGCTCCCCCGGGTCTGGCCTAGCAAACTCCACCTCAGGGGAGGTGTCTAACCCACTTGCCTCATGTAAGGAATCATGAAGATCCTTTAACCTGCGTTCTTCAGAGGAAAATTCCTCCCTAATTGGGGTAACAGGTCCCTGCAACTCAAATGTGTCTTCCTGTTCAGACAATTCACCCTCTTCCAATATTGAGGACATAGTTCTCAATTGTTCTGAACTCATAAAGGGTGTAAACCCCATTTCCAAGGCAGAGGGTGCCAAACTTGTCATAATCGGCCTCGAAAACGTCGATGTTGTCGACGCCGACGTCGAAGGCTTCGAGCGTGGCGTCGAAAACAAAGGCGGAGGCCTCGAAGACCTCGACAGAATTGGGATTCTACTCGACAATCTCAAAGCCATCGACGTCGAGGACCTGGGGATAGACACTGGGTGTGTCGTAACCGTGACTTTTCTTGGCGTTGACACCGGTGTCGAAGCTGGCGTCGAGTCGACAGACTCGTGTGTCGAAGGTCCCTTCGACAACGGCGTCGAAGACATCGACCTCGACGGAACTTACGTCGACGGCGGAACCTTCGAGGTAGGTTTGGAGGTCATATTCCTGCTCGAGGGTTCGTGACGCGCTCGAGAGGTTTCCTTCGCCGGGTACTGCGACTCGCGGCGTTTTTGACCTTCGGGTCTTTCAACCAGAGCATCGCTCTCGGCAGTCTTCGAGGGGGTCGAGGCCGCTTTCTCGAAGACGCTCATCATATTTTTGCGGAATTCCTCCCATTCAGCCCGGGAACTATGTTTCGTGGGGCACGGGGTTCTCTTTGGCTAAACAGAGGAAGAGGAAGACGGAGAAGGGGATCTTCGACGTCACATCTTCGAGTGCTTCGATCACGAGGAGTGATGAGACCCACTCCGAGATCTGGAGCGCGAATGGGGACGAGGAGACAAATGTCTCGACTTCGTCGACGAAGAAGAAGCTTTAAAAGTCTTACCTTTCTCCAGCTTCCCCCTACGCTCCTTCAGGGCCTTAGCTGTCATGGACATACAGTCCTCGCACTCCGAACAATGGTGTTCAGCTCCCAAACACCACAGACAAACTCTGTGAGGGTCAGTCAGCGACATCTTTTTCCCACAATCTCGGCATTTTTTGAAGCCGGATCGAGGAGTTGTCGGTTCCGACGAAGAAGCCATCGAGTACGGATCGAATAACTCGAGGTAAATAGGTTTAACCTGACAAAACTGAGCAACGGTATTCCGAGGCACTGAGTACGTGCGGAAAAACTGAGCAACGGGCGCTGCGCGCGGCCTTTATAGCCAGGATGACGTCGGCGTCGATACGGCGGCTGTCGAGGGCCATCGACTCGAAGGACGTCGACGCGCAGCGCCCTCTAGAGAGAAAAATTTTTCCGAGGCCAGCAGAGCTGGAAGGAGATATATCTAAGATGAGGAATACGTCGGAGGACACAATCCCTTCGAAGGATGTTTACTCAAATACTCTGGGTCAGAGTTAAAAGGTCTGTATTTTGCCACACATTTTTTTATTTACTGCTCGAATAGATTCTGGTCTTTCCCAAGCAGCATTTACTCTCCTTTGCAGGGCAATATGAAAGGGAAGTATGGGGTCTGGTTGAGGGCCTCCTGACAAAATATCTGTCGTAACATCATCCTGGTATACAGGTGCATTCCTCCCCATCCCATAAACTCTGTTACTTCATTCGTAAGTTTTCTGTAACCCAAATCAGCATGTTCTGCTGGATCTGGTCTTTCAAATTCATATTCAGGGGACGTATCTAGTCCACTTGCAGACTGTAAACATTCATACAAATCTTGCATTTTTGATTGAGGATTGATTAATTCCTCGGGAACATCTCTTGTACCATATTTTACCCTTGCTGATGAAACCTCAGGTTCATCTTCTTCAGCCTCTTCATTTCCTGAGGACATGTCTCCATATACAGCTGACAGTTTGGAAATAGTCATGTCTGCCTTCAGGATGAAATACTTTCTCAGGAACATGTTTTAACCCTGTAGTTGGTGTCGACGTCGACAGAAGCGTTGATGGCGTCAAAGTCGTGGCCAGCGTCAAAGTCGTGGCCGTTACCTTTTATGTTGTCGAGGTATCCTTCGATGTTTTTGAAGGCACTATAAATGCTGTTGAAGGAATCTTCGAGGCAGTCAACGTTATCGAAGGAGTCTTCTAAACACTGGACGCCGTCGAAGAAGTCTTCAAGGTCGTGGATAAAACATTTGACGTGACTTTTTTCTGCTGGGTCGTCCACCCTTTATACTCGACAGCCTTCGACAGAGGCTTCGAAGATGTTTTTGTCGAGTTCTTTAATGACGTATCGACGTCTGAAGTCTTTTTCTTAAAGTCTGTCTTTTTAGGTGTCTGGGAAGAGTCCCTAGAAGACACCCTCGACAATTTGTCTGATTTTCTAGTTTTAGACCTTCCTCTGTAGAGGCATGACCTTCAACAGACATTTTTGAGGGGATCTGGGCTGCATTCTCAAAAACTTTCATCATCGACTCTCTAAATGCTCCCCACTTTTTAGGGGAGTCATGTTTAGTTGGACAAGTAATAACTTCCTCCGAAAGTCGAGGAAGAAGAGGGAGATCAGTGTTGTCTCTTCTTCGCCTTTTTGGACAAAGAAGAAGAGGACTTCCTTGATCTACTCCTCGATCTTGATTTTTTATGGCTTTTCGCCGAAGACTCAGACGAGTCTTTCTTCCCTCTCGAAGAAAACTTTGAGGATTCCTCCCCCACCACCAGTTTACCTCGTCTTTCTTTCAAGGCCTTATGGGTCATGGATTGGCACGAACCGCAGTCGTCGATCCGATGTTCGGACCCGAGGCACCAGAGGCAGTTACAGTGAGGGTCAGTCAGCGCCATTTTCCTTCCACACCTTAGACATTTCTTAAACCCTGTTTTCGGAGTAGATGGGTTTGAGGAAGACAACATAATTCGCTTATGACTGAAGCGCTGTTTTATTTCGATCTGAAGTGAAGCTAACGGAAAAACGGAACTGAGGCCAACGGGCGCGCTCGAGGCAATTATACTACGGATGACGTCGACACTCGACGGATGCCGCCGAGGGACATCGACGCTGCTGCCTCGAGTGGAGCGCCCTCTGGTGGAGAGAAAAAATTTCCAAAGCAGCAAAGCTGAAGGTAAGGATATATCCAAGATGAGGAATATGTGGGAGGACACAATCCATTCGAAACAGGCCTTCAAATGTCAAAGGGTCGGAGCCAGGTTTAGGTGACACCGTAGGCCTGTGCCGAAGATCACACCGTTAGACAGTTCACGATTCCGTAGAGCCAAAGAGTACTTGAATATTGTCAATGTTCGGTAGCAAAAGTTATAAGAAGGAGGGAAGACAAGGACGAGCCTGGAAGATGGAGAAAAGGGATTCACCCAGTTTCCTCGAGTAGAACACAGTACCTTATTTCCACGATGCAGCTGGTGCCCTGGCAGTAGTTCCTGTTGGTTTCCCGGAGACCCGCGATTCCTGGAGCTTCGTTGTGAAGAAGGACATCTGAAGAGGGTCTGCACCACACAGGGATGAAGCCGGCAGCAGCGACAACGAAAAGGTGTGCTCCTTAAAAACAGGAGAGGCTAGGCAGGTGGCTATTCGGACCACTACAACAGTGTGCAGCAATTTCGACCACGGCGGAGATCTCTGGCTGAAGGTGATGAGCTGGTTATCCCCACCAGGCTCAAGAGAAGATGACTCTGGACTGGATCTTCTCTTAGTCGTCGAAGGGTAGATAGCTCAGGACTGCAGCAGGGCTTCACCGGGATGGGGTAGTCATAGCAGCCGTCATTCTCTCCGCTTCTCTTTGGTTCCTTGTAGTTCCAGAGGCGACTGACTTCTAGACCAAGAGACCTGCCTTTTATGCGCCAAACCCCCCATTCACACAGCCTGGCTGTCAATCATGCAGCAGTGGGGTTGTCCGGCCGGGACAACCACCTCAGCCAATCATGGCAAAGTGCGACTAGAGTTTGCTAGGATACCCTGTGCAGGGGGTGACTACACCCCTTCCCCACATTCAGTCTACCTAGACACCCAGGCGCCAAGAGGAGGGCTTCTCGGCAGAAGCCCGCCAAAAGACGGTGAACAAAGAAGGCAAACCTAGTTTGCTGCGCAAAGTAAAACACAAGAAGAACTTTAACAAAAAGAAATGCCGAATAAACCCAACCAGAGCCAAAAGAGACGATTTGGTCAAGCGGGTTTATGTTCGAGGCTAATATAATAGCCAAGAACAGTACCACGTTTATCTAATATAATCGCGGTAGAAAAGTTAGGGTAGATACCACTGCCACCAGCCGAGTCTAAATGTTAAAAGAGCAAAACAATGCTCAGGGAGGTACAGACAGAAAAGGGGTACAGATTAGCCCTTTCCAGTACTCCATGTAAGATGGGGTGTACTGGGTCTGTGGTAAAAGTGACTATGTAGAGTAAATTGCAACTTTGCCTTTCTCTGGGGGACAGTAGTCAGCCCCAGAGAAATGGAGTCAGAGTGAAGTCTAAACGACAACCCTTGGTTACTACACTGAAGGTGCTGTGTAACCCATACAAGAACAGGGGCACTTGGAGTGGTGTGCTCCAGTGCCCAAGATCACACAATGAGTAACAACACATAGGCCAAAACACATGTAAGAGTGAAATAAGGATGTACACTTTTACCAGGTGGAAAAATAAACTCCAGAAATCCAGCAAAGCTGCTCGGGGACTCACTAGGTGAGGGAAATTAGCCCTAGGAGAATTCTCCCTGACACACAGGAAGGGGTGCAACCAGTTTGATGCGCACTGGCAAATTGAAAAACAACAAGGTGAGCATGCACTCTGGCATATGCAGAACCTCACTTGAGCATGCTCCACGCCCCAACCCCCACTGCCTTTACCAGAGCACAACTCTGATTCTTAGTGGGATTTGGTGGAAACGTAACTATGGGCTAGGAGTACAGTATTCACTAGGATGAGTAACTTACTTACTCCTAAAACATGTCCACACTCCTCGATATGCATGGGAGATTAAGCACCCTAGAAATTGGGCAGATGGTATAAAACAGAACCAGAAAACTAAAACCTGAAAAGGCTAAATCAAAAGAGATTTCTGAGGACTGCCTATCCAAAACAGGTGGGGTGGGGGTGTAGTTGAACAAGGGAGGGGATGAGAGGGTAAGCCTTGTCTCTAGTCTCCAATAAATAATGCTTGCAGAAAGCATGTGGGGTAGCCCGCATAGCTGCCTTGCAGATGGCTTCCAAGGGAACTTGCCTCTGGTAGGCTCTAAGAGCTGCCTTAGCTCCCGCCAGATCAGCGTGGGATCACCTTCATTGGAGGCAGTTTGCTGAATTTATAGATTCCAAAATAACGGGAACAGTCCATACGGATAAAGATTTCTTGGAGCGTCCCGCCATAGGTCAGAAAAGGGTGGTCAAAAGATCTATTGGGTTACATGTCTTTATAACGACTAATGTTATAACGAATGCACATATAACAAATATTTTATAACGACAAAACATAGCAAATTTATTTTTCTTTTTTTTGGGGGGGGTTCACGTCCCAACCCGTTTGCCACCTCTAAAAACCTTTTACCCCAACCCCCACATACATTTTTGTTATGTTTTTCGTTATAAAATGTTTGTTATATGGCTTTCTACATAAAATGTTCATTATAAAGACTGTATACCATCTATAGTCCTACCCACATCCAGTCAATGTAATGTCCCTTCTGCATCTTTCTGTGGATGCGGAAAGAAGGTGGGGAAGACACATTTTTGGATTAATATGGAATTCTGAGACCACCTTGGGCAGGAAGAAAGGGAGCATGGGCAGCACTACTCTGAAACGATAGAACTAGAAATCATTTGGAAATTGTACACAGATGACACCGATTTATATTGAAGTTTTGGGTACAGAAGGAGAATTCTTAGAATTACAATCATGCTTGACGGTGTATGGGCGTGAGGGGCCCCCAGAGCCCCTCGCGCCGTACACTCCTCAGTACAAGGCTTGGACCACGTGCCTCTGGTAGTGGGATTGCCCCTTGCCCTTATGTAAAGTTAACCACGGTTGACTGCTACATAGATGGGACTACTGAGCAGGACACGGGGCATCCATCTTTTGTGCCCCCTTTCGAGTCCATCTTGGGTAAACAGGCTTCACTGCGATAGTACAGCAATGCTCAGCTCCCCTTCCACCGCAGCAGCCAAGGACAGAGACACACACACACACAAGGCGCGCAGGCAGCTGGCTGGCCCCCACCCTTGCACTCCCCCCTGCGAAGGAAAGCTCTGCGCTCCCATTCTCACGCTGAAGCCAGAGAAAGTTGCAACAACCAATATGATACAGTTTTCTTCCTCTGAGATCACTGTTAGCATGAGAACCAGCATGTGAACCAGAATGAGCTAAGCACTTTCTGCTCGTTCGTCCCCATAAACGGAAAATCGCTGTGTTGCAGCCACCCACCCCCATTTAGAGCAATTTATTGCCATCCTGACCCTGCGCTCCCTGTAAGGTATTTCTTTCAAGTGCCAGACCCTCGCCTGTGCTGCGAAAGCCACCCAACACACCCACTACTAACCTTATGCATCTTACCACAATATATGTTTTTACTTATACTAATAGGTCTAAAGCTTATGAGATATGTGAAACACAGCTTGACTCTTTTTACATGTACAATAAAGATCAAGGCCTCCAATTAAAGCCACGAATGACCCAACTGTACTAACAATAAAAACTATGAGTGATTTGTGTAAGAAATATGAAAAGTAACAAAATGTTTAGATAATTTGTTATTTAGTGTTTTTCGGATGCAACATATTAGTTTAGGTAGTGACCACACTGACCGGACCCTGACCTGCGTGGAGCACAAGATATTTGACGTCCGTCATCTCGTCAGCCACTCAGCCAACCAGAAGGAAGAGATGCCACCCACACCTACAGCACCACACCGCCTGGCCAATCGGGTCCATTTAGTAATTTTTGTTAGAGTTTCTTTAATTGATATATATATATGAGTTATGCTGTAAATGAGGTAGGGTTTTTTTGGGTTATTTCCTAGCTGGAGAAATAAACCATCCTTTGAACTCTTGCAGCCGGGTCTCAGCGCCTCCTTCCCCGACAGGGGTGGTGTTGGTTATTTTATTTTCTCTCACACGTAGTAAGCCGGGGAAAGGCACCTACATTTTTGGTGACCCCCACAACGTGATTTAGAGAGGTGCCTCGTGGCCTGCACCGCCCGGCAGCGAGATCCAGGACGCCCCCAGCAAAACCATCACCTCCACGGTTGACAAGACTGTGCACACCAAGAAGAAAGGGTCAAGGGTTCCCGGTTGACGAATACCCGATCGGAAAGGCTGCTCGCCGAGGCAGGCCACGGCTTGGTTGGGAGACGGACCTGAGCGAGGTCCGGCCGTGAGCGGTGACCCTCGGAGTACCTGACTGAACACGTGGAGTCCCGGTTGCAAAGACCCCAAAGGAAGGTAAGGAGAAAATACAGGAAGAAGGGAATTAAAAAACAAAGGGAAGGTAGTTAAGAATAGGGTCTTTGTGAGTGACAGTGAGGCTTTTCTGATCTATCCTTTATATGGCCATTAGGTGTTGTAAGAAGTGAGAAGAAGAAAAGTGGTATCCTAGCCCATACGGGGTAGAAGGCGGCGCCGTGTAGCATTTGTCCTGACCAAGTGCAGAATAGAGATAAAGAGAAAATAGTAGGGGTCTCGTATATCGAGTAGACTCGGAGTAGTTTTAGAATATTCTTTTTCTGAGGAGGTAAGAAATCTTGAGACATAATAAAGGTGAAAGGGGGGGGGGGGAGTGAACGCGAAATAGTAGGTAGAATAGGGAAGAAGAAAAACCGGGGACAGTAACGGGACTAGGTAAAGAACAAACGCCCGCAGGCAGTGCATGTGTATGTTGCATGATTATATGTTTGTCGGTCTGCTTTGTGTATATGTCCGGTTGAACCCGCCAATGTATTTCAGTACAAGTAACTTGTGATTAATGAATAATAGGCAAAGAAATAAATTGTGAGAGGTGACCAGGTAACACCTCTCAAGAAGAACAGCTAATGTGACATACCATAATTGCGGGCATTGATAAAGAACATATTTTCACATATTGTAACTGACATACCAAGTGAGAGGTGGGAAGGGACTCAAGGGTACCAGAATACACAAGAAAGGAAAAGAAGCATTGCCATGGGGGGGGGGGGGGGGGAGTAACGCCACTGGCACATTTATGCCAGCACCTTCCACTATATAGCAACAGGATACAGAAGTATCACGATCAGTGGATCACTGAGATAAAAGGAGATGGGGTTATACCAATTTGGCCAGAAGGAGGGTCATTCGACAAAAGAGGGTTGGACCTAGTATCAACACATTTGCTAGCACGATACAAAGGGAAACAGTTACAGAAACGGAGAGAAGTATTAGATTTATGGCGAATGTTCGAGGAACTTACCCCCACGGCAGAGGTAGGTACAAGCCGAATGATAGAAAAGCAGAAAATACCTGAAGAAGTAAGCGGGAAACCAAAAGGGGAGTGCTCAACAACTACAACCGAGAACGAAGTAACAAAAATCTATCCCTTAATGACCAGGCCAGCAGTAGGGTTTAGTGAGCCCCTGTATATACCACTCACCCCCACCGCTCAGTGCGGGGCAACAGCCCCAAACCCCTGCCATATGACAAAGGAGGCCTGTACGGCCCCACGAGTGCGCCTCCTGTGAACATAGCACGTTTAACAGGCGATTTAAATCGCCAGCTAGCACACGCACAAATGGAAATAAAACGGTTAAGAGCTGTATGTGACAAAGGGCAAATGCTGCCAGGGGGAGGGGAGGTACCCCCGCTGTCACTGGCAGATCTCACACCCCCGATAGTGGCAATAAGCAATGCAACCCCAGCAGTATCAGGGCAATCCATAGCATCACAAGGGACGTCATCACAGCAAAAACAAGAACAAGAGTGGCAGTCAGGACAGTTCCTGTTCCAATTGAATAACAAACCAGTGAGAATTATATGCCCAGATGCACGGAGAGTCAACAAAGTGGAGATCAGGGTGAAAGACAAGGAAGTGAACCCAAGGAAAACTGGGAGGATAATAACGAGCTAGAGTCAGAAATAGAAGAAGTATGGGATGATTTAGATGAATACGAAGAGGCAGCTGCCGCAGAGGGTTCCCCATTGCCAAACTGCCGTTACCCAGACACACTATCACCACCATTATGGCAGGGTAGATTAAGACAACGAACAGGGAAGGCAGGGAACATACTGGTAAGTAAAACGAAAAAAGGGAGAACGAGCAAAACAGGAAAGAAACAAACTACAAATGCCACTGATACATAAAGGAGCAGGTAGGCCAAACTATATTCCGTGGGCCCAAATGGACAAAAACAACCTGTTAAAACTCCCGGGGGCATCGTGGCGCTTGTTACAGGCATATCTTAGTTGCAATAATACAATAATAACAAGGAATACATTATTTACAAAGGCAATATATTTACATGGCATGGCGGGGGTCACAGATTATTGAGCAAGGAAGGAGGTCTTCAGTTTCCTACGAAAAATCAGGAGCGAGTGTTCCGCTCTAATGTCTGCAGGAAGAGCGTTCCAGGTATTGGCTGCAATGTAGGGGAAGCTTAGGCCACCAGCTTTGGTTTTTTTGATGCGTGGGATGCAGAGTAAATTGGTGTATTGCGTCCTGGTGGGTCGGGCGGAGGAGGGTTTGGAGATGGTCTCTGATAGATGGGACGGGGCGGAGAAAGAGAGGCATTCGTGCGTGAGGGTGAGGATTTTGAGTGTAATCCGTTCTTTGACCGGGAGCCATTGGGCTGAGAGTCTGGCATGAGAGATATGCAGGCGTGCCGTTAGCTATAGGTGATGTGAAAAGCTTATTAGTATCAGCAATCAGGGACCAAGCAGACACAATCTGGGAAAGGGCAGGGTTCCCGGGAGTAACAATGAGCTGTGATCGCCACGATGGATCACCATTCAACAATGTTCGAGCACAAGTGTGGGATGCATTGCGGCGTGCATTTCCAGACGTTCCAGACTTACATGCAGTGATGCAGTGCACAATGGAGGAGAGCGAGGATCCTGCGCAATTCATTTTGCGAGTGCAAGACTTATGGAGAAGTGAAACTGGTACGGCATGGAATCAATCAACAGCCTTATTTTATTTTATCATTATAAGGGGTTCCCGAAAGAGGTGCAGAAGGCCTTGGACAAAATAGCTGGGATCGAAGCCAAAGGGTGGCCTGAAATTCAGAGCATACTTGTACAGCATTGGAGGAGGATCAAAGAGAAGGAAAAGGAGGTCACACAAAAGAGGCTGGCCGACGAAGCAAAACTAGTGCAGACAAAATTAGTGAAGGTCGCCGCCATTTCAGAGGAAACGAAGGAGAGGAAAACGCGGGAGGAAGACCCATTGGGATAGCAGCGCAGTGGATTGGAGAGAATCAAGGACAGTGGAACGGAGAGGAACAGCCATGCCAAGGATCACAGTGGCAGAACAGGCTGATGCAAGGAAGAGGTGGGTACCATGGGCAGAGGGGAGGATACGGAGGAATGGGAAACAGAAGGTATGGTGGGCAAGGACCAAGAGTAGGACAACAGGGGTCATGTTGGAATTGTGGAAAGTGGGGACATTATTCACAAGATTGTAGAATGCGACCATCAGGGTATTTTCAGGGGCAGCAGCAGCCCATGAACAATGAACAGGGGTGGGGCTGCCCACACCCAGGTAGTCCTTGTGGAGCTCCAATGGGGACAAGATCAGTACTGCTATGACCCCCAAATGCAACAAAGACAGCCAGCCCCACAACAGCAGCAACAGCAGCAGCCACAACAGCAAAACACACTATAGCCCATGGCAAGACAAAACTCAGTCGGGAACAAACAATAACCCTTTTGCAGCGGCCGCAAACGGTGCCCTTGCACCATTCCGTGGCGTACCAGTCTTAGGTGACAACATTTTTTCAGTGCCAGATCAGCAAAGATACCAAGACTAGGTCAGCCCACAGGGAGTACTTGCGTGTCCAGTCCTATCCACCACACAAACTGCAAATGAGGAACCACTAGTGACGGCAGAGATAGGAAACAAGCAGTTTATCTTTATGGCAGACTCTGGAGCAGAAAACTCATGTCTCACAGAAGGGCGGTTTCAGCTCTCAGGAAGAAATTTGGAGACGCAGGGGTTCTCTGGGGCTATTTTAAAAAGTTACTTATACAAAAGATCTTGATGTAACAGTAGGGGGAAAAAAACAGTGCGCGCAACCTTATTGTATTACAAAGACGCGCCAATCAATTTGATGGGACGAGACTTGCTCAGTAAGTTAAACATGACCATAGCCTTTACTGAAAGAGGGATAGTGTGCTCGACGCCAGGGGTATGCCCCGTACGAGCACTCCTGATAATAAGCACGATTACAAAGGAAGTTGCAGTAAGAGGGATCCCCATTGACATGGACATGTCCGTCTATGGAATACAGGTATTAGCCCGAGTAGTGCCTGAAATAACACAAAAAGAGTGGAGAATACCATCAGACTTCATATTCAGCCCAATCACACCAACAGATGTAGTGCCAGGCACAATTATATCTATAGACATTGAGGCAGTTCAAGTATCCAACAAACGCATTGTGGTCATAGGCCTGGACGCACAGGGACACGAGTGGAGAAGTGTGCTATGCATAGAGCCGAACATAATGCTAAAAGATTTAACAGGTGAAGAATTGTTTGCCGATTACGAGGGGGATGGAGAAATAATAATGGAAATACGCATACCATGTGACATTATGATCCAATACAGAGAAATACACAACCCACTCATGGCTAACATAAAGGCCCCACTGACAATATTTGAGGAAGACATGGACAGGGTAGCACCTGAAATTTGGACTACAGGGCCACACAATGTGGGATTGTTGCATGAGGTGACTCCCATAAAGATAAAACTGAAACCAGGTGCCCTCCCACTCAGAGTGAAACAATACCCAATATCCAAAGAAGCAGAGGAAGGTATTAGAGAAACAGTGAATGCACTCCTAAGCCAAGGTATCTTAGTGTCATCAACTTCCTCATGCAACACAGCGATTTTTCCGATTAAAAAAGCAAAAGGAGGGGCGTGGAGAATGGTCCAGGACCTCCGCCCACTCAATGACGTCATCCAAAAAGAGTTCCCATTAGTGCCTAACCCGGCATCAATATTGTGCAGTATACCAAAAGAGGCAACTTGCTTCACTGTCATTGATTTGAAAAATGCTTTTTTCTCTGTGCCACTTGCACCAGAATCACAGTACCTTACAGCCTTTACATTAGGAAACAGCAGATATGAACACAGCAGACTCCCCCACAGGGGTATTGCGAGAGCCCAAGCATTTTTAACAGAGTACTACGAGAAGACATCGGCAACCTAGATGTAGGGAGCACCATTATACAGTACGTAGACGATTTACTCGTCTGCAGCAAAACAGAAGAAGAGTGTAGAGAAGACTCGATAACAGTGCTTAACGTATTGGCTGCCAAGGGATACAAGGTGGACAAAGGAAAGTACAATACTGCCTTGCAGACGTTGTATATCTCGGCTAGCAAATATCTAAAGATGGAAAAAGAATACTACCAGACAGAGCTGCTGCCATTCGACACATCATCATACCAATAACAGTGAAGGATATGCAGAAATTTCTTGGCATATGTAACTATTGCCGAGCATGGATCCTCGATTATGCAGCATACACACGGCCAATGCTACAAGCACTGAAGGAAGCACAGAAGAACAGGGCCCCAATAAAATGGACACATGAGACAATTGCCCAATTCTCCCGATTAAAAGACCTTATTGCAGACGCCCCAGTCCTTGCAAATCCAGATTATGAAAGGGAATTTTTCCTGTTTTCACACAGCAATGGAACATTGATGACAGCAGTATTGACACAAAAGACATCGCTAGGCCACAAACCATTAGCGTACTACAGTGGAATATTAGACCCAGTAATGCAGGGACATTTCGCTTGAGAACAGGCCCTCGCTGCAGCGGCCTTCGCCATTGAAAAAAGTGCCACGATCATAATGGGATGTTCAGTGACGCTATATGCGGAACACTCATTATTTGCTATCTTGGAAAGATCAAAATCTACTCTGACAACACAGAGCATCTGCTTATGAAATAATAATATCCAGTCCAAATGTACACGTGGTCAGATGTAAGACAGTGAACCCAGCCACATTCATTACAGAGCCATGCACAACTGAAGATTTACAGGAGCACGATTGTAGCACGTATGAGGCAGAGGGCGATGACATTCCCAAAGCAAGAGAAAAAGCCCTTACAGAAGGAGAAATCTATTTCATAGACGGGTCAGCATCCATAAACTCAGAGACAGGAGAGAAACATGTGGGGATGGCAGTAGTGCGCATGGAAGAAGACACATACAAAGTGATTGTTCAAAAGCGCCTCCCCTCACATTACTCTGCACAAGCAGCCGAACTGACTGCACTAATCAGCGCGTTACATACAGCCAAAGATTGTGCCGTAACAATATATTCGGACTCCGGTTACACCACCACCACAGTTCACTCAGGGCTATCAGGCTGGCGAAGGAGAAAGTTTAGAAGAGCAGACGGGTCCCCCGTACAACATGCCACGTTGCTAAATGAACTAATAGAAGCTTTAGCAGAGCCATCAGTAGTAGTGGTGGTGGTTAAATGCCAAGCCCATACCAATCCAATAACACAGACGCTGTCTCACTGGGGAACGCGGCAGCCGACACAGCAGCGAAGGAAGCCTCGTACTTCAATAAGACACCAACATCAGAGTACATTGTAAAAACAGCCACAGCAGAACAACCAGCAGAAGCATACAGTAACACGCCCATAGCACAATTGATAGGACTCCAGAGAAAGGCCCCACTGGAAGAGCAGGAGTTGTGGGGCAAACGAGGATGTAAACAATCAGCCACAGATCTCATTTGGAGACAGGAAACGACAGGCAAGGTAGTGATGCCTGTAGAATTATTAGAAGTAGCGTTCCAACAACTGCACTTCCCAGCTCACGTTGCAAAACACCACATTGCCTCAGACATTCAGGAGGATTGGTTTGTTCCCAATCTGCACGAATACTTGTCTAAATTTGTGATTGAATGTACTACATGCCAAACTTACAATTCAGGAATGACATTACAAACTCTGCGTGGCACTTTGCCACGCCCTACAGGTTGATTTAGAGAACTACATATCTACTACGCCGATATGGGGAAAAAGATGTAATGCAGCGAGATACTGGATTGTGGTGGTATGCCCTTTTTCACGATGGGTGGAAGCGGGCCCCTGCCCCCATCCTGATGCAAAATGTGCTGCCAAGTTCCTTGTGCGAGAAGTATTCTCGCAGTGGGGAATCTGTGACGTGATCCGTTCAGACAACGGCACGCACTTTGTGAATGATCTCTTCAAAGAAGTAACCTCCCTTCTGGGGGTGAAACAAACTATGTTCGATTTATCATCCAATGGCCAATGGAGTTGTGGAGAGGATCAACGGGCTGCTCAAAAGCAATTTATCGAAATTATGCAGCACGTTGAAAAAAAATTGGGTATATTGTCTGCCCTAGCACTGTTCCAACTCAGAAATCAACCATGTAAGGATCACCATTTGAGCCCGCACGAAATCGTGACGGGGAGAAGAAGGCACACGCCGCTCTCTCCTGTTAGGAGGGCGTCTGATGCGCACAGGGCTGCCACAGTGTTGGGGGAAGAGTTTAAGGAATACCTAGCACAGCTAACGCGCGCAGTACGCAGCATAGCAAAACAAATTGCTCCGCCATTTACTGAAGATGTAGCAACAGACACCTCCATGCCGGCAGCAGATAGCCCGGAGGGGCCATTAATGCCAGGGGAACACATCTATGTTAGAAGTTTTGTAAGAAGGAGAAATTCACCAAGATTTCATGGTCCACACACAGTGGTGTACAGAACCCCAACCGCAGTTAAAGTGAAGGGACTGAAATACTGGGTGCACCTATCGGACATAAGCAGGGCGCACAGTGTCGCTCTCCCCCCAAAATGAAACAGACTGTGTGGATGGCATCGCTAAAACAGTCTGACACGATGAAAACTGCAACTAAGACAGGGAAAGAATAGTGAAAACGCAAAATGTGTTTTACATATTCTGTCTTTCTCTCTCTCTTTCTTTTTTCCTTTTAAATCTCATATGAATCGTGTTATTTTTTCTATTTTTCTTCATTGTATTTATGATTAAAAAAACAGAAAATTGTTAAATGCCTCATTGAGCAAAAAGATGAAAAAGAATGAACAATTGCAAATATGTTTCTTTTCATGATGACTTGACGAATTTGTCTTGCCCACATAGGTTCAACATGAGCCAATGCGACGAAACGGCTGAGCAGGCTGAAATGTTAGATAGAAATAGGGATGCCACTAGGCCCAGTAGACTGAGCAATGTAGAATGCGTTATAAAATATGCTGCCATACTATTTGCAATGATGATGTTTTATTTTATTTGGTAGAACGTTGTTTTATTTGTGGCAAATGAAATGAACAAAGGGGGGAGCGGGGCTAATATGACAAAACCAGGGTCTAAACTAATATGGACTGGAGTAACAACCATTTTGAAGGATACTTATAACGTTGAATCAAATAGCATAAATGCAACGCCACCCTATGAACAATTGCATGTGAACAAAACTGCTATTCCATTGTTGAGTAATACTATGGCCAAGGAAATAGAGCTTGGATGGAATGTAAATGACGATTACTATTGGTTGACTAACTCCAGAAATACAAGCATGCACACACACACACACACACACATACACACACACGGCACCAGAAACCACTACTGAATCCACACGTCACCATGAACAACATTGATGATGCATGGTCCAGAATATTCCCGCTGCAATATCAACGAGTTGGTACCCAATTAAAAAAACAAAAGAAGGAGGAGAAAAAGGGGGGCTGGAAAAAACAGATATGATATTTATCACAACCTGGGGTTAGATGAAATAGAGGACCCCCGACACCCTGACCAATCAAATAAATGGTATTCAGACATGAGCACCGCAGCAAAGCAAGCAAGTAATGAAAGTTGCTACGTGTGCTCACTTATTCCTCATGCAACTGGAACCCCAAAAATGTTAGAAAGTACCCTTGTCTGAGGCCAAATGTTTGATTCATCTGATGCTGTGTAGAATAAAAAAGACATCTCAGGCACACACAGTCACCATGGAAAAATTGGAAAACGAACAAACATGCACCAGCAGACAAGGCGTAATCTGCCTCCAAGAGCCATTTTTCATCATAAAAGGGACAAGGTATGTAGACGACAAGTGGCATGATGAAACGATTAAATGCAAAGCTGAGGGGCTTCAAGGGCTGCCAGATGAAACATATGAGTGGGCAAAAGAAACGTGCATCCCCATCTGGTCACAGCATATCACCAAGCTGACATGGGTGACACCCCTGGAGAGACCCATAAAGATTCAAAGGGAAATACTGCACAAACTTTGCTTCCATGGAGAAGGGAAGGTGAATATGGGAAACGCACAGCAGTGCAATAAGACTTTAATAATACCAGATATGAAAAAAGGCACTGCTGCATTAATGGACATATACTGGATCTGTGGCAAACAAGCTTACCTGCATCTCCCAGCATCCTGGAGGGGCACTTGTGCCCTAGCCACACTTCACTCAGCACTAATGGTGATACCAGAGAGCCACGTTCAGTTTACAGCAAGGCCAATCGGCTGACATATCGGCAGCAGGGCAATCGGCTGAACCATCGACAGCGCCCAATGAGACAATCACGGAGCCCCCAGCATACGAACTATTGTCAGAAGAAACATTGAGAACCAAGTTGTCACGTAGAAAAAGATCCAATTATATTTCGTCCAAATCGTCGGAACTCCTTGCTGAAATTCCACAGCACTACAAGCTTTTCTCATCTGCAGAGACATTTTTTGCATCATTTCTAGCACCAGGCGTTCAAGCAAGGACAAACGCGAAATGGCTGCAGATAACACACTGGGAGCTCATCCAGCTGGCTAACGACACTGAAGAACGATTCAACATCATAAAAATAGAGCTCCGTGCACTGCGCCTGATGACGATGCAAAACAGATATGTCTTAGATCTTATCACGGTGATGGACGGTGGTGTTTGCAAAAAAATTGGGGGGGCGTGCTGCACGTTCGTACCAACTTCAGATGCTGATAACGGGACACTGTCACACGTGATAACAGCAGTGCATAATTTAGAAGAAAGAATGAGAACAGAAGGTGGATCAGACAACAACACGTGGTTCGACAATCTGTTCAGCTGGATACCATCATGGGTGAACATAGTAGCGAAGATACTCATTCCCATTATTGTCTTTCTTCTCCTAATATTCTGTGTGTACGAACTGGGACTAAGATGCTGTGAAAATAATATGCCTAATTCAGCGATGATGATAACAGTGGGCCGACAGACAACGGTGGCTACCATGATAGATGCCCAAGTACAAACTGGAGATTACACCACACCGCAGTATAGAATGACTGCCATCTATAGGCAGTATGTGGACTTGGTCGATAATCTACATCACACTACCATTAAAGAACCAAAACACTTGCTGTGGTATAACGAGGTTTGGATAGATTTAGATGGGGATGGTGGGATATACTTAATGGTCACCCCAGAAGAATACGCAAGAAGAGGTAACAGCTTAAGAAGTGTGTGCAAAGCATGGATGCCAATAAAGGGTACACCCGCTTGGGATGAGGCTGCGGCTGAAGCTGAGCGCTACCGAAGGGAGAACAGAAAGAACGAGATAAGTAGTTTGTTACTTTAGATGTAACGAAAGGGGGGAATGTATGGGAGTGAGTGGGCCCCCAGGCCCCCTCGCGCCGTACACTCCTCAGTACAAGGCTTGGACCACGTGCCTCCGGTAGTGGGATTACCCCTTGCCCTTATGTAAAGTTAACCACGGTTAACTGCTACATAGATGGGACTACTGAGCAGGACACGGGGCATCCATCTTTTGTGCCCCCTTTCGACTCCATCTTGGGTAAACAGGCCTCACTGCGATAGTACAGCAATGCTCAGCTCACCTTCCACCGCAGCAGCCAAGGACAGAGACACACACACACACACACACACACAAGGCGCACAGGCAGCTGGTTGGCCCCCACCCTTGCACCCCCCCTGCGAAGGAAAGCTCTGCGCTCCCATTCTCACGCTGAAGCCAGAGAAAGTTGCAACAACCAATATGATACAGTTTTCTTCCTCTGAGATCACTGCTAGCATGAGAACCAGCATGTGAACCAGGATGAGCTAAGCACTTTCTGCTCGTTCGTCCCCATAAACGTGCAAGCCACCCACCCCCATTTAGAGCAAGTTATTGCCATCCTGTCCCTGCGCTCCCTGTAAGGTATTTCTTTCAAGTGCCAGACCCTTATCTGTGCTGCGAAACCCACCCAACACACCCACTACTAACCTTAAGCATCTTACCACAACATATGTTTTTACTAATACTAATAGGTCTAAAGCTTAGGAGATATGTGAAACACAGCTTGACTCTTTTTACATGTACAATAAAGGTCAAGGCCTCCAATTAAAGCCACGAATGACCCAACTGTACTAACAATAAAAACTATGAGTGATTTGTGTAAGAAATATGAAAAGTAACAAAATGTTTAGATAATTTGTTATTTAGTGTTTTTCGGATGCAATATATTAGCTTAGGTAGTGACCACAGTGACCGGACCCTGACCTGCGTGGAGCACAAGATATTTGACGTCCGTCATCTCGTCAGCCACTCAGCCAACCAGAAGGAAGAGATGCCACCCACACCTACAGCACCACACCGCCTGGCCAATCGGGTACATTTAGCATTTTTTTGTTAGAGCTACTTTAATTGAGATATATATATATATATATATGAGTTATGATGTAAATGAGGTAGGGTTTTTTTGGGTTATTTCCTAGCTGGAGAAATAAACCATCCTTTGAACTCTTGCAGCCGGGTCTCAGTGCCTCCTTCCCCGACAGGGGTGGTGTTGGTTATTTTTATTTTCTCTCACACGTAGTAAGCCGGGGAAAGGCACCTACAACGGCCATTAAAGGATGGATGTCTGCTCACCAACTGCAATTAAATCACTCTAAAACCAAGAGAATTCTCTTTGGAACCAGGAAAAGGGAAGTGCTACAGAAAGTTATTACGTGTCTTCTTGGCCTACCACTCTCAGAGCAACAAGGTAAAGAACTTTGGTTTCCACTTTGACGAAGATCTGACACTAGCATAGCAAGTGAATACAGTGGTAAAGCAACAATTTCTTTCACCTTCAGCTCCTTAAAAAGCTAAATCATCCCACTTTTTCTGTAGCATATATCTTTGGTGATGGGGGCTGCAATTAATTTTCCCGTTGGACTGCTGCAACACCCTAAACATCGGTCCCATCAATTATCTAGCTGTTAAACTTCAATGGGCCTAGAATGCAGTTGTCGATTTGGTGTACGCCCTCTGTAGATTGAATCAAGTCTCTACAACAAAAGTCTCCTTGCATTTGATCGCAGTTCAAGGAAAATGCTAGGGTGTGAAAGGAGGAGACGGACACACAGGTGGTCTGCTTCTGATTAAAGAGTTGTAATAGTACCAAAAATGAAAGAAGGACAATTAGCTATCCCTAACTCTAAGAGGAGTTTCCCTGTCTCATCAAAAGCTAAGGAATGGTCAGAATGTCTAAGTAAAAAGCCCACATCTGTGTCCAAATCCTTCTGTCCCTTACAATTATAAATTAACTAAACTAGATCAGTCTCTTTTGGGTCCACAAGAATGACTTACTTCTTCTGGACGAACTGTGAGGAATCCGAGGACATCCTCACTCCTTTCTCTAAGAAAGCTTTTCCCAGGTGGCCAGGAAAAGGCCAAAGCTACCTGGATCCTGACCCTGGGGGTGGCTATGCGAGGGATGACTACCTGGGGGTAGGCGGCCTTGGGAAGGGGGGGGGGTGAAGGAACCGCAAATGAGACCTGGTATGCCAATTTTCCTTTCTAGATGTCCCTTGAAGCCCCAAGACCTTTGTGGGTTACTGTAGTAGGTCAGACTCCTATTAACCCATTGACATTCACTCATATACACACCACTTTGGTACTGAGACGTGGAAGAGGCAACAAAGACAAAAAACTAAAGTACCAACAACATGCAGTCTAGTAATCAGAGAGCCAATCAGCTCAGCTGGATAATTAAATACCCACGATGCAGGAAGAAAGAACGGTGTCGGCTATGTCTGTGGACGCAAAAGGACCAAACATCCCCGTGAATCCCTAAGAGGGAAGAACGAGTGCTGGTGTGGTGGAGCCAGGAGGCTCACCAACGAGAGCATTGGCAAGAAAGCAGCAGGCTGCAGAAACGGCGAGAGCAGAGGAGAAGCTCCTGGGCATTCGCAAGTGTGGCCAAGCCAAATGAAGCTTACTGGAGTTCTTACCCGAGACGCTGGGAGAAGTGGAAACCACGAGAGCCAGAGGAAGCCGAAGGCAGTGAAAGCAAAGCAGACTTCACCGTAGACTTTGCTATGGTCATCCGTAAGAGAAACCAAAGGCGCCAGGAGAGACCGCCGAGTCCCCGAGAAGATGGAAAGGGACAGCAGGCCATATTGGAGGTGGCCTGTATAAAGAAATAAAGAATCACATGAAACTTACAAAGTGGAAAAGCCTTAACCTGGCAGGGAAATGAACCAGGTTAAACGGGGAGAGTCATAACCCCATAAGCTGAAGCAAAGTAAATGCAAGTGACATTGAAAGTCATGTGAATTAAAGTGGCTGCTGCGGTACTTTGGAATACTGACCTGATTTAAAGAGATCTAAAGAAAACCTTTTGAAGCAGTTGTGATCTCGTGAGAAGCAATATAGAAGCGGGGCAAGGAATCCAGAAGAAAGACTGCCTGAGTTTTAATGAGGAGCATTGGCTACAGCCATAATGACTAATAAAAAGAAGTCGTAAAACTGATCAAGAAATATGGCACTGTGAGACGGATGAGAAGAGTACAAGCAATGCCCAGGGACAAGAAAGGGTAAACGTTCCTAGGAGTGAATCAAGAAAGTGGGTTGCCAGAGGCCAAGAGTACAAGCATTGCACATAGTTAAGCGAGCACAAGTATTGGCAAAGCCATATAAATACAAGAACGCATGATCAAATGAAAGGTGGTCAATCAGTGGTATTGTGTATATAAAGAACTGATGACAAGTGTCATGTAATGCGTATAGGTAGCGGGACGTGTAATGGGTGGACCGTGTGGTCCGACAACTGCGCCTAGACCGAGGACTCATGCCTACTGAAAGTCACCTGAATAACTACCAAGAAACGTGTCATTGAAGATAAAGAAAGGTGTGTGTTTTCAGCCAAGGAACATATGCTTTGTGAATCCTTTACAATTGGCTTTTTGTGAAACTGATGAAAGTAACCAACGCAAAGGAGCTGGAACTGATTTCTGAGATCTGTTTTGGTGAAGTAAAAGACTTGAAAGCTTGGGGAAGGGAATCCCAATGCATTGCAAATTGTCTTGAAGCTTGGGGAAGGAAGTACGCAAACATTGTGAACTGCCTTGACGTGAAGGGAAGAAAATCCCTTACAAGACCAGAGCTGGGGAGAAGCTCTGATCAGGTAGTGAACAATTATTATTTAGATGTTTAACCCATACACATTTTCCTAGTATTAAGTGAGGACTAGAATAGGTTTGGACACAAACAGAACTTTTGATTTGGACATCTTGACGCAGACTTCCCTTAGCTTTTCGCTAGGTAGGGAAAATTCCCTTAGAACAGGGCAAGTTAGGCCTTTTATCCAACCTTTTTTTTTCTTTAATAAAAGTTTATGACCCAAACTTTACTTCTGTTGTCTGTCTACTTCATGATGCCATCACAGAACACAGTTCACAAGTAGGGGGAACGTCTCCCTTCCCCTGGTGCAACACTCCTCTTAGGAAGAACAAAACAAAGTTTCAACCTGCCAGGTACTAGGACTATGAAGATCAACAGTGACCTTCTCTTTTCGAATGGGTGCAAGTCCCAGACTCGCGTTTCTGGCTTGTTCTTTCTTCCGGATAGACTAGGTTCACTCTCCTGCCAATTACTATCATGCAGTCCAAAGTATGGAAAAGTCTCTTTAATGTTGTCAGGGTCCCAGACCCAGTGTTCAGGGCTTCCCTCGCCCCTGCTAGCTTCCCACTGCCTTTTTGGATCCCCAGTGCCTATCCGGTAAGGCGCATAACTTTCCTCCTGATCCGCGTTGGTTCCGGCCCCTATCGGGCGTCTGCATTCAGCCATGTGCCTTGTGCGGCTTTCGGGGACTTCCTTTGGTCGGCGGCAGCTCCGCAGACCTAATCTTCCTCCTGGCAGGACAGTCTTCCCTCTATGCGCTCCCCAGTCTCCAGGAACGCATGTAGCCTCTGTCCGACAGCTCGCCGTCATGTCCTTTCATCCAAGACCGGCTATGGACCTCCCAGCTCACTGCTCCACCTCTCGGTCTGCTTCCTTCCTACTTTCTACACTCTGCTTGCTCCCACGGTTCCTTCAGGGAGGGCTAGACAATTCACAAAGTCCTGTGAAGAATCCTGTCATGAAAACCCTGCCTAAAATCTCCTCCCATGTGGCCAGAGGAGGGCAGACGCTTCTGGATCTCAACCTTGGGTTGGTGTACTGTGGGAGGATCACCTGGGTGAAGACGAGGCCAAGTGTAGTGAGAAGATTCTGAGGGATGAGACGCTGTATTTTCCTCTGAAGGGAATATTCTTACCACTATGCGAGAAGAGGTTATGGCGTATTGTCATTTTAATATTTCTCAACCTCCTGTTCAAACTAAAGTGGTAAACCCTAAGGTTGTAACACCCAACCCTATTATATCCAAGGAAATGATTATTTTTATCCCTAACATCTGTGAGAAACCTGAAGGTGTCTCCCAAACTAGTCCACAGGGAACTGTCATCCAGGTGACCAGGACATGGCCATTGCTATTGGATATAGTTCCTGGGGGTGGACTAGTGCAGGAGGATCACCTGGATGAGGATCCTCGGGGAGTGGAGCGGGAACACCAACGGGTGAGACACGGTATTCCCCTTTGTTAACCCCTCTTCCCTATCCTACTACATAGGACACTCAACCTCTTTACCCTCCCACCCCATTTCTGACGCAAACACTTTTGCATATCACGAAGGACAACGGACAAACACCCGAGCCATTTACCTGACATGTCCCAAACACAAGGGTCAAGCAAAGTCAGGCAATTGTCTAGAATCACACAAACCTGATGGCCCTTTCCCTTCCCCACAGGGATAAAAGGTGGAACACGAGAACACAAAACGAGCAAGGCAGACCGCAAGAAGAGAGCGCTAACTCAGCACGGCTTCAAGAGGAGGAGAAAGACTTCACGAATTGAGAGGGTGACAAGGAGAGAAGCGACCTTGCCCTCTCCGGTCAAGGCCGGTGAAACCTCTGCAGAAGGACGCGCAAGGCCGCGAATAGCCAGCACGTATTGGAACAGATGTCAATGGTACACAGGGCCCTCCGCTGCCGATGACCAAGCCGGGGAGAGAATTGTCTCCGTGGTACCAACCTTGACTCAAGGAAGAAGAAAGGCCAAGCGGTTAATCACAGCCGGTGAGTCAAGGGGAGAGCCGATAAGAAACACAACTGTGTTGAACAAAAGTAGCAAACGGCTAATTGAACTTTGAGAATACCAAGAACTATTGATACTAAGAGGGGGGAAAGCCAGCAACAGAGGAGTCCAGCACCACGTGGGTGCTCACTCAGGAAACTCTGGCCGATTACCCAATTGTTGAAACTACCGTGACCAGAAGGCCTTGGGAAAGGCGAGAAGGGGGTCAAAATGGTCATACAGAGGTCTTGTAAAATCCTCTGTACAGTCGAAAGTCTTTGACAGATGATTGTGAAGCTAAGGGAAGTGATTTTCGCAACGTAAGAATTGAGAAAACATGCTTGACAAAGTTGGCAAGAGTGTACCCGAGAGAAGGATGCTGATAAAGAGGGGGTGAAATCTAAAGTCCTGATATACAGCGTGTTGACAAGAGTGAACCCGGCAGAGAGATGTCCACAAGTAAACTGTTTAAAAAGACATTAAGATTTGTGAAGGTTACAGATGAAATTATGTTGAGAAGACAAGCATTTGAAACGAGAAGGGTCTGAGCCCGAACGAGGGGGATCTAAGAGGTAAACGGTCATCACTCGAAGATTTGTGAATATTAAAGGTGAAAGCTTGTGAGTGAGAGCCGTAGTGAACTTGACACCATCACCCAACGTACAAGTAAAAAGGAACTTTTATTATTTTGTTAATGACATCAGTCCTCGAAGGCAAGAGACTTTGTGTAACAGACAACCACCAAAGGCCCCGATAAGCTGAGAACGGAACTGTTAGCTCGTGCTGGGGAAGCTCGAGCGTGTGCTGTGCTCCAGAGTCCTACCTTGTCCCGTGCTTAAAACGCCAGGAATGGAGACCAGACTACTACAACCCGACTTATTCTTTGTGAACACTTCCTTCTTTACATTATCCCACACTTCTTTGGTATTTAGCGTAAGGATTGGCAATAGGTTATTCTTACTATAGGCCTTTTTATTTGACACGTCGCCACTAGGACTGCCTTATTATTGTTTGATGGTCGAAGTTTGCTCCCATCTTAGATTTAGGTATAAATTAGGCGTTTTTCCAACCTGCCTATATAGTTTAATAAATACCCTTGAACTGTGATCACTTGTGTCCGTCTTTACTGTTGCCACCATGACTTCCTTACACATCACATATCCTCCTCAATATCAAAAGTACACTACAAGGAAGGGTGAATGTATTGCCTTCTCTACCACATCTTCCTCTAACAAATAAACGTATAGCGCGTTTGTTAATAAATCTACCCTTAAAAAGTTACAAGAAGTAGAAAAATCTAACTTTGATAAAGTTAACTACATGTCCCAGAATCCCATAGGAAACTCTGCAAAGAAGACGGCACAAGAGGCATGTAGAAGTAGATGACAGGCAATTAGGCCTAACAGCCTTTCCCAGGGTCAGGCAATTAAGATCAATAGCCTGCACCTGAAATCAAATGCCCCACCTAAGAGCCATTAAAGGTGTAGCAGGATGGGGAAGAAAGAGGGAGCTGGAGAAGGAGCAGGAGCTACAAAGCTGGCAGCAGTAGTAGAAGGAGAAAAGCACGAGGCTGGCAGTTCATGGAAAAGTGTGATCACGTAAGGGACACTAAGAAAGCAGATTTCACATAAAGTTCTGAGAGGGTCCCGTGTTCACAAACCTTGCCTTGCTGTGGCTAAACAGAGATGTGCCGAGAGTGAAGGTCTTCCCAGGTGCGCCCTCGTGCTGTAATTGCAGAGCCATGCTGAAGCACGTGGCAAGAAGCAAGCCGAGTGGCAAAGCAGTGCAGGAGACTCCACGTTAACATGGTCGGACTGAAGATGCCCGTACTGCAGAGGGGTGTGGGTCCCAGGTGTACCTAGCGCCATAGAAGAAGTAGAAGTCGGGAAGTTGAAGCAGCCTGCAAATGCATTGTTCCTGGAGCTGGTGAGTGAAGCTTGGCATTCAGGTTCACTCTTAAGTTCTTGCCGTTAACTGTTATCAGCTCTAAAGTAGCTTGTGTCGAAGAATAAACAAGTATAAGTGGTTTGTTGCTGTGAAAGTTGTTCTAAACAATGGAAATATATCATGCAGAATTCTAATCAAAGTTATAGTTCTTGTGAGGGAAGAAAATCCTTTTAATTTTGCATTTTTAAGCTTTTACCTATTGCCGGAGTGGTCGTGTGTCTCCATTAAAGGAAGGGAAACATTTTCAAAAGCCTCTGAAAACTTAGAAGCTAACTTTCAAAAGTGTTACAAGATCTTAGAACAAAGGAAGATTGCGAGTGACCCATTATAATTTCCGACCAGAGGAAAAACTATCTCTGCGTTAAGACGAGGGAATACAGACCATTAAAGACCATTGAAGTTTAAAATCTACTTGAAAGAGTGGTTGCGTATTCCTAAAACAGTTTGTCCTTTGAAGACTGGACCTGGTAACTCGAAGAACAGAAATTCTTTTAACGTAGATGTTGCTGTATAAATGAAGAGAACAAGTATTAACAAAGTCAAGAGGCAAACCCCTTGTTTAGTGAAGAAAACCCTGTTCACATCAATCCACCGAACGGGCAAAGTTGTTAAAGGTCAAGTGTCCTCTGATACAAGTGAGACTTTATTTGAAGTTGGAAGGGTGGCAATACAGCTTCAAGGTAACTACTGGAACCAAGGTGTGTAAAAAGTTGGGGAAGGGAGCTGGGTGCTTGTAAAAAGACTAAACCAATAACCCGTAATATTGAGAGTGGTGAAGTAGGGAGATAGTCCGTCTGGAAGCAGAGGCAGCTTATCATTGCGTTGGGAAGGAGACAATCCTTGCCCCCCCACCCTTTGCGTCACTCCAGGTGAATAACAGATGCATTAGCCAAGGGGAAGTCGCAGCCAGCCCCTGCAGCGTCTAGTTGCCCAACATCCCATAGCAAATACACGCACCATAGCCCCTAGCTCTGCTATAAGAAGCCATTTTGAACTAGGCCAGACGCCAACTTTTCTACCAGGCCCGAAAATCTGTAGAAATGCAACTCTCCCAACCCCAGCGCCTCACACAGCCAGCCCACACCATCGTCTCCGCCTTGCCAGCTCCGCGCAAGCCCTGTTCTCATGGAAGTCCAGCCATGCCTTGTTACAATCCTGTAGTATTGTTTCCGAAAGAATGTGCTCTGCGGAGAGCGTGAGACAGTGACAAGTCATAAGCCCAAGTGCCCATTCATCTCCACTAAACTGCCCATGCCCTCTTAACCCCCACCCCGCCAGGTCAAAGCCCAGCCCACCAGCTCAGACCCCCCCAGTTCCTTTCATGCTAATACTCATCTGACCCTCTTGCATCCCCACGACCCCGAGACCCCACCACAGCCCTAATCCTGTGTAGCAGTATATTCTCCCAAAAACAATACACATCTATCTATATCATTAGAACCCAAGCAGGGCAGGTCAAACCATTGGGGTGGGCACCTGGGTACAGGGATTGTGGTATTAAAGGTCGGAATACCAATATATTAGCTCATTTGACCCAAGAACCCCACTTGATGTAAGATTTTGTGTGTCACTCTTTCTGCATTGTCAGTTCCTGTTGTTTAGTTTAGCTAGATGGATGTATTGCATCCTCGACATGATCTTCACACCGCAAAGATGAGCCCAGTTGACCCACGTGGGCCTAGAGTGACAGAGGCGGCACCCAATTAGCGCTTAGCATCCCATATAGTATCAACTGATCTATAGGCCTCCATCCAATCCACTGTACCCTTTGTGTCCACTATACATGTTGCCATGTCGTCATCAGTGATGCTGTGTGCCCTTTTAAAGTCTTGCCCATGTAATGTTTCAGAATATTTCTTTGCTGGCAATTTGTATGATTATATAAACTTCGCTATCTTTGCAACTCATCTCCTGGTCTCATTCCCCTGACAGGGGGTTACTTTATTTTGCATATTATTGGGACACGTGCAAGGAGGCTGCCTTCATTTGGTGACCCCTTAGACGGGATTCCTTGAGTTCGCAGTAATTGCAGAGAGATCCAGGGCTTCCGTGGCAAGGCCGCCCCCACCTACAGCGGACCAGGCCCCAAAAACGCATACGCAGAAGGAGAAGGTTCTTGTGGATTCCGGTTTTGCGAATACCCCGGTGCGGCCCTAAAGGAGAGGCCCAGACGTTGTGGATATACTGATTGGAGGCTCCTGGAAGAAAACAGGCACACGAGTATACATTTCAAAGAAACAAAATGGAGACTGTTCGGAGGAATATTGAGCAACATTATTGAGGGGAACACACAGTAAATGGATGGATGAATGAACTGTGGACTGGATGATTGATTGGAGTAAAGCGCTTCTATAACATCACCCCATTTTATCGTTCTCAATAGGTTCCACAAGAATGGAACTCGCATCCGTTAGGGAGAATTCTCTGTTTAGGCTGAATTTCCTAACCTAGTGAGTCCCCAAGCAGCTTTGCTGGATTTCTGGAGTTTGTTTGTTTTCTCCTGCCCAGAGTGAGTCTCTTTTCCTCCCACTCTTGGACATGATTTGAGGGGTTCCTTTGACTGTTAGTGTGTTTTATGGGCTATGGGGTCTTTTCCTCATGTGTTTTTACTATGTGTGTTACACAGCACCCTCAGTGCAGTGACACAGGGGTGTCATAGTGACACCCCACCATAGACTCCATACCCTGGGACTGACTACTGTCTCCCAGGGCATGTAAAGTCACCATTGGCTTTACTAGTCCCAAATTATGAACAGAAACCAGTACAAACCATCATATTGTGGACGAACTGGTCGGGGCAATTCGATTGCCCCGGGGTCTGTTATTCGAGGGGGCACGTCTCCGTCCCCCATGATCGAGTTTTGGCTGGTGGCAGTGGATACTACTTTTTATATTCGACTGCGAAAATATCTCTATGGGATTTTCCCATTGTTCGAGGCTACCAACTTTAATTATTTAATTCCTATAGCCTCGAACATACTGCCGGGTTATTTATTTAATATTAATCCACCGGTTGGTATTTTTTGCCAGAACTCGATTCTAAAATGGCTTTGTGAGCCCTTTGTTCCACTTTTTGGCAGGCTTCTCCACAGAAGCCTCCAAAAGTGGTGCCACTCTGTCTGGGTACCACAGAGGGTGTGGGAGGGGGTTTAGGCACCCTGGACTAAGTTGCCTTTGCAACTCAAGTCGCACTCTTGTGTGATTGGCCCAAGTGGTGAGCCGGCCGGCTCACCACTTAGCATGTTTGATTGACAGCTAGGCTGAATGAATGGGGGTTTCTTGCATAAAAGCAGGGCTTTTGGGACTGGAACTTCAGAAGTCGCCACAGGACCTGAGAATCCGAAGAGGGAGAAGCTGAGCCGACCTGCAACGACGACACCACCGGTGGAGCCCTGCTGAACCGTCTCACCACTTCCCGACGACAGAGGAGATCTTCTTGCCGGAGAGTCTCTTCCCCTTGAGCTGGTGGGTACAACCAGTTCACTTTCCTTTTCGCCTACCAGGACGTCTAGTGGTCGAATTGCCAGTGCCAAGCACCCGGGCAACCGGATAGCCACTTACCACTGAACCGCAAATAAAAGGACCACTCCTTTGAATCGAGAAACTCTGCGGCTGGTTTCTTCCCTGGTAGCACAACAACCTCCTGCTTTCCTCCCCGCCGAGATCTTCTCTTCTGCCGGACGAAGAACTGACTCGCAACCGCTGCCAGGAACAACTGCCCCCGCTGGAGTGTTCTCACCATTTCAAGGTACTGTGTCCGCCTGGCCTCCCTTTCTATAGATTGCTACAAGGTGACAGTAAATCCTTAACCTTCTAAACTGGGCTGGCTTCTTGACCATCTAACTGGTCCCTTTCTTTTGGTCCAACTTCTTTCTGAACCTTCGAGACTTTTGTGCACTTTTCAACCGTGTGACCTTGGACACATTTCGTTCTGATCCTCTTAAAGTGGATCCGGCTTTCTGAACTCTAACTTCACTGTTTGATTCCGCCTTCCTCTCTTGCTGTGTTCTTTTGAAAGTGTTGGGATATGTTTCAATTTATGCTCTGCCTTTCTCTCCCTTTTGAACCAAATTATTAGAGTGCCATCTGCGTTAAGCGCTCACCGCTGTCTGAAAATAAGTGGGGCTTTACTTAAGACTTGTCTAATATTCTCTTAAGGGAGTGTATGTACTTTAGTAACTGTGTTTTTGAAATTGCTTGAGATTGGTGCCAGTGTGTTTTCATAGATGTGTTTTTAAATAAATAATTATATATCTTTTACACCAAAGCTCTGGTCAGTGTTTGCATGTTCTACTGTGTGTACCTGCCCTATTGTGTATGCTCTGTATACTGCCTAACTCTTCTTGAGAGAAGTCTGACTGCTCAGCCTCAGCTACCAGGTAAATCTGGGTGGTGCAGACTGCTACCAATTGGGTTTACTGCTAACTCCTGTAGTACTAAACTTTTTGCAGTGGTCCCTAAGGGAACTGCACAGGTTTCTGCCTAACAACATCACTCAACAGCAAAGATAATAAGTTAAATAGCAGTAGGAATAGAATTAGGGCGAAATGGGCATATAGCTATGAGTGTGGCTTAAACTTTGTAGCAATTGTATTTTCTCTGACAATTGTTTTAGGTATTTATTCGGGAGCATTTTTTATCTGGTGGCCCATATAAAAGAGGGAGGGGGGGCTGACCTGGAACAATAACACATCCCCTAACCTCACTGTTCTGTGCATAAATGTAACGAGGCTAACCACAGAAATGCAAGTGTTTGTAAATAAATTATAAGTTACTCACCGTAGTGACTAACGTACTCTTAGTCCTAGTCCACTTTCCTCCATACTGCATGGGCGTCCCTTCCTAGGGACGGGAGATGGATCCTTTTTCACCAGAAAAAACCTTCTTCCCCTTTAAATTTGGAGGCACACAGGATTGCAGCCCTGGGAGCATGCGCTGCCTTGACTCCGCCCTACGGTGCCACACCTCAGTGCGTCGATAATGGATTAATATTGCCTAATGACACCAGTCTTATTAGGGGGAGGATGGTGGGACGTATGGAGGAAGTACGTTAGACACTACGGTGAGTAACATATAATTACTCTTATATCCCGTCCCCTTTCCTCCATACTGCATGGGAGATGACAACTGAGTGTAGCCCCGGGGTGAAGAGGAGACCCTCCTTAGGCAAACCGGTTTCTAAGAACCGCCTGTCCAAAAACCGCATCTGATCTAGAGCCGGCGTCCAAAAAGTAGTGCTTGAAAACAGCCAAAGGGGTGGCTCATGTGGCCAGGGGACATGTTGGCCGGCGGTGGCTTATGCTGTCCCTCGTAAGCTTCTTCGATGGCCGAGACCATCCAACGGGCTATGGAGGCATTGAAGGCCGGGTACCCCGGTCTAGATCCGCCAAAGGTGACCAACAGTGCGTCTGACTTGCAGAAGCCCTTGGTCCTATCAAAGTAGAATTTCAGGGCACGCTCGACATCGAGGCAGTGCAGAACTCTCTGTGCCTCGTCTTTAAGCTCAGCAAAAACATAGGCAACACTATTTCTTCGTTCAGATGGAATGCGGAAGGCACCTTAGGTAGGAATGTTGGGTGTGTCCGCAGGACTACCTTATCCTTGTGAAACTTAGTATAGGGCTCGGAGGCGACCAGCGCTTGGATTTCTGCGAGCCGAGGTGAGGCAGACCAGCAAGGACGTCTTAATGGTGACCAGCCTGATGTCCGCGGACGCCATTGGCTGAAATGGTTTATGCGCCAGGGCCCCCAAAACTATGTTGAGGTCCCACACAGGGTGTGGCCTCTTGATGGGCGGGTAGAGCCTGACGAGTCCTGTCAAATGATTCTTGACAATCGGGTTGGAAGAGGAGAACACCTCTTCCTCTGAGTTTCTGTAGGCCCCAATGGCTGCCACGTAAGTGCGGCAAGTGTCTACATGCACGCCCGAGTGGGCGAGGTGCGCCTAGAAGAAGAGCACGTCGTCCAACGTAGATGCAAAGGGGTCGATATCTTTAGAGTCTGCCCATTAGCAGAACCTGGACCACTTGCTCTTCTACTGGGCCCTGGTAGCTTTGATCCTAGCATCCTGTATGATCTCTAGATTAGTCTGGGAAAGGCTGAGGTGTCCTAGCGTGACCCACTCTGGAACCACGCTGTGAGGGCTAGTTCTGTGGCGCGGGGAGGATGACCCTGCCCCCTGCTGTGCCAGAAGATGTGCTGGGCCCGTCGGAAGGCAAATGGCCGGTCTCCCCGAGAGGCTGAGCAGCTCCGAGGACCATGGCCTGGCTGGCCACCATGGAGCTATTAAAATGACGCTGAGGTGGTGAGACTCCTTGAACTTGCATATCACCATGTGTATCAGTGGTGTGGGTGGGAAGGCGTATGCTGTCATGTCGTTCCACAGAATCTGAAATGCGTCGCCCAGGTAGCTGGGGCCCTGTCCCAGCCAGGAGGCGAACTGTTGGCACTTTCTATTGTCCCAGGAGGCAAAGAGGTCCACCTATGGGTGTCCCAATCTGCTGAAGATCTCCTGCAGCACAAGGTTGTTCGATTGCCACTCGTAATTGTCTGCTCCCAGTCTGCTGACCCTTTCTGCTTCCAGGTTGGCTTCCCCCGAAGGTGGACAGCCGTAAGGTAGATGTTGTTCTCCAGGGACCATTCCCACATGCTGACTGCCAGTCTGCACAGTGGAGGGGATCTGGTACCTACCTGCTTGTTGACATAGAACATGCTGGTCGAGTTGTCTGTCTGAATGAGGATGACCTTGCCCCCGATAACCGGAAGGAAGGCTCTGAGCGCTAGCCACATGGCCTTCAGTTCCGGCCAATTGATGCAATACTCCTGCTGAGTCCAGGTGCTATGGATGCAGTGGTTGTCCAGAGTGGTCCCCCATCCCTCGAGAGAGGAGTCCGTGGTGATGGTGACCTGTGGGGTAGGTTGCCGGAAAGGCTTGCCCGCCCACAGGTTGCAGTCCCTGGACCACCATGTGAGGTCCGGGTGAAGAGAAGGAGGAACGTTGATCATCTGCGCCCGAGAGCCTTGCTCCTGGTTCCATGATGCTGCGAAGTGCAGCTGTATCCTCCTCATCCTGAGTCTCCTGGGAGGGGGCAGGGGGGCAGTAGTACTGCTGCCATGAGACTCAGTAGGTGTTCGTGCCACCAGGCCAACGTCAATTCTCTGCTGAGGAAGTGGGCAGTGGCTCTCTTTATGGCCGTGATCTTGTCCTCCGAAGGAAAAACTCTGAGCATGTGTCCCATATGAGCCCCAAGAAGGTCAGTCTCTGCGTAGGCTGCAGCGGCGACTTCTTGAGATTGAGCGAAAAGCCCAGATCGTGCAGTGTGTTCATAAGAGCGTGGGAAGTGCGGTGCACTGCTTTCGGATATAAAGCCCTGACGAGCCAGTCGTCGAGGTACTGGTAGATGTGGTGGGCCGCCACTGTATTAATCAGCCTGGTAAAGACCCTGGGGGTCGAATTGAGGCCGAAGGGAAGCACCTTGCATTGGAAATAGTAGCACATGATCCTGAATCGTAGAAAACAACGATGAAACTGCCAAATCGGGACGTGTAGGAGCACATCCAGTCTCCCTTGCACAATGTCTCCGCTATTAAAGCTGGCGTAACCATCTTGAATTTTTGTAGAGGTAGGGAGAGGTTGAGGGTGAAAAGGTCCAGCACAACTCTCAGGCCCGCCTGGTTCTTTTTCTGAATGGCGAAAATCCTGGAGTAGAAGCCCAAGCCTCGCTGGTACTTCCTCCACTGCCTGGCTCTCGACGAGTGACCGGATCTCTGCCAAAAGAGTTGCTGTCCCAATCTGTGGGACTGGAGGGGAAGAGGCTTGGATGGGTAGGCAGTACCCAGTGGATACTACGGAGAGGATTCAGTGGTCCACAAAATTCTGGCGCCAGAAGTGTGCATGGAGAGCAAGCCTGACCACCAATGGACACACGTGGACCTGGAGGGGCTTTTCATGCCTTCTTTCCCTCCCCCCACCCCCCGAGGCTGTTGCAGAGGAGGGGGGACTGGAAAAAGCCCTTAGTGCCGCCCCCCCCCGTTTTTGTTACTTGCGCCGATGTTGGGTCGGCGAACGGTCCAGAAGCCGCAGAAACCTCCGCATGTACCCCCCCTTGTCCGAGCGCTGCAGTGACTGGGTGTACGTTTTGGGCATGGTCTTTGTAAGGATGGATAAAGAAGTTGCTGTTTGTGAGCTGCTTTTCTTTTTATCAAGTTCCTACTCCGTAGTGGAGTGGAAGAGGTCATCCCCCTTGAACGGCAGGTCTAAGATGCGTTCCTGGACATCCGGGTTGAATTTAGTAGCACAGATCTAGGCCGTCCTTCTCATGTTCGTGGCAATGCAGATGGCCCGGCCAGAGTTGTCAATGTGGGCCACGGTGATCCCCATGATGTCTTGTGCCACCATCTTGGCCTCTGCCAGTCCCGCCTTGAATCGTGATTGGCTCTGCGCCGGAAGCTCTGGGATGAAATATGCAATTTCCCACCAAAGCCTCTGGTTAACGGCTGCCAGCAAGGCATTTGCATAGGCTTGACGAAGATGCAGGGACGCCTTACAATACAGCTTCTTCCCATACGCCTCCAATATCATCTCCTCCTTGCCTAGCAGCGCCGCAGACGAGGAGGCCCAGGACGACTGAGGCTTGAAGTATAGTGATGCCGCAGCAATCACTGAGGAGTGCGGCTGAGGTAGACCGATAGCAAGAGTGTATCCGCTTCATCTGCCTGTACTTGGCGTCCAGGCGTCAATTGACCAGCTGGACTGATTGGGGATAGAGCCAGCCCTTTTTGACCAAGCCGACGACGTCCTTCTGCATCAGGATCCCCGTTCTCGCTGAGGGACGTAGCGTGAGGACTTCGGCAAGGACCCCCTCTGCTGGTTGCTCGACCTCGGGTTGAGGAAAGCCCAAGTACTCTGCCAGCCCTGCAAGACGTTTGTGAAAGGCCTTGGCTGACGATGGTGTGTCAGGGTCCTCTTCCTCGTCTGAGGCAACCTAGGGGTCCACTTGGTCTGGCACCGGTGGGGGGGGTGCTGGGAGCCAAAGGCTGAGGTGTGGAGACCGGAGGCTGGTACGGAACTGCATGCACTATCGGTTGGGGGGCCGGAGGGGGCAGCGGAAGCTGCACAGTGGCCAGGGGCGTCTGTACTGGGGCCTGCAGCGCTGGAGACATTGGCGGGAGCAAGTCCCTGATGGCATACCTGAGGATTACCCCAATCCGAGGAGATTTCATGAGCCCAGGGAACTTTTTGAAAAATCTGTCCTCACAGGCCGGAGGGGTGGGAGGTGAGATCGACGGGGTAGCGGGCGGCTTCTGGAGTCGTTGGGTGCCCTGCCCATATGGATGCAGCGGGAACCTTCCCTGCGCAAATGAAGTATAGGCTGTAGGCCACATACCTGGTTGACACCAGTCCCACCTTGACACTTGTTCCTCCACCTGCTCTCTTCCTTGGTGCGGTATCGGGCGGGTGTCCGTAATGTCTGGCACGGCGAGTCCTTGGAAAGGAGTCTCCTTTTCGGGGTGCGCTGAAAAGAGTGGCCTTACCTTGGGCCTGGATTGAGGTTTGTCCTTCAGGTTGCCTGGATGCTCTCTCAGGAAGAGCTCCCTCCACCTGGCTAGCCTATTCTTCAGAGACCTACAGGAAAGCGCGTTGCATGTGGTACAAGCTTGCCAGCCGTGGTCTGGGCCAAGGCAAAGTAGGCAGAGGGCGTGGGGGTCTGAAGACGGAAAGAGCCCGTCACAGGATGGGCACCTGCTGAATCCTGTCTAAGTCGAGATGCGCCGGGCAGGAGCGAGACGACCGAGAATCAATGATAAAACGACAAAATGACAGAAAAGAAGTTTCCGCGCATGGAATTAAATGGCCGTAGCCAAACCCAGGAGCGCTGGTGAATTCGGCACATTTCCGTCGACGCAAAAAAGGGGACTGAGGTGTGGCGCCAGAGGGCGGAGTCAGAGCAGTGCATACTCCCAGGGCTGCACCCCTCTAAATTAAAAGGGGAAGAAGGTTTTTTCTGGTGAAAAAGGTTCTGTCTCCCGCCCCTAGGAAGGGACGCCCATGCAGTATGGAGGAAAGGGGACAAAACTAAGAGTATGACAATGAAAGCTCACCAGATGCAAATAATGTTACTTTGCCACCCCCTACCATGTTTACAACATTGCAAAATACCTCACAACCTATTTCCATGTCTACCTCAAAGTCAAATGAAATGCATTTCTTAGTGCCCATTACAGTATTTGAAGTAGCATTAAGCTCTTCGCCCCCCCCTCCACCCTTATGGTGTTTATACAAGATAACGCAGAGGTTAATGAAAACGAGAACGTGAACGCTGGTACTTTTCCAATGTCTCAGACAGCCTATGAATGTTCAGAAATCACTGTGTACCACTGATAGACTTTAGCAGGCCGGTAGGGAAATGACAATCCCTCTTACAGTATAGTAGAATGAGGAGGCAAACAACAATTTAAGTATGATGCATACCGTGGTCTTGGGCTAGATAAAGTAGAAGACATCCGTCACCCAGGCCAATTTAACAAGTGATACTCAGATATGAGTGCCTCGGGGAAAAGAGCTACTAATGGTAGTTGCTATGTGTGTTCACTGATAGCACACCCATCTGGAATGCCAAAGATTTTGGTACCTCAGGGGGTCCCTCTGGTAGAAACTCAATGCTTCATCCACCTCACTATGCAGTAAAAAGAAAGAGCACCTTCCAGGCACACACAGTAAGAATGAAACTCCGTCCACCTGACCAGAGGATCTGCAAGTAGGGATCACAAAGTGCAAAATGTTTCAAGGAGTCATTCCTAGCTATTGAGGGAACAACATTCGGGGAATGAAAAGTACCAGTGGGTACCAACACACGCTGCAACAAAACCCTTGTCATCCCGACCTTCGAAAAGGCACAGCCGCCCTAATGGACTATTACTGGGTGTGCAGCAAACAGGCATACTTGCACATCCCACCTTCATGGAGGGGCTACTGTGCTTTGGCAACGCGCCATTCCGCACTGCTAGTGATACCAGAGGAGCATGTGAAGGGGGGAGCGGTGCCAACAGGACTACAATCCGCACCATGGCCAACAGAAGCATCACCCAGTCTTCTGCATACTGTCTGAGGAAGACCAAGAAGATAGCTTGGCTCGAAGGAAGCATGCCTCAAACTACATCTCCCAAGATTCCTCTGACCTCCTCGCCCAGATCCCTGATGAATACACATTCTTCAACTCAGCAGAGACATTTCTAGCATCAATTATACCAAGCATTCAAACATGAACAAATGCCAAGTGGCTCCAAATCGTACTCTGGCAGCTGATCCAGCTAGCAAATGACACTGAAGAAGGATTTAACGTCATCAAGGTGGAACTAAGAGCACTGTGGCTCATGATGATGCAGAACCGCTACGTCGTGGACATCCTCACAGCAATGGAAGGCAGTGTTTGCAAAAAGATCAGAGGTTCATGTTGCACGTTCGTACCTTCTTCAGATGCTGAAAACGGGACCCTGTCGCACGTGATTGCAGCAGTAGATGAACTTGGGGTGAGAATGAAAAAAGAAGGGAGGGGTGCAGAACAGCGACTGGTTCACCATGGCATTCTGCTGGGTGCCTTTGTGGCATGGGACTGTGATGAAGATGCTCATCCCTATCATTGTGTTCTTCCTGCTAACCTTCTGTGTGTGCCAGTTAGGGCTCTGATGCTGTGCAAAAGCTGTTCCCAGCAGTGCAATGATGATGGTAACAATTGGTAATAGACCCACTAATAACAGAGTCTCGTGAGACACAAGAAGCACAAGTGGAAACTGGGGAGAGTGACAAGCCCAAGTATTGCATGGTAGCTATACTTAATACTGGGCATGTGGTAGATAAATACCTAGCGGGTGATGGGGGATGGATATATATGACACGCACTCCTGAAGAATATGCAAGGTGAGGAGAGAGTATGAGAAGTGTGTGTAGAGCATGGATGCCCATCAAGGGTACCCTTGCATGGCATTAGGCAGTTATAAGGGCTGAAGAACGCCAACGTACTGGGGGTGGGTATTCGTTAATTTAGGAGTAACGAAGGGGGAGAATGTTGGGAAGGAGATGATCCTTGCCCCCCCCTTTGCGCCACTCCAGGTGAATAACACATGCATTAGCCAAGGTGGGAGGCACAGCCAGCCCCTGCAGCGTCAAGTTGCCCAACATCCCATAGCAGATAAACACACACACACACCATAGACCCTAGCCCTGCTATAAGAAGCCATTTTGAACTAGGCCAGACGCCATCTTTTCTACCAAGCCCAAAAATCAGTAGAAATGCAGCTCTCCCATCCCCAGCGCCTCGCACAGCCAGCCCACACCATCGCCTCCCCCTTGCCAGCTCAGTGCGAGCCCTGTTCTCATGGAAGTCCAGCCATGCCTTGTTACAATCCTGTAGTATTGTTTCCCAAAGAATGTGCTCTGCTGAGAGCGTGAGACAGTGACAAGTCATAAGCCCAAGTGCCCATTCATCTCCACTAAACTGCCCGTGCCCTCTCAATCCCCACCCTGCCAGGCCAGAGCCCACCAGCTCTGACCTCCCAGTTCCATTCACGCTAATACTCATCTGACCCTCTCGCGCAACCCCCCCCCCCACCCTTGCTCCCCAAGACAACAAACGTCTACCTATATCACGAGAACCCAAGCAGGGCAGATGGCAGATCAAACCTTTGGGGTGTGCACCTGGGTGTGGGAATCACTGAACTTAGAGGTCGGAATGCCAATATATTCGCTCATTTGACCCAAGAATCCCACTCGATGTAAGATTTTGTGTCTGTCACTATTTCTGCATTGTCAGTTGCTGTTGTTTAGTTTAGATAGATAGTTGTATTGCATCCTCGACATGACCTTCGCACCGCGGAGATGAGCCCAGCTGACCCACATGGATCAAGAGTGACTGAGAAGCGGCCAATTAGCACCTGCCATCCCATATAGTATCCAAATTAACAAGGGGGGTCCTGGGAGTCCCTCTGCCAGACATTAGTCCTGGTTACGAGAGACTTACCCAGAGTATTTAGCTCACTATCTTTCACAGAGAGGAAATATCCCAAACATATCAGCATTTGTCCTGCCCTGGGGCAGTCGGGCACTGAAATGCTAGGCAATTCTCCTCTGAATAAGAGTACCAACAGAAACCCAAGACACGTGTTTCGGTCTGGTTGGACCTCATCTGTAGGGTGGATCTGTGCCTCTCTAAGAATAGTGAGCAAGGGGTCCACGTCTGGATTCCCCTAGTAATTTAGGGTGAGACCCAAAGTTACTTAAATATGCAAATTAACAAGGGGGGTCCTGGGAGTCCCTCTGCCAGACATTAGTCCTGGTTACGAGAGACTTACCCAGAGTCTTTAGCTCACTATCTTTCACAGAGAAGAAATAACCCAAACATATCACTATTTGTCCTGCCCTGGGGCAGTCCAGCACCGAAATGCTAGGCAATTCTCCTCTGAATAAGAGTACCAACAGAAACCCCATTTATCCCATATAGTATCAACTAATCTATAGGCCTTCATCCAATCAACTGTACCCTTGTGTCCACTATACATGTTGTCATCATGTCGTCATCAGTGATGCTGCGTGCCCTTTTAAAGTGCTGCCCATGTAATGTTTCAGCAGAGCGCTCTCGGGCAGCAGAGCTCTTTGCTGGCAATTTATATGATTATATCAACTTTGTTATCTTTGCAACTCATCTCCTGGTCTCATTCCCCTGACAAGGTTTTACTCGGGACACGTGCAAGGAGGCTGCCTTCACTTGTGGCAGAAAGGCAGACTTGAGGGGCAAAGAGGCTGCCCTTTTCTTGGAGCATAGGAAAAAAAAAAAAAAAGAGTGCCTTGCCTACCTGTAGAGGTTGAAATGTCTCGTCGTTGAACTGCCTACTCATTCTCATTTATAAAGCTGAAACAGAAATACCAGAACTGTGGTTATGTATAATACTGTCAGTTGATGTCACATTTGAAGTTGGTTGCAGTAGTGACATACCGTGGAACCAAGGAGTCCGTTTTCCCCAGTAACAGTAATGGAAGGGTGATTAAGGGGAGAAAAACAACCCAAGAAGCATACTGACAATTATACCAGAGGTACTGCAGAGGTTACGACTATTTGTATAATTATAGATGGAGTGGCTAATCTATTTTCAGACCTGTGGCAAAGCAATCTTGGAAGGAAGACATCCAGGATTACCATTGATGCTATTTTCGTGGCTAACTTTGGAAATGGATCTCTTCAACTGTAAGCTGGATAACAGTAGATTGTTTTATTAACTTTATTTAATTTGGACCTTACAAGAACTGGTTCAAGACTTTATTCTTCTGTTTGAACTTTTGGAGAAATTGACTTTGAACAATCCTGGGGAAGGGATTTACCTAGGACAGGTGAAGGTCATCCAATTTCTGATTGTTTATTTTTTATTCATTATATGTTGTTGATCATTGCTAGAATGGATTTCTAAACTCTGCTCTGGTGAACAGAAGTGTAGGAGGACACCCTTGTCAGTAAAACAGGGAAAACTTCCATGAAGATAGCCAAGACACTTCAAGGTAGCTTGGAGAGCAGCCAACGCAAAGTCTCAGGAGTAGTGGGGTGATCTGAGGTCTTGGATGAGCACACACAGAGGGATGGCAAGAATTACCCTTAGACAGTGATATATAAAAATATACCATTTATTAGGCCCAAGAATTAACAAGCGAATAAAGAAAAGCACAATAATATCACTACTTAAACAGACACTATGTAAAACATATGTACAGTCACTTTTTGGTCAATGCAGTAAAATGTGGAATCGCGCCAATACCTGTAAGTAGGAAAAGCAGCCAACCTTTATCACATTGGCAAACTTCAGAGACGCATAACTGTAACTTTATCATTCCAGCTCTACGAAGATTGGAGCATTGTGCTCAGTGTCAGATGCGCACGTAAAAGCGCTCAGCCATGCGTAAAGACACAAAGTGCAATATTCAAGGGGGTGGAAAAGTTAGAGAGAGGATTCTGAAGTGCATTCAGAGATTCAGGAAAACTCTGCATACTCCAGCTGTTAGATCTCTCTGCAGCATTTGACCTTGTCGACCATAACAATCTACCTTTGTCACTCGCCAAGGACTTCAACTTTACCAATGATGCTACATCGTGGGTGAGATCCTTCCTAGCAGATTGCATCTCCAGAGTCACCATAGGCAAAGAAGCGACTGATCCCATCCCAGTCCCCATCGAGGTACCCCAAGGTAGGCCTTTCTCCTACTCTATACAATGCCTACACAAAGCAGATGACACCCAGATCCTCATACCCATTTCAAGTAACTATGACCAGGATACTGCTACCATTAATAAAATATACGCCATCATCCAAAATTGGATGGCTTTGAATAGTCTTTGTCTTAACGATGAGAAGACTGAAGTACTCATTGTAGGATCCCCCACCAAAATAGCTTCCCTCCATCTAGACTACTCCTCCATCAATATTGACGGTACTCTGATCCCGGTACTAAATCAAATTAAAACTCTAGGAGTATAGCTAGATGCTAATCTTACCATGACCAAGCATGTTAACACACTATCTTCTTCCAAGGCGTATACCTTCAAACTTATCGCTTTAAGTCGACAATTTGACCCCTACTAACTGCCTCACCCTGGCTAGGGTTTTGTTAATATCTAAGGAACAAGTTACTTACCTATAACTGTTGTTCTCCAGAATGGGTCTGGCATGGATTCATATGCTCATGAACATTCCCCGTCGGCAGGCTGGGAATCCTTGGTAAAGAAAAAATCAGTATCAGTTTAGTTTCTGAGCTGTCTTTCTTAGTAGTAACCAATCACTGATCTCTGGGTCATACTGCCCCAAGCCAATGACTGCCCTCTCCCTAAGCCCCTCCACTGGCAGCCATCCTCAGATTTGGTAGCAAGTACAGTGGGAGTATGACCAAGTGAAGAGCCGCAGAAGGGAAGGAGGGAGTGTTCACATGTGAATCCATGCCAGGCCCATGTTGGAGACCAACAGTTACAGGTAAGTAACTTGTTCCTTCTCCAGCATGGGGTCTGGCATGGATTCACATGCTCATGAATTTAAGAATACATAGCAGTACACACATGCGCAACCACGGGAGGTGGCAAAGGCTCAACATTAAGCAACTCTTACCTCCTCACTGGGCCCACCTTCAGGCGAACAGGTTGCACAGCACTGCTTGGCTGACCCTGGACTCCTCCCTGGAGACCCAATCGACGCAGTAGAATCTCGTGAAGGTGTGCGTCGACCTACACGTAGCAGCCCTGCAGATGTCCAGCAGGGGCACACCAGACAGGAACGCCATAGTAGCAGCGATCACACTGGTCGAATGGGCTCTCGGACGGCCGGGCAGCAATCGGTTTGCCAACCGGTGACAGTGCATAATGCAGCCGGAGAGCCATCTGGAAATGGAAGCCTTCGAGAGAGCCTTCCCTTGGTTCACAGGTCCAAAGTTCACAAACAGCTGTGACGTCTTCCGAAAACTCTTCGTGCGGTCCACGTAGAACTTCAGCGCTCTAGCTACATCCAGCGAGTGCAAAGTCCTCTTGGCCGGCGACGAAGGCGAAGGGAAGAAAACTGGTAACACTAAGGACTCGTTGAGATGGAAGTCAGACGGCACTTTGGGCATGAAGGAGGGGTGCGTCATCAGCACCACCCTCGTGTCGTGAAAAGTCAAGTATGGAGGCTTGCAGGATAGGGCCTGGATCTCTCCCACTCGTCGTGCGGAGGTGATGGCCACAAGGAATGCTGTTTTCCACGACAGGAACTTCAATGGTGCAGAATGCATAGGCTCAAATGACGCCCCCATGAGCCTGGTCAGCACCACGTTGAGCTCCCACGCCGGGGCTGGAGTCTTCACCGGCAGGAACGATCGGAACAGTCCCTTCATAAATTCCTGCACCAGGCGATGAGACCACAAGGACTGCCGTCCTGTCGTTCTAGTGTATCGAGAGATCGCTGCCAGATGTATCTTGATGGAAGCGTGAGCTAGTCCAGCCTTGGCCAGCGACAGTAGGTATGGTAGCACTTGAGTGGCTGCAATCCGTAGAGGGTTAATCTTCTGTGCACGGCACCAGAGAACCTCTTCCACTTATGTCCGTAGCACTTGAGAGTTGAGGACGCCCTGGCCTTTGCAAGAACCGCTCTGCAGTCAGCCTGGATATCGTACACCCCAAACTCTAGTGCTGCAGGAGCCAGGCCTGCAAGTTCAGCGACTCCGGGTCGTGATGAAGGATGGTGCCTCCTTCTCTGGAGAGAAGATCTGCGTCAGTCGACAGTTTGACTGGTGGAGACGCTGACAAGTCCAGAAGGTCTGGGAACCAGATCTGTCTCGGCCACGTCAGTGCGACGAGGATCATCCTGCACCAGGACCTCTTGATTTGGTTGAGGAGTCAGAGCAGCAACGGCAACGGAGGGAATGCATACAGGAACAGGCCGTCCCAGGGGAACGAGAAAGCATCGCCCATACTCCTCGGCTGGGGAAATCTGCTGGCAAACCTCCGGCACTTCAAGTTTGTTGCTGTCGTAAACAGGTCTATCTGGGGATTGCCCATCGCTGGAAGACGATCCACTTGATCCTGACGCAGTTCCCACTCGTGGCACGAGCGTAGCTCCCTGCTGAGTGAGTCGGTGATGGTGTTCTTTATCCCTGCCAGATGAAAGGGACCAGAAACACTCCCTGGGCAACGGCCCAATGCCACAGATCCTGTGCTTCCTTGGATAGGGCTGGATATCTGGTTCCTCCCTGCTTCCGGATGAAGAACATCCTGGTAGTGTTGTCGGTGAAGATCCTCACCACCTTGCCCTTGAGGGACGGGAGAAAGGATCTGAGGGCCCAGAAGACTGCTCGGAGCTCCAGGATGTTGATGTGGAGGGGTTTCTCCTCCGGGAGCCAAAGGCCTCTCGCGTGAAGATCTCCCGTGTGCGCTCCCCACCCCTCCAGGGAGGCATCCGCGGTCACCGTCACCTGGTGAGCTGGGGGTCTGAAAGTCTGTGCCCGCCACAAGATACTAATTTCTCGTCAAGAGAGATCCTGTCTTCGAAGCTGCCCTTCGCTTGCATCCATCGGTCGTCGAGGTACTCCTGTAGAGGACGCATCCGAAGCCTACACAGGCGCACTAGATATATGCATGAGGACATCATCCCGAGAAGGGACTTGATGGACCTCACCCTGGCCACGTCCGTGGCCAGCAGACGCTGCACCTTGCCCAGTTGTCCTTCCCTCCGACGGTGAGGCTAATCGCGTAACTGTATCGAGCTTGGCTCCCAGAAACAGTGCGACCTGCGACGGGACCAGGTGGGATTTGGGGAAGATGGAGAATCCCAGGTCTGTGAGCAGCAGGACGGTCTTTGCTGTGTGTTTGACGGCGAGTGCCCTTGTCCTTGCCCAGATGAGCCAATCGTCCAGGTAGGGATAGACGTGGACCCCCTGTAGGCGCAGCCGCACCGCCACCGGTGCTAGGCACTTGGTGAACACCCTGGGCGCCGACTTCAATCTGAATGGGAGGGCCTTGAACTGGTAGTGCCGTCCTTGGACCACGAACCTGAGGAACTTTCGTTGTCCTTTTAGAATGGGAATATGAAAGTACGCATCCTCCAAATCCAACGACGATAGGAAATTGCCTTCCTCCAGCTGTCCCAGCACGTGCTGGAGGGTGACCATCCAGAACTTCTGTGCCTTGATATACTTGTTTAGTCGACGCAGGTCCAGGATGGGTCGCCATCCGCCTGTCTTCTTTCTGATGAGGAAGTATCTTGAGTATACTCCAGAGCCCCGGAGCATCTTTGGGACGAGCTCGATGGCACCTTTTTTGAGCATTGCCTTTACCTCCAACAGCAGTTGAGGGACGCGATTCTCCTTCCTGGCCAAGGGAGGAATGCGGGGGCACTTCTTTAGAAATTCGAGCGTGTGCCCCTGGGCCAGGGCATCCGGCACCCAACGGTCGGTGGAGATGGATTCCCACACGCGGACGAACCTCGACAGCCGGCCTCCCACCGGGGTGCTTCGGCCGGTTCAGTCTTGCTTGGCAGCAGCCTTTCTGCCTTGGCCTCCTTGGCGACGACGGCGAGATCCACCTGACTTGCCTCCGAATCCCTTGGAGGCACCTTGCTTGCCTCTGACGTTCCGAAAGGGCGGCCGTCGTTGCTGCAGAACTCCCAAGGCCCGAGCCGTCTCCGTGTCGGTCTTGATGGCCTGAAGGGAGTCATCCACTGTCTTCCCAAACCGGTTGTTCCCGTCGAAGGGCATGTCAAAAACTTTGGCTTGTACGTCTTGGCGGAAATCCGTCGCCTTGAGCCACCCCCGCCGTCGAAGGCAAACGCTGTTGCCCAATTGGCGGAAACCGGTGTCGGCAATGTCTGTGGCCACCGGTATGGCGTGGTCAGACGCCACCTCACCCTCCTGCAGGATCGCCAGGGCCTCTGCCCTCTTGTCGTCCGGGAGAAAGTCCAACAGGGGGGCGGCGATCTTGTACCACAACTCCCTGTCATAACGGGCCACAATCGCTAGGGCGTTGGCCGCCTTAATCGTCGTCGCCGCAGACGAGATGACGTCGTCCCATGGCATCTAGTTTCTTTCCCTCGCCGTCCGGCAGGGAAGTAGAAGTTGAAGCCGATGCCCCCCCTTTCTTCTTGGCCGCTGCCGAGACAACCGAACCCGGGGTCGGTTGCACTCTAAGGCACAAAGGGGCGGCGTTGGGGACCGGTGCCTCTTGGCAGGTGTCGTGGATGGGTTCTTCAGGAGAGTAAGTCCCTCGTCCCATATGTCATCCAGCAACGGCACCGCGAAGAAAGTCTTCCTCTTGGCCTCGCGCCGTTGGTAGAGGAAGCCCTCCTTCTCTTCAGGGCAGAGCTGGAAAAGCTCGGACCCCCTGGCAATCATGGCGTGAAACAAGCCAATTTCGTCGGGTGGAGATGCCCGAGGAATCTGCGATGGGAGGTCAGTCCCATCGTCACCACCGTCGTCATCATCCATCCCCGTCGTGGCCGTATCTGTTCCTGTGTCATCCCTCGGGATCGGGGAAGGAGACAAAGGCTGAGAGGGCCGTGAGGGCTGAAAAGGCGGGGCTGGACGAATCCTCGTCCTCTTGTTTGGAGGGCTTCCCGATGGACCCGGCTCAGTGGGGTCATCCGTCGGGGGTAGGGGCAATCTCGTCCTCATCTCCGTGCATAAGGCTTGGATTGCTGTCAAAATGGCCACCGAGTTGTCCTGTGGCTCGGGCTTCGACGGGCGCGCCGGTTGCTCCTCCTCCACGGGAGCCTCGTCGTCGCCACCCTCGCCCTCGTCGTCCCCCTCGTCGGGATCCCTTCCGTGGGAACAGGCCTCTTCCAAATACTTGTGGAGTCCCTCTTCGACTAGCTGCTCCTCGGAGGCTGTGTCTGTAACGGTCACTGCCCCCCTCTTTTTCCACTGGGGTATTCACGGGGGTCTTCTCGATGGGCTTAAAGGAGGATTCCATCCGCGGAGGCAGGGAAACTCTGGGCCCCGAGGTCGCCTCCGCTGGGGTAGCTTCCACAGGCTTTGCCAGGGCTGCAGCGACTCCTTCAATAGAGGCCTTGGCCGGGTGAATCAAGGCTTTAACCACCTTAGGGGGAGGGTCACCGCTTCATTCCCCTTCGGCCGGTTCCTTCGAGATCGACCGGGGCCTCTCCAGAAGCTTAGCTTGGTTCTCAGATTTTCTCTTCCCCGAGCCAGAGCGTTGGCTCGTGGTTGATGGCATCGGTGAAGGTGCGCCCTGCCTGGCAGCCGTGGAGCCCAACCGTTCGGCATTCGTGGTGCCCACAGACTCGCAGTGCTTTGCCTTCTGTTGGGCCCCCGTCGCCGGGGCGCCCTCACAGGACTTAGAAGACCGCTCAGACTTCTTCTTCTTCTCACCTGCTAGGCTCTTGCCTTCCAGCCAGTTGGCGAGACAGGTCCGACGATCCCTCATCGTACCTTCCGACATGTTCATGCAAAACGCACAGTCCTTCTCCACGTGCGGTTTGTCTTCGTGAAGGCAGTAGAGGCACCTCGAGTCCTCGTCCTCCTTGACCACATTCTGTAATCCGCATCCAGGATAGTTCCTAAACAGCTTGGATCCGGGTGTCGAGCTTCCTTTCTCCTGGACCATGTCCAAGGGGTAGGCCTCAGAAACTTCTGGAATCCTCCAAAAAGCGTAACTCGATGAAAACTTCACCCTTGAGGGGCGTAGAAAATTCCGAAATGGGTCCCCGTTGATCGGAAGTATAAACGGTGGAGCTTGAGGCTCGATTTAACTGAAAAATTAGATAAATCTCTTTGAAAAAAGAACAAAACGCAGTAAAAGCTCAAGAGCTATAGCATGAGGACTCCCAACACTTGAACGTGCGGTAAAAATCTGAGGATGGCTGCGAGGGGCTTAGGGAGAGGGCAGTCATTGACTGGGGGCAGTATGACCCAGAGATCAGTGATTGGTTACTACTAAGAAAGACGGATCAGAAACTAAACGGATACTGATTTTTTCTTTACCGAGGATTCCCAGCCTGACGGGGAATATTCATGAGCATGTGAATCCATGCCAGACCCCATGCTGGAGAAATTGGACTATTGTAATGTGCTACTGCTAGGTACCTCCATATCTAATATCACCAAACTGCAGCTCATGCAAAATAAAGTCTTCAGGGCAGCATTAGGGATAAGAAAGTTCGATCATATCACCAAGACTAGAAAGGACGCCCATTGGTTACCCATTAAGGCTAGAATCATCTTTAAAATACTCTGCATTACCTACAAATGTCTTGCTAAAAAAGCCCCCCTTTACCTCAACAAAGCCATACAGAAAAAATAATTCATTAGTGTTAGTGAGAATTCTCTGTAAAGGCTAATTTCCCAAACCTAGTGAGTCCCCCAGCAGCTTTGCTGGATTTTTGGGGTTTATTTTTTTCCTCCTGCTAAGAGTGAGACTCTTTTTCTCCCACTCTTAGACATGATTTGAGGTGTTCCTTTGACTTTGTATGTGTTTTATGGGCTATGGAGTCCTTTACCCCATAGGGCTTCATGTGTTTTTGGTATGTGGGTTACACGGCACCCTCCGTGCCGTAACCCAGGGGTGTCGTAGCGACCCCCAAACATAGACTCCATACCCTGGGACTGACTACTGTCTCCCAGGGTATGGAAAGTCACCATTGGCTTTACTAGTCTCAAACCGAGAACAGAACCAGTACAAATTATCCTATTGTGGACGTACTGGTCAGGGCAATTTGATTGCCCCCCGGACCGAGTTTTGGCTGGTGGCAGGGGATACTACTTTTTATATTCGACCGCGAATATATTCCTATGAGATTTTCCCATTGTTCAAGGCTACCACTTTTTAATATAGCCTCGAACATACTGCCGGTTTATTAAATTAATATTAATTCACCGGTTGGTAATTTTTGCCGAAACTTGGTTCCAAAATGGCGTTTGTGTTCGCTTCTGTGACTCCAACCCAAGTTGAGCTCTTTGTTCCACTTTTTTTGGCGGGCTTCTCCACAGAAGCCTCCAAAAGTGGTGCCACTCTGTCTGGGTACCACAGGGGGTGTGGGAGGTGGTTTAGGCACCCTGGACTGAGTTGCCCCGGCAAATCAAGTCGCACTCTTGTGTGATTGGCCCAAGTGGTGAGCCGCCCGGCTCACCACTTAGCATGTTTGATTGACAGCTAGGCAGAATTATTGGGGGTTTTCTGCATAAAAGCAGGGCTTTGGGGACTGGAACTTCAGAAGTCGCCACAGGACCTAAAGAATCCGAGGAGGGAGAAGCCGAGCTGCAAACGACGACACCACCGGTGGAGCCCTGCAGAACCGTCTCACCACTTTTCCCGACAACAGAGAAGATTTCTAGCCCGGAGAATCTTCTTCCTTTGACTGGTGGGGATAACCAGTTTGCCTGTCTTTTTCGCCTACCTGGACCATCTCGTGGCCGCCTTGCCCGTGTCAAGCACCCCGGCAATCGGAATACCACGGTTTACCACTACCGCGAAGAAAAGGGTGGTACCTTGTAACCGGGAAACTCCACGGCTGGTTTCTTCCCTGGCAGCGCAACAACCTTCAGCTTTCCTCCATGTCGAGACCTCCTCTTCCTCTGGACGAAACACCGACTTGCACCCGCTGCCAGGAACAACTGCCCCCGTTGGAGCGTTCTTCCCACTTTCAAGTACTGTGCCCCGCCTGGCTTGCCTTGCGACAGATCATTCGGGTGACAGTAAATCCTCGACTTTCTAACCTGGGCTAGCCTGGGACCTGTTAACTAACTTTTCCTGACTTGATTCAATCTTTTGTGAACTTTCTACAAAGACTCTTTGGGCATAACCCCACTGTGTGATCCTGGACACCTTTCGCTTGCTCTCTCTAAGAGTGGTAAGTAAACGAAATTGGCAAACAAGGACGGCGAGACTCAGCGCAAGGACCTGAATTATAAGGAGTGGTGTGAGGAGCGCTGCGGGTGAGTGTAGGGACTTGCCAAGTCCTCCACCAATAAGACAGAACCAAGTTGTTTGTTACAGACACACTGCGCGCACACACAATATAAATTGCAGTTGGTGTATGTTTATTTCCCAAGAAGGTAGCCTTTAAGCTTTCAATTGTCCTTGCTACTGCATATCAAATGGAGCCCACGATTCTTCTAATCTTTGTTACTTGCCACAATTATTGTGATATTAGGAACAAGTTACTTACCTGTAACTGTTGTTCTCCAGCATGGGTCTGGCATGGATTCACATGCTAATGAAAACTTTCCCCGTCGTCAGGCTGGGAATCCTCGGTAAAGAAAAAATCAGTATCAGTTTTGTTTCTGATCTGTCTTTCGTAGTAGTAACCAATCACTGATCTCTGCGTCATACTGACCACAGCCAATGACTGCCCTCTACCTAAGCCCCGCGTCTGGCAGCCATCTTCAGATTTTTACCGCACATTCAAGTGTTGGGATCCTCGTGCTATTGCTCTCGAGCGTTAGTGCTTTTTTTTCACGTGTTTTTCTCAGAAAAATGTCTCTTTTTTCGGTCAAAAGAGCCTCAAGCTCCACCGTTTCTTCATCCGATTAACGGGGACCCGTGTCGGATTCGTCTACGCCCCTCAAGGGTGAAGATTTCGTCGAGCCACACTTTTGGAGGACTCCAGAAGTTTCTCAGGCCCATCTCGGACATGGCCCAGGAGAAGGGAAGCTCGACGCCCGGAAAGCTGTTCAGGGTCTGCCCTGGATGCCAGCTTCAGAATGTCTTTAAGGATGACGAACACTCCCTTTGCCTTTACTGCCTACATGAGGACAAGACGCACGTGGAGAAGGATTGTGCGTTTTGCAGAAATATGTCGGAGCGGACCATGAAGGACCGCCATCAACGTCTCGCCAACTGGCTGGAAGGAAAGAGCCCGTCAGGCGAGAAGAAGAAGAAGAAGTCCGAGCTGTCTTCTAAGACCTTTGAGGGCGCCCCGGCGACAGGGGTCCAACAGAAGGCCAAGCACCGTGAGTCCGCTGGCATCGGGAGTGCCAAACGGTCGGGCTCTACGGGCGCCGGTCAGGGCGCATGCTCCCCGGCGCCATCAACCACGAGCCAACGCTCTGGCTCGGGTAAGAGGATGGCCGAGCACCCGGCGAAGCTCCTGGAGAGACCCCGGTCGAGCTCGAAGGCCTTAATCCACCCGGCAAAGGCCTCTATCGCGACAGTCGCGGCGGCCCTGGCTCAGCCTGTGGAGGCTACACCAGTGGTGGCGACCTCGGGGCCCAGAGTCTCCCTGCCACCGCGGAGGGAGTCCTCTTTCATGCCCATCGACAGGACCCCCGTGAAATCTCCGACGGAGAAGAAAAAGGGGGGCAGGAGGTTGTCGTGGATTCGGCCTCAACCTCTGAGGAGGAGCTGATCGAAGTCTTAAGCCACGGCGTTGGCGTGGAAGAAGACCAGCCCGTCGGAAGGGACCCCGAAGTAGGAGACGAGAATGTCGAGGGTGCCGACGGGGCTCCTGACCGCCCATCAGACTCCCCTCAACCAGTGCCGCAAGACAACTCGGCGGCCATTTTGTTGGATATACAGTCCTTATGCTCGGAGATAAGGACGAGACTGCCGTTACCACCAACGGAGGAACCGTTCCCGACGGGGGACCCGGAGCCAGGCCCTTCTGGGAGCCCTCCCCCTAAGAGAAGAAGGATTCATCCTCCACCTCCTTTTCAACCTTTTCGTAGTAGTAACCAATCAGGTCCTGATTGGTTACTACTACGAAAGACAGATCAGAAACGAAACTGATACGGATTTTTTCTTTACCTGCCTGACGACGGGGAATATTCATGAGCATGTGAATCCATGCCAGACCCCATGCTGGAGAAACACAAACTTTAGTTAAACAATTGGTATGCAAACTGGCCAACAATAAGCTCTTATTTTATGATCAGCAGCTCTTCATTCAGGGGACATTGAATGTCCCACATTTGAAAAAAACGTTTGTATAAAATATCTAAAAGCAATTAAGTTTGGAGCACTTGATTCTCTTAAGTGGAAAAATGAAAAAACAGGGGTGTGGCCAGTACCCTTTGAACTTCTTGTCCCACAATGTGTTCTTTAGTCTCTACGGTACGCATGTCCCACATCTTTGGTAGTTTCAGTCTTTATTTCTAGAGTTGCAACTCCATGTCAAAAGATTAACATCTGAAGTAAGACATAACCATTAGAAGGTATGTTTAATTCAAACCTCATTGGCAGTCTAACAACTTGTGCATAGTTAATCGGGATTACAGGTCTTGAAAAGGAAGCACTAAGGTTCACAGAAACATTTTCAATGAATACCTCTTTCCTAAATTTGAAGCACATTTGAAGGGGTATTTTGTCTGAGCCAACACAGTTGAGAATGCATGGCTTTTCTTTCACAAAACAACTGTTTGGGTCGAATATTGTGGACATTTAAAATCTAGCGAGTATAAAAAAAAACAGAACATAAATGCGTACCTAAGTCCAGCTGAATCGCCCATTGTAACAGGTCGCTGTATTGTTCGGTGCCACCACTCTCGGTCAGTAAACGGTTTCAGTTTAAAAAATGATAAAAGAGACCACAAATCTTTTAATGAGTTCTGAATAGGTGTTCCTAAAACAGTAACAGTAATGAACAGTTAATTCTATTTAGCAAATTAAACTTACAAAACATGCTCATGAGAAATCTTCCACTGATGTTTGTTTATTTTTTATTAAAAAATCTAATAAGATTAAGACAGTCAACACATCTGTATATTAAGTTACTAGTACACATTTATAATACATAATTGGGCAGCAAGCACCGAAAAGAAGAACATACTCCCTTCCTCTTCACCTTGCAGCTCTCATCGGCTAGAAGGAATGTCTGGTGGGCATTCCATGCAACACTGAAATGTCAACCAAATGTACCCTAATCAGTGGATTTCACCTCATTGTTGGATTTATCCAGCAGAAAAAGTCTAAAAATGTGCAAAGTATCTTTTGAATTTTTCTTAGCCATTCGCAAAAACAGTACAGCCCACTGCACATGCATTAAACCAAGCACCATCTCACAACAAACCTTGATTTTGTGGTCGCTTTAAAATTCAAACCACCCACTGCTCTCCCAGAAAACATTTCACTGGGTTGGAAGTAAGATTTAATCAGAGCCGGTATCCAACGGCTATTTCAGAAGACTGAAACATATAGTCATTAAGGCATCAAGTGTACTGATCCTGCTTCATGCTGCTACTCTTGGGGCATTCTGGGTTTTTTTTGCTGAAGGTTATTTATTTTCACTGGGATACAATATGTTCCGTTAGCACCTTCAACTGTATGCATGTTAATCTTTCATTGATCAAAACTCTTAGGAGCACATTAGGAGTTTGTGGTATTCATATTCTGTAACAGATTTCCACATGCATAAGTTATATTTTATATGCAGGAACCTGAGGGTTAGAAGTGCAATGCCAACATGGTGGATGATTCAAAGCAAACCTGAAAAGAAAACAAAAATGTGCTTTTTTGGGGGAAATACTGCATGTCATGTGTTCTTCTATTATTTAAAAAATGCATTGCCATCTCTGCTTGGGGAATGGACATGCCCATTTGACAGCCGCAGTTCACAACACTATTCCTCCCATTAGGAAAAAGCACAGACTAATCAGTAATGATCCTACTGTGCACTGTATGACAATGTGCCCACATTCTCATTCGCTTTCAGGGGTCCCAAGCATCTTTTTTGCCTTTTATTTGCAACCCTTCATGACTTTAGAAAAAACTTTCAATATGCTTGTGGGGACGGAAAATATGTTTATAATCACCTTTAGGGCATAGGTAAAAATATGGGAAAATCCAATGCCTAATTCCACTTCGTAACCATGAGGTAATTACACATGTGTTTCTGGAATACTGTATGATGTCACTACCTCAACACGAAAAAGTTAATGTGGTGACAACAGTACTCTTAATCCATAGTTCCCTTTCCACCATACTTTTGGGACATCCCATGGGAACAGGGACAGGAACCGAGCTTGTTGCCCAGTAGCAGAATGAAGAAATTGCCATTAATGCAGGACACAAATGGCCATGCCCCTGTTCGCATCATCCCCGGAATGCCCCAACCAACTATCAGTTCCTTTAGCCAGCAGGACTTGGTATCTTTTTAAGCAGGGATGGTGCGACAGCATATGGAGGTAAGGGAATTATGGACGAAGAGTATTACTGCTGCTGCTACGGTGAGGAACATTTTTGTATGCTTCCGTCGAGTCTCCTTCCCTCTATACTTTTGGGAGATCCTTAAGTATCACTGGAAGAAAAATGGAGGTTGGAAGTCTACTGATCTGCCACAAAGTGGTTTTTCTCTAATCCAGCTTCACCCCTCAAACTAGAGTCAAGCGCATAGCATAGGCACGAGGGGTGGCCGATGTGGCTGACTTGCAGAGTTCTTCTAGTGGAATAAGCCTTTGGTAGGCTAGAGAGGCCAATTTCACCCTAAAAAAAATGTGCATGCGTAGGTTTTTTTCCCTCAATGTGTACACCTCGAGGATGATGGATACAAACCAATGAGCTACAGTTGCTTTAGAATCTGCTAAGTATTGGGTGGTTCTGTCGAAGGTCACAAAAAGTAGTGTGGTCTTCCTTACTGCTTTGGTGCTCTATAAGCTGAATTTACAGCCATGTCTCAAAGCCACAAACAGTGGGCCCTATTGCATTTATAAGCGAGTTCAGACTCAAAATATATCTTATAATTTTATAATGAATGGAGTTTTTATTGTAAAAAAAAAATGTTTACAAAAATATCCTAACATATACTCACACATTTTTATATGAAACAATCTGTTTGTGACCTGGAGCACAACTGTTGCTCCCACACCCCCACTTTTTACTAGGCTGCACACCTCATCTCATATATACCACACGTACCATACTTTCAAACGTAATAAAAACACACAATAAAGCAAACATCTATTATGACACAATTGGAAGAAATGGAACACAACAAAGACAAAACAAAATTTGTCTACCATTTCTACAGTTCATAAATTGATTAGAGCCATAGTTAAGCTAATCCACGATCCTAATAACTTGTATTATCAGTTATACTGATTCTGTGTCCCCTAACATCGACTTGAGTTTTGGTTACAAAAAGAGGGTCCTAGATCAATTTCTCTGGAACAGCCTCATCAGGACGACGTGGTGGAGAAAAGAAGGTGAGGACAGATGTCAGCTGTGGGGGACATACAAGCAAATTATATGACAATGCATTACTTACCGTAAAAGCATTTCTGATGGTTGTATCTGCTTAGATTCACATGCTGTGCATAGTCCGACATCCAGTGGTCACTGCGGAGTATTGCATTTTGTTTTTCATAGTCGAAAAGGGGACGTCGACAAGGCGTGTCTGTAACACTAACCCTATAGTGACTTGCGTTGTACCCACAATCCCTCACGCGTCGAGGTCCCTCTGTTTGTATTTTTTCTGCCCTGAGGGAGCCTTCTATACATGAGTGAGTACAGAAAAGAGAGATGTAGAAAGGTGTCTATGTTCCTTCCATCCGAGCGGGGAGGAAAGGTGGGCGCATGTGAATCTAAGCAGATACAACCATCAGAAATGCTTTTACGGTAAGTAATGCATTGTCTTCTGATGTTTGTTAATCTGCTTAGAATCACATGCTGTGCATAGACTAGCGAGCAGTACCCGGAGTTAGCGGTGGGTTATGAGAAGGAACAGTAGAGAAAAGATGTCTTAATACTGCCTGTCCCACCTGGGGGTCAGATCTAGAGTGCGCATCCAGACAGTAGTGTTTTGTAAAGGTGTGCACAGAACTCCAGGTTGCCGCTTTGCAGATGGACTCAAGGGGAACATTTGCAAAGAATGCTATGGATGCCCCAGTGCCTCGAGTAGAATGTGCTCTTGGCTTGAAGGGTAGTTCTCTCTTAGCAAGAGTGTAACAGAGAGTGATGCATTGAACAATCCATCTAGATATAGTGGACTTTGATACTGCATCTCCTTCGCTTCCTGCTGCCACCGAGACGAAGAACTGATTAGTCTTTCCCAGTGGTCTGGTTCTTTCCATGTAGAACATGACAGCTCAGCGCACATCAAGTGCATGCAGACTCTTTTCTCCCGAATTGGAAGGGTTTTGAAAGAACGTTGATAGTTCTATTGACTGGTTTACATGGAATTTTGAGATGAATTTCGGTGCAAACCTTGGGTGCGTGCGTAGAACCACTCTTTGTGAACTGCTACAAAGGGGTCTAAAACAGAAAGAGCCTGTAGTTCACTTACTCTCCTAATGGAGGTGATAGCTGTTAGGAAAGCGGTCTTAAGAGTGAGGTCTTTAAGAGTTGCTTTGTGCATGGGTTCAAAGGGTGAGCCCATGAGTCTGGTAAGTACCATATTCAGGTCCCAGCCGGGAGCTGGGTTTGCTATCGGAGGGTGTATTCTCTTTACTCCCTCCATGAAGGCTTTGATAACTGGGACTTTCCACCACGACATTAAGCTGGGAAGTGGTGTATGCAGAAAGTGCCGCTAGGTGGACTTTAATGGAATTGAACACTAGACCTGAGTCCAGTAAATGGGTCAGGTACAGGACAATGTGCATGGGGGAGCAGTCAACTGGGTCGATGCTTCTTCCTCTACACCAGATGACAAATCTCTTCCATTTGCTAGAATAACAGTGACGAGTGTTAGGCTTTCTAGCCTCCCTGAGGATGTCCATGCATCTCTGCTTGAGTTGTAAGTGTCCAAATTCTATGATCTCAGGAGCCAGGCTGCTAAGTTCATGGTCTGAGGGCATGGATGCAGTGTCCTGCCCTTGTCCTGTGACAGCATGTTGTGTGGGCAGGGAAGTTTCACTGGGGGAGATAGGGACATCTCCATCAGGTGAGCGAACCATGGCTGCCGTGCCCACATAGGGGCCACTAGTATCATGGTAACTTGTTCCTGGTGCATCTTGTGCACAATCTTGTTGAGAAGGGGAGTCGGGGGTGGAAAGGCGTAAGCAAATTTCCCTGACCATGGAATCGATAGACCGTTCCCCTTGGATTGGTTCTGGGGGTACCTGGAGGAGTAATCTTGTCATTGTGAGTTCTCCAGAGTTGCAAACAGGTCTATTTCTGGGAAACCCCATTGTGTGAAGACGATGTCTTCGTGCAACTGCCATTCGTACTCTGAGGGCAGAGGGAAGTCTCTGCTGAGTTCGTCTGCTGGCAGATTGAGTTCCCCTGGTACATGTTGCAACAGTAAGAACATGTTGTGTTTGAGAGCCCACTTCCAAATATTCTGGGCCAGCTTGGACAGTCCTGGAGAGTGGGTGCCCCCTTGCTTGTTGAGGTAGTACATGGCTGTGGTGCTGTCCGTATGGACCATCCGTGTCTTCCCTTGTAGGTGTTCCTGGAAGGCTTTTAGTGCCTTGAACACGGCCAGTAGCTCCAGTAGGTTTATGTGCTTGGATGCTACGCTCGGAGTCCGTGAGCAGTCTGATGGTATAGGTGAGCCCCCCATCCTGTGAGGGAGGCGTCTGTGGTTAGAGTGGCTTCCACTGCGGGTGTGGCAAAGGGTTTCCCTATTACCAGGTTTTCCTTTGTCCACCACCGTAGTGAGAGAACCAAGGCCTGCGAGACCACCACTAGATCGTCCCATTGTCCGCTGGCCTGACACCACTGGCTGTTGAGCCACTCTTGCATTGGGCTCATGCGCGCGTGAGGTACCAAATAAATACATGACTCCATCATTCCTAGCAAGCACATCGCTTTGCGCACCGTCACCTCCCGACCTGCCACATATTGGGGGATCTGAAACAGCATGTTTTGGACCCTCTCGTTGGAGGGGAAGACGAGGCCGTCCTTTGTTCGAATTAGAGCCCCTAGGAATTGTTTGACTTGGCTGGGGTCTAAGCTGGACTTCTTCTCGTTGATGGAGAAGCCCAGTTGGAACAAAAGGTCTACAGTCTTTTGAGTGTTTGAGAAGCATGACTCGTGAGAATCCCCTGTTATGAGCCAGTCGTCGAGGTAAGGGTATACTGGGATGGATAACCTGCACAGGTGGGCCGCTGCCACTGCCAGTACTTTCGCGAATACCCTTGGTGCAGATGCTATGCCGAAGGGTAGCACTTTGAACTGGTAGTGTTTGCCCTCTATCATGAACCTGAGGTATTTTCTGTGCGCTGGCAACATTAAAATATCAAAGTATGCATCTGTCATGTCCAGTGTTGTCATGTAATCTCCCTGTGATAGCAGTGGGATTACTTCCTGTAAGGTCACCATACAAAACTTTTGAGGTTTGACAAACTTGTTCGCTGAGCGCAGATCTAATACAGGGCGCATGGTTAGATCCTTTTTGGGTACAAGGAAGTACACTGAATAAATACCTTCCGTTACCTGAGATAGAGGCACGACCTCTATAGCTCCTTTTTCCAGTAGCTGGTCCACTTCTTGGAGAAGGATGGAGAGGTGTTCTGGTGTCATGCGTCGTCCCCTCGGGGGTCTGTATGTTGGGGAACTGTTGAACTACGGTGGATAGTACCCAGCGGTCTGATGTTATTCCCTCCCATGCAGGAAGAAAGGATGTTAACCGGCCCCCGACCGTCGATGCATGGGAGGGGACCCGAATCTTCGCGTCACTTGGTGGTGTTGGTGGCTTGGGAGCCTCTAGGGGTGGAACCCCGGCCTCTCCCCTTGCCACGGCGTTGACCTCTCTGATTGTACTGGCCACTATTACTTTGGTAGTTGTTGGCAGAATATTGAAGTTGTTGATTCTGTTGCTGGTGTTGGCCACGAAAAGAACGCTTGTTGCCAAATCCCCGCCTGTTAGGGGGGGGGTTAGACTCTTCAATAGGCTTGTTAATGAGCGCCGCTTGCCTTTCCGCCTTAAACCCGGAATTGCGAAGCCAGACGTCGCGCTTCAGCAGAATTCCCTGTACCAAAGAGCGGCCAGCTGTTTCCGCTGCATCGAGGGTATTCTTAACGATGCATTGGTTGACCAGAGACCCTTCATTAACTGTAGCCAGCAATCTAGTTTTTAGGGGTTCAGGAACTTCCTCAATGTCTTGCTTGAGCTTTCCCCATTGCGCATCAGCATAGCTTGCCAGCAATGTGTTATTATTGGCAATTCTAGTGGAGAACGCTGCCGAGGTGGTAATTCTTTTAGCTAGGGCATAAAGCTTTTTCCCCTCATTATCCGGGGGTGCCTCGCTGGTAGACAGTGGAACCCCAGCCCTTTTCCTAGTGTTAGTCACCACTAAGGAGTCCGGGATTGAGTGACCCTTAATATATAGTGGGTCTGATTGAGAGGGTGAAAACAATTTTTCGATTCTTGGATTAACCCCTCTTACTAGTGCAGGGGTGGCCAGTGAAGGGTTGATTTGTTTCTTAACAGAGGCGAGTATTGGAATTGTTTGGCTGGTGGGGGGGGGTTTTCTTTGATAATCCTCTCCACGAAGTTAGTGTCTGGGGTGACCTCCCCAGTTTCGACCTCAAAATGTGCTGCTGCTTTCCTCAGCAGCGCATTAAAGGTGGGCTGGTCGTCAACTGGCGAAGGGTTGCTGACTGGTGTGGTTTGTGGAGACCTGATGTCTATAATGTCTGGCTCTGTAGACCCTGATGGTGACTGCCAGGGATTTGGTTCACCCTCACCCGGGTCTTCTTCGTACCCTTCCTCACTTATGTTAGTGTCCTCATGGAAGCCTTCTCCCTCTTGTTGGTTTTCATCATTAATGAACTCCTCCTGGAAGTGAGTGTCCTCTTCGGTGAGGTCGTAAGAGTTCAGATCCTCCTGAAAGGGGTTATAGAACAACTTCGGGTATGTAGCCCTTGGACTTTCTAGGAGTACCTCCCTAGGTCTTAGGTGTCCTATTTTCTGGAATGGCCATGAATCTGTCTAACTTGTCCATACAGGACTGGAACTTCTCTAAGGTCCACTGAGGTAGGCCAGAGTGGTCTGGGAGTGAAAAAGGAGTCTCTTCTCTTGTATTCGTCTAGATCTGTCCCATAGCGTCGAAGATAAGGTGCCTTCGCCTTCTGAGAAGTGTTCATGCAGGCTAGGGCTTTCCGTCAACGGCGTGATCTGTCCCAGCCTACTTTCCGGCGCCTTCAGCGTTTCATGGGCCTTGTGCACAGTTTTTGGCGTGTCACTTGACGTCCGTCTCTGGCCGTCCTCAGAAGATATACGCGCGAGGCTTTTGGCGATCATTCTGTCTGCCGAGGGATCGCTCGCCGTTGCGCTAGGTACCGTCGAGTCTTTACTGGCAACGTGCACGCTAGGTACCGTCGAGTCTTTACTGGCAACGTGCCCACTCTTATGAGGCGCGTCGCCGCCTGAGGGTTTGGGGTTAGCGCCCTTATTTCCAGAGTGCCCGGTCGCCTGTGGTGGGAGCGGTGGCGGGGAGGGCTGTCGACCCTTGCAGTCGGCGGAAGACGCCGGTGGGCCCGGCGCCTCCGTTGACGCTCTGGCTGCTTTCGTCTTCGACGAATGCGTGCCGTGGTGTATGTGTTTTTGAGATTTCTTGTGTGCATCCTTGTCGCCGGGGTGTTCATCCCCATTAGCTGGGCGTGAGCCGGGCTTGTCGGGGCCAGGGACGGACAAAGAGGAGCGCAAACGCTCCCTCGAGAGGTCTACAACCTCTGTTACGGAGGCCGTGTAATCACTGTCCTCGTCACATTCGGCGGCGGCCGAGGAATCTGACCTAGACATGGCGTAGGCCGCCCACCTTTTAACCCTACGGTCCTTTATCGTTTTGGGCTTAAGTAACTTACAGGCCGCACAGCTGTCCTCCTTGTGATCGAGGGGCACCGTTTGTGCTTGTCCTTCCAGGTATATTTGCCTTTGCAAAGTGGGCAAAACCTAAAGGGCGCCCTCTCCATAGCTGAGGGCAAGAAGTGTGATTAGGACCTCAAAAGAGAGGGAGGGGAAAGAGAAAGGCATTCTCGGAGAGAAAAGAAAAGACCACACAACCCCATTCTCCCTACTGTGTAAGGCCGGCGAGGCCAGGCCACGTGTTCGGCGACGCCGAAGGATCTCCTACGTTCGTCCTTCCGTCGAAGATCTTGCTCGGCGGAGAAACAGCTTGCAGCTTTGTCGAGGGAGGGATCTATATGTTAGATATTAATAACAATAAACGACCAAGCGTCGAAGAAATGATTTCGCAATGTCTCTCGAGGAGCTCCGCATAGAGGCGACCAATAACTGGGCGGAAAAAAACAATCTGAGGGACCTCGACGCGTGAGGGATTGTGGGTACAACGCACATCACTATAGGGATAGTGTTACAGACACACCTTGTCGACGTCCCCTTTTCGACTAAGAAAAACAAAATGCAATACTCCGCAGTGACCACTGGATGTCGGACTATGCACATCATGTGATTCTAAGCAGATTAACAAACATCAGAAATATAGCTGTCATCCCACTCAAACTGCTATCCCATGCACCTTATGAGTGACCGGGAGGACCCCTATTTGTGGGGTTAATGGTCTAATGATTTAATCAGGGGGCAGACAGTGGCCAACGCAGTTCCCTTAGGTAATGCACCTGCCCCAGAGAGAACACTGCTTGGGACATTCTTAGGGCTAACAGAGAGCCTGTGGTGAATTAAGGCTAAAGAATAGCATGCAGCACCAGTTTGTAACCGGATGACACGGAATGAAAAATACAGAAAAATGCAGGTAGAATGGTGATTGTGACCCGAAAACATTTTAATGCATATTAGTACCTGGCGAAGGCGCAATCAGAATGCCATCGTCCCCTGCCGGGGGCCCAGGTCCGTTTTCTTTCCCTTTATTTTTCCCCTCCCTTCTGCTCTCCTAACCCCACTTAGCTTCTTTTTTTTTCCAGATGCGCTGGAAATGCTTCTCTGCCCAGCGCATCCGCGCCCGTTGGCCACCATGGAAAGGGAAAACTGACTCAGTTTTCTTGGTGTTTTTTTTTTCTTTCCTGAAACGCTGCTGTGTTTCAGGACAAAAAAAATGCTTTTAGTGCCCCGGTCCCGCCGGGGTACTAGTGGCTGAGTATATTGCTTAATTAATATTGATGTGTAGCACAGCTGACCAGAGCTCAGCATGGCTCAGAAAAAAGGAAAATTGTCTAATTCAGTCATAACTGATGCATATTTAGTGCCGCAGTGAGAAAACCCCAGACCAACCAGTTTGTAAAAAGCGTGACATCTGAGGTGAGAGGATTGAGGCCAGTGGGTTAGCATGCAAACACCTACTTAATGGCAAGTATAATGGATTACATCCCGGTCCAGATGTCTTGATTAAATGGACCTATGCAGAAGGAGACTTTTCAGTTGTTCCTCCAACTAAGAGATAGGAGATAAACAGACATGGACAAAACCACTAGGGTTAATGAATGAAAGGGCAATGTCACTGCCTGTCCTTGTTGGTGAGAAGGAGGGCAAAAACACTAGCACTTACTTGAAGAGAGCTTTGTGTGCATGTAAAGACTGGAGGGGGGTGCCTGTACTCCTGCTCTCTATATGGCAGAGTGGAAGCACAGAGTACACCAGCCAAATTCTCTATAGAGTAGCTATGGACGAGCAATCAAGGCTTAAGCTCTCAGGAGGTGATGCGGGCTGGTTCTTAAGTACAGTGTAGTCCCCAAGCACCCACAAAGGAATGTCCACACGCACTATGTTAATGAAAACACAGTTCTTTATATACATAGGCTAAAGTTATGTACACAATCACTTTGTGCTCAAGATAATCTAAAATGGTAAATATATATAGTTTGTATGTGGTACCACAATTACCCTTTGATTCCATTAAAATGCATCAACTGTATTCCATTCAAATGTCATACAAAATCAGTTAATAAAGTGAACCAACAATAGACATAGGAGGAAAGCAGGTTGGTTAAAACAATAGGCAGAATACTGGGCCCCTACCACCAGGCACAGTTCTGTATGAGGATCCCCCTACCTGGGCAACCTGCAAATAAATATATATATATATATATATGACAATGCATTACTTACCGTAAAAGCATTTATGATGATTGTATCTGCTTAGATTCACATGCTGTGCATAGGTCCGACATCCAGTGGTCACTGCGGAGTATTGCATTTTGTTTTTCGTAGTCGAAAAGGGACGTCGACAAGGCGTGTCTGAAATACTATCCCTATAGTGACGTGTGTTGTACCCACAATCCCTCACGCGTCGAGGTCCCTCTGTTTGTATTTTTCTGCCCTGAGGGAGCCTTCTAGATGTGAGTGAGTACAGAAAAGAAAGATATAAAAGGAAGTCTATGTTCCTTCCATCCGAGCGGGGAGGAAGGGTGGGCGCATGTGAATCTAAGCAGATACAATCATCAGAAATGCTTTTACGGTAAGTAATGCATTGTCTTCTGATGCTTGTTAATCTGCTTAGAATCACATGCTGTGCATAGAGTAGCGAGCAGTACCCGGAGTTGGCGGTGGGTTATGAGAAGGAACAGTAGAGAAAAGATGTCTTAATACTGCCTGACCCACCTGGGAGTCAGATCTCGAGTGTGCATCTAGACAGTAGTGTTTTGTAAAGGTGTGCACAGAACTCCAGGTAGCCGCTTTGCAGATGGACTCAAGGGGAACATTTGCAATGAATGCTATGGACGCCCCTGTGCCTCGAGTAGAGTGTGCTCTAGGCTTAAAGGGCAGTTCTCTCTTAGCAAGAGTATAGCAGAGAGTGATGCATTGAACAATCCATCTAGAAATAGTGGACTTTGAAACTGCATCCCCTTCTCTTCCTGCTTCCACCGAGACGAAGAACTGATTAGTCTTCCTCAGTGGTCTGGTTCTTTCCATGTAGAACATGACCGCTCTGCGCACATCTAGTGTGTGCAGAGTTTTTTCTCCCAAGTTGGAAGGATTTTGAAAGAACGTTGGCAGTTCTATAGACTGGTTTACGTGGAATTTCGATATGAACTTCGGAGCAAACCTTGGGTGCGTGCGTAGAACCACCTTATCTTTGTGAACTGTAACGAAGGGGTCTAGAACAGAAAGAGCCTGTAGTTCACTTACCCTCCTGATGGAGGTGATAGCTATTAAAAAGCAGTCTTAAGAGTGAGGTCTTTAAGAGATGCTTTGTGCATGGGTTCGAAAGGTGAGCCCATGAGTCTGGTAAGTACCACGTTAAGGTCCCATCAGGGAGCTGGGTCAGCTATCGGGGGGCGTATTCTCTTTATTCCCTCCATGAAGGCCTTTATAACAGGGATCTTCCACCACAACACCTTGAGTTGGGAAGTGGTGTATGCAGAAAGTGCCGCTAGGTGGACCTTAATGGAATTGAACACTAGACCTGAATCCAATAAGTGGGTCAGGTATAGAACAATATGTGTGGGAGAGCAGTCAATTGGGTTGATGCCTTTCCCTCTGCACCAGATGACAAATCTCTTCCACTTGCTAGAGTAGCAGTGGCGAGTGTTAGGTTTTCTGGCTTCCCTGAGAATGTCCATACATCTCTGCGGAAGCAGTAGATGTCCGAATTCTATGATCTCAGGAGCCAAGCTGCTAAGTTCATGTTCTGGGGGCATGGATGCAGAGTCCTGCCCTTGTCTTGTGACAACATGTTGTACGGGCAGGGGAGTTTCACTGGGGGAGATAGAGACATCTCCATCAAGTGAGCGAACCATGGTTGTCGGGCCCACATTGGGGCCACCAGTATCATGGTTACTTGTTCCTGGTGCATCTTGTGCACCACCTTGTTGAGAAGGGGAGTCGGGGGGGAAAAGCGTAAACAAATTTCCCTGACCATTGCATCGACAGACCGTTCCCCTTGGATTGTTTCTGGGGGTACCTGGAGGCGTAACTTAGGCATTGTGAGTTCTCCAGGGTTGCGAATAGGTCTATTTCTGGGAATCCCCATTGTGTGAAGACGTCGAAGACGATGTCTTCGTGCAGTCGCCATTCGTACTCTTCGGGCAGGGGGAAATCTCTGCTGAGTTTGTCTGCCAGCAGATTGAGTTCCCCTGGTACATGTTCTGACAGTAGGAACATGTTTTGGTTGAGAGCCCACTTCCATATATTTTGGGCCAGTTTGGACAGTCCTGGAGAGTGGGTGCCCCCCTGCTTGTTGATGTAGTACATGGTTGTGGTGCTGTCTGTAAGGACCAACACAGTTTTGCCTTGTAGGTGTTCCTGGAAGGCTTTTAGTGCCTTGAACACAGCTAGTAGCTCTAGTAGATTTATGTGTTTGGATGCTACGTTCGGAGTCCACACTCCGTGAGCAGTCTGATGGGATAGGTGGGCCCCCCATCCTGTTAGGGATGCGTCTGTGGTTAGAGTGGCTTCCGCCGTGGATGTGGCAAAGGGTTTCCCTTTTTCCAGGTTTTCCTTTGTCCACCATCGTAGCGAGAGAACCAAGGCCTGCGAGACCACCACTGGATCGTCCCATAATCCGCTGGCCAGACACCACTGGCTGTTGAGCCACTCTTGCATAGGGCGCAGGCGCGCGTGCGGTACCAAATAAATACACAACGCCATCATGCCTAGCAAGCGCATTGCTTTGCGTACCGTCACCTCTCGACCGGTCACATATTGAGGGATCTGAAACAGCATGTTTTGGACCCTCTCGTTGGAGGGGAAGACGAGGTCGTCCTTTGTTTGAATTAGAGCCCCTAGGAATTGTTTGATCTGGCTGGGGTCTAGGCTGGACTTCTTTTCGTTGATGGAGAAGCCCAACTGGAACAAAAGGTCTACCGTCTTTTGGGTATTGGAGAAGCATGTTTCGTAAGAATCCCCTGTTATGAGCCAGTCGTCGAGGTAAGGGTAAACTGGGATGGACAACCTGCGCAGGTGGGCCGCTGCCACTGCCAGTACCTTCGTGAATACCCTTGGTGCTGATGCTATGCCAAAGGGTAGCACTCTGAACTGGTAGTGTTTGCCCTCTATCATGAACCTGAGGTATCTTCTGTGCGCTGGCAACATTAAAATATGAAAGTATGCATCTTTCATGTCTAATGTTGTCATGTAATCTCCCTGTGATAGCAGTGGGATCACTTCTTGTAAGGTCACCATACGAAACTTCTGGGGTTTGATAAACTTGTTCGCTGGACGCAGATCTAATAGAGGGCACATGGTTAGATCTTTTTTGGGTACAAGGATGTACACTGAATAAATACCTACCGTTACCTGAGATAGAGGCACGACCTCTATGGCTCCTTTTTCCAGTAGTAGTTGTACTGCTTGGAGAAGGATGGCAAGGTGTTCCGGTGTCATGCGTCGTCCCCTCGGGGGTCTGTATGTTGGCGAACTGTTGAATTCGATGCAGTATCCGTGGGCTACGGTGGAAAGTACCCAGCGGTCTGACGTTATTCCCTCCCATGCTGGAAGAAAGGATGTTATCCGGCCCCCGACCGGTGTTGCATGGGAGGGGACGCGAATCTTCGCGTCACTTGGTGTTGCTGGGGGCTTGGGAGCCTCTGGGGGTGGACCCCCGACCTCTCCCTTTGCCCCTGCGCTGGCCTCTTTGGCTGTACTGCCCACTATTGGTCTGGTAACTGGTGGCAGGGTACTGTTGCTGCTGATTCTGCTGTTGGCGTTAGCCACGAAAAAAGCATTTGTTGCCATAGCCGCGTCTGGTAGTGGGCTTAGAGATCTGGTCAAGAGTTTCGATAGTATCAAACTCTTTTTTAGCCATTTCCAGAGCCTCATCCACCGCTTTCCCGAAGAGGTTTGAGTCTTCAACAGGTTTATTTATTAAAGACGCCTGTGTCTCCGGTTTGAACCCTGAGTTGCGCAGCCATACATGGCGTTTTAGGAGTATTCCCTGAACCAGGGAACGTCCCGCTGTCTCAGCAGCATCCAGAGAGTTCTTTACAATACTCTGGTTCACCTGGGCTCCTTCGCCAATAGTTGACAGCAGGCGTGTACGTAGTGGTTCCGGCGCTTCTTCGGCGTCCTTGCGCAGTTTGGCCCACTACGCGTCCGCGTAGCTAGCTAGCAAAGAATTGTTGTTCGCAATTCTTGCCGAAAAGGCAGCCGAGGATGTTACTCTTTTAGCAAGGGCATATAACCTCTTGCCCTCCTTGTCAGGTGGTGCCTCACTGGTGGACAGCGGCACCCCTGCCCTCTTCCTTGTATTAGTTACTACAAGGGAATCCTGAATGGAATGTCCCCTGATGTACAGCGGGTCTGAGAGTGAAGGAGTGAAAAGTTTTTCAATCCTTGGATTAACTCCTCTGATTAGTGCGGGTGTGGATAGCGAAGGGATGATTCTTCTCTTCACTGAAGCGAGGAGGGGAATGGTCTGGCTGACTGGGGGTTTCTCCTTAATTACTCTTTCCACAAAGTCTAATTCCGGAGAGATCTCCCCAGTGTCCAGTTCAAAATGTGCTGCTGCTCTGCGCAACAGGGCATTGAATGTGGGCTGATCGTCAATGGGAGACGTGTTTCTAACAGGTGAACTGTCAGGAGGATTTAGGTTCAGGACATCAGTGTCCGAATATACTGATGGGGATTGCCTTCAGGACATCAGTGTCCGAATATACTGATGGGGATTGCCAGGGATGAGAAGGTCCTTCTTCTGGATTTTCTCCGAAGCCTTCTCCTACCATGTCTGGGCTGTCTTCCAGACCTTCCTCTTGGTTCTGTCCCTCTTCATTGTCCACAAAATCATCCTCCTCTTCTAAGTATTGTTCCTCACCAGTGAGGTCCTACACATTATGGAAGTCTAGGGCTGTGTCCTGCCTCGGGTATTTGGCCCTGGGGTCCTCCTGAGGCCCTTCTCTTATTCTCTTGGGAGTGGGAGGGTTCTGGGTGTTCATAAACCTCTCCATTCTCTCCATGCAGAGATGGAGCCTTTCCATGGTTTCATGGGGTACCCCTGAGCGGTCTAGCGGGGGAAAATTAGTGTCATCTTGCTGAAAACGGCTCGACCTCTCCCACAACGTCGAGGAAAGTGTCCCATCGCCTTCCGGTGTGCTGGGGGTCCCCCCGACTGAAGGGGGTAGTCCCTGTCTTTCTTCGGGCTTTTTCGGCGTGTCTTTCGACCTTTGCGTAGCGCTCGACGAGTCTCTCGGCGTACGCTTCTGGGTGTCGGCTACAACGAAACTCGCCAAGCTCTCTGACTCGTTTGCCAGCGGAGGGCTGTGTTTTCGACGTTACGGGTGTCGATCGTTCTACGGCGGCGTGCGCTCTCTGCTGGGGCGCGCCGGCCAATGGTTTGGGGGCGGCGCCCTTATTTGCCGAAAACCCAGTCGCTGGTCGCGGCTGTGAGAGGGGCTTCGAACCCGAACGGTCCGAGGAGGCCGCCGGTGTAACCTGCGTCTCCTTGGGCGCTGATGCTTTCTTCGTCTTTGACGAAGAAGAGCTATGGGTTGTGTGTTTATGTGTTGTATCGTGTGCGTCAGTGTCGCCGGGGTGTTCATCCCCATAAGCAGGGCGTGAGCCGAGCCCGTCGGGGCCGGGGACAGACGACGAAGAGCGCGAGCGCTCTTTAGAGGGGTGTACGACTTCCGAAGCGGAGGTCGTGTTATCACGTTCCTCGTCACTGTCGGTGGTAGCAGCGGCGGGTGAAGACCCGGCCTTCGACATCGCGTAGGCCGCCCACCTCTTGACCCTACGGTCTTTTAGAGTCTTTGGCTTTAGAAGCCGACAAGCCGAGCAACCCTCCTCTTTGTGATCGAGGGGCAAGCAGCGGTTACACCGTGAATGCTTGTCCTTCCAAGTAAACTTGCCCTTACAACGTGGGCCAAACCCAAAGGGTGTCCTCTCCATAGCCGAGGCAATAAACCGTGATAACTACCCCAAGCGAAAGGAAGGGGAAAAGGAAAGGCATTCTCAGAAAAAGAATCAGAGATGTCCCACGACCCCACTCTCCCTACTGTATTAGGCCTGCGAGGCCAGGCCACGTGTTCGGCAACGCCGAAGGATCTCCTCCGCTCGTCCCCTCCGTCGAAGATCTTGCTCGGCGGGGATAGGCTTCACAACTGCGTCGAGGGATGGATCGATATATTAAATCTTTAAACAGGAAAAAACGACCAAAGGTCGAGGAGATGGAATCTGCAATGTCTCTCGAGGAGCTCCGCGTAAAGGCGACCAGTAGCTAGGCGGAAAAAAACAATCTGAGGGACCTCGACGCGTGAGGGATTGTGGGTACAACACACGTCACTATAGGGATAGTATTTCAGACACGCCTTGTCGACGTCCCTTTTCGACTACGAAAAACAAAATGCGATACTCCGCAGTGACCACTGGATGTCGGACCTATGCACAGTATGTGATTCTAAGCAGATTAACAAGCATCAGAAATATATATATATATACACATATATATATACACACATATATATATATATACACATATATATATATATATATATATATACACACTACAAGCCCAGTCCATATATTGTTCAATATGAGTCTTATTTCCTTCTAAAATAGTTGTACCACATCAGTGTACCTCGAATAGCAGAGTTCGACGTTGGGTCGTCGACGGGTCCTTCTTGAGCAGCTCCCTTTAAACCAGGAGCCACCGATCATCGAGATCCTACAAGGAAAAAAAGGTGAACACTGTCATGGCGGCAGCAGCTTCGGTTCTTGCAGTGCTCGTTGACAATCGGTCGGAAAACGTCCTGCAAGCTGAGGCGTGCGGTGCACCTCGACGAGTATTCGTTGCCCCTAGGAGTCAATGAAGAACTTTGGCCCAGCAAAGGCGTTGAGACGTCAGCATCTCTGCGGTCTTCAGGTGGCAGGAAACGCACTGGTGGATTCGCCTCGGTCGTCGGCAGCCGTGACTTTCTCCGGCCTGGCAGGGCAAAAGCAGTCGACGAGGATGAGCAAGGGAGTCCTTGTTTCAATGTTCTTAGACAAAGGAGCACTACAGCTCCGGTCGGCCAAAGGCGGTCGTCGATGGTGATGGACTTCAATGTCCAGGCGCTTCTCTTCGTGAGTCCGAGGCGGTCCTAGTCTCCGGTCGGCAGCCTTTCGAGGGTCTGGGGTCCAGGGAGCTTTGGCAAAGATCAGCTGGTGCACGATGTTCCCTCGTAGCTCGGGAAGAGGTCTCCTAGCCAGGTCCTCTCTTGGATCAGTTCTTTGAATAGACAACAGCTTTCAGATTAGTGAAGGACAGCAACAGCATTTCTTCTTCTTCCAGTGGGCTTCAAAGTTAAGCATCAGTTTCGACTTCAGCTTTTGAACTATTTCTAGCAATGAGAGGCCCCCAGATATACTGTTTGGACTCGCATTCATTCTGCTGGGTCACACGCAGGCAACCAATCACTCAGAAGGGCATTCAGCAAGCAGGCAGCCAATCAGGCTCAATGGGCATTCAGGCCATTATCCTCCCTCTCAGACACTCACAACAAGGAATGTGTATTGGGACAAGTACTACGCCATTCAGCACTCCACACTGCTTTCAGACCAGTTTCGGGCAGGGCTGCCTCAGTCTTTGTATGTCATACCAGAAACTAGACACCCATAAAAAGAATTGCATATTGGTCATACACTCCATACACCCAGGTCCCACCCCAAAGGTGTACCCACAACATACAGCCACTGGGAAGGCTCCAGCCAGTCTGGCCTAGACTTCCCCACAACACCATATATGGAACTTCCATCCAACAGCCAGTCAGGGGGAAGGGACAGAGTCAGGGCTTCCCGGGACTTCGGGAATACAAGGTTACAGGCAATAGAAAGCAAGATGCCACAGGTGCCACCTTGTTTCCCATCAGGAATCAACTGATTCCAATGACAGGGCCTGGGTATCCCAAATTGGAGGATACTCGGAGCACCTGTCAAATTCAGCATTGAGCTGCCACCAACCCATACCCTGCGGCCCACACACAGGTGCCCAAAAACATACACTAGGAGTACTGGGTCGTACTCCCACCCATGGGTGCCATAAGGGTATCCCAAAGGTCTGTTCACCAAACCAAAAAAGAGGAATAGCCGCACCACCAGGAGTCCCACATGAACTCCTGTGCGGAAAACAAGACAGAACATAAATGATAAGGCAATAAAAGACAAGGATACAGAGGCCTTGTCCCTCCGATACATTTCCAGCATAACAGTGCAGCCTGATGAAAGTAGGTGGGTGCTGCTGGGGCCAGAGGTGAGCCGCATCGTAATACAATGGCAGAGCGTTATGAATATGCGGTCCTATTGTAAAAATATGAACCATCCCGATCAGTGTCTTTCCTGATGTGCATCTGAACGGAAACTACGCGGCAAACAAAACCGAAGCAATATAGGCTTTCACTTACTTGGACTGTCATTCCAACCGGCGATGGAATTGCAGGTACCGCTGAGGCTCAGAAGTTCCCTGCTCCGTTTTGTGTATAGCGGGGCGTTGGTCCTGCTGTAAAATTGAAAGGCAAACCCGGAATCCGTTTCCTTACTAGGCACCTAAAAGAAGGCCTGGCAAGGGTTTCACACAGAGAACCGTTTCTAAAATGGATGTTGTCCGGTAATACAAGTGATTGGGGGATAATGTTCCAAGTCACAGGATGGGGTTTTAATTCACCCAGTCTTCCAGCGATGTAGGAAGAGATGAATCCAACTAGACAGAAAACATCTGTGATTCGAATCTCAGATCTGCAGATAAATCGATGCTTCAATCCATGGACAGAAACAGAGGATTATTCAGTCTTGCCCATAAACACTGAAAAGGACTAAAACAATGAGTTTGCTTTCAGATTCCTGGCGGCCATGTTGTCAGTGGACAGGATAGAACTGGATGCAAACTATCTTGTGGCTCTTTAAAAAAGTGCTGGCCACTTTAATTCATCATTTAAACCAAACATATGCGTTTGCAAACAATATATGCATCGTTGTTCTAATTTGAATAACCTATAGGAAATTGAAAAATTGAATTTATCCTCATGCAGTTGTTCAATGATTGTCCAAGTTATGTCGTCCGCTGTGTATTGGGCTTGCATTAAAAATGCCCAACCATTCCGTCCCTGTACAAATCCGTGATCGTAGTTCGTTAATTCTTGTTGAATCTTTCCTCTTTGTCATCCCTATATATACGAGATCACAGGGGCATTTAATCCCGTAGATGACCTTTTTGCTTTGGCAATTTGCGAATTTTCGTAATTCCCACGTGAAGTCTTGGTGCTTGAAAATTGTGGTGCAGGAGGGTAAACTGACACCACAATTCCCGCAAGGATGATGGCCTGTCAATGGTACCATTTTCGAACCCCAAGCAGCTTGTAGGGTGTTCTGTTGATATTGATATTTTATTTCTAGCGTGCTCATACACAAGTGTTTCAGAGCGCGACAAGGCAAGGGAGGGGAACAAGGGAGAACAAAACAACGATCTTACTAGGCCCAGTGACATTGAGAATGTGCAAGTGCATGGGAGAGGGGGGAGGGGAGAAGTGCAAGGAAGGGGAAGAAGTGGAAAGTGCGGAGCAAAGGAGAAACAGAATAAATAATAAATATATTAAATAATAAAAGCAACAAAAGTGGTAGTGCAGCCAGCAAGTGCTGAGTTTAAGGCAGCAGACCGGGTAGGTCAGATAAGTGCAGGAAGAAAGACGGGGGAGGTTTGGGGGGGACTATATGGGTACATATACAGACCCCAGTGCAAGGGGTGGCTATGGGGCAGTGCGGGAGGGTGGCAAGGTGAGCAGGAACCTGGGCCCGGAGGACAGAGGGTGGCTAGGTGCACGGTGCCAAGAGAGAACATATTAGCAGGGGAGAGGGGGGGGGGCAAAGGCAGAAGCGAAGAGGAAGGTCTTGAGGTGCTTCCGGAACCGGAGATGGTTCTCCTCAAGTTTTAGAGTGGCAGGGAGGCTGTTCGAGATGGAGGCCCCAGCCGACGACAGATATCTACCCCCAGCTTGTTTCTTTGAAAAGCGACTGACCCTGCGGGAGTTCGAGGTAGAGGAGCGGAGACCTCGAGAGGGGAGGTATTTTCGGAAAGATAGCTGAAGGTATTTTGGCCCAGGCCCCAGAAAGCCTTGTGGACAATGCAGAGGGTTTTGAATTTAATCTGTGCATCCACTGGGAGCCAATGGAGAGATTTCAGAGCTGGAGAGATACGATCCCAGGGCTTGAGGCCAAGGAGAAGTCTTGCAGTACTGTTCTGGATTAGTTGCAGAGAGTAGAGGCAGGTAGATTTAGAAAGAGGGTGTTACAATAGTCCAACCTAGAGAGAACCAGAGCCTGGGAGACCATGAGCTTCTGGGGGAAGGAGAGGAAAGGCAGAGTACCTCTGAGGAGGTGCAGTAGAAAGTTTGACTTTTTACAGATATCAGAGAAGTGGGCGGAGAAGGAAAGTGTGGCATCAAAGATGACCCAGAAGTTCTTAGCCTCGCAGGTTTGGGTAATGGAGGGCCAATCTTACTATGGAAGTACTGGAAAGGGTTAATAGTTTTTCCCTGGTGTTCCTTTTCGAGAGGGTACCGTACAGTCCCTCTCTCCAAAGTTTCTGGCTGGTGGCAGTGGTTACTACCGCAAATATTCGACCGCAAATATTTCCCTATGGGATTTTCCCATTGTTCGAGGCTACCACTTTTACTGACAGCCTCTAACATACCACCAGTTTATTTTTATATTAACTTTACTCCGGTAGGTTTTTATTGCCAGATCTTTGATATTATTTCTTTCTCGTGTCTTTCTCTGAAATCCTAACCCGGGTCGGGGATCCTTTGTTCGTCCTTTTGGTGGGCTTCTGCACAGAAGCCCTCTTTTCAGCGCCACTGAGTCTGGGGTAGACAGGATGTGTTGGAGGGGGAATAGGCACCCTGGACAGGGTTATCTAGGCAACCCAAGTCGCATCTCTGCCCTGATCGGCTGGGGGGTTATCCCGCAAGGATAGCCACCCCACTCTGTGAGTGACAGCTAGGCTGTATGAATGGGGGGTTTTCTGCATAAAAGCAGGGTCCTGAGGACTGGAGGACAAGACGTCACCACTGGAACTAAGAAACCCAAATAGGAGAGAAGCTGAAGACATCTGCAACGACAACCATCGGTGAAGCCCTGCTGCAGATCCTCACCACTTTTCTCCAACGACTTGAGAAGATCTTGACCTGCAAGAGTCTTCTCCCCTTGAGCTGGTGGGGCCAACCAGTTTGCCAATCGCCTTACAGGACCTGCCTTGGTCGAATCGCCAGTGCCAAGCACTAGGAGACCGGATATCCAGGCACCCGTCCACCACGACCGCGATTTAAAGGAGCATACCTGTTTTCTGTTATTGTTATTCAGTTATTCTGTTTTGGCAGCACCACGGCTGGTTTCATCCCTGGGCAGTGCAGTAACTCGAACCTTCCACCACGACAAGAGTCTCTCTCTTCCTCTGCTGGATCTCCCGAACTGCAGGAACCGTCAGGAACTACCGCCACTGCAGGAGCCTCTTCCACTTTCAAGGTACATTGTTCCGCCAGGCCTCCTGTTTCATTTGGTACTGCTAAAGGTGTTTTAAATCCTTTAATTACCTTTGGGTTGGTCACCCCTTTTCGTCTAACATCATCTTTTTACATCTGCAACCGCCTTTTCAACTCGTTAAACAAAGACTTGACTGCAGCTACTAGAACAGTTTGATCCTGGGCACTTGCCTCGTACCATTGACTCTGGCACAGGCATCTTGACTCTGGCTAAATCTGTTACAACTGCCTTCTCTAGATTGCTTCTCACTAAGAAATGTGTTGGTGCACCTAAACTGTTATAACCACCTTTCCTTCCCCTTTCTACATTGCTGAAGTGCCATTTTGCTCGGTTTTCATCCAAGTATTGCTTATACTGAAGTATTGCCTTGCCTAACTTGTTCACAATCTAATTGGGAAGTGCTGCTGGTGTTTTTAGGTGTCTAACTCTGTATGACTTGTCCTTTCCCTCCCTCTGAAGAAATTGTTAGAGTGCCATTTCTGCTTGGGGTACACTCTGCCGTTTTTCTCAGTTTTCACTCTTGCTCAAACTTGTCTACAATTTAATTAGGGAGTTGTGTATACTTTTCTTGACTGTTTTAACTTACTTTAATGAAAGTGATTTGTGTGTGAACTTAAGAGTGTAAAATAAATATATATTCTTTTTGATACAAAGCTTTGGTCAGTGTTTCCTTGTTCCATAGTACTGTAGTCCTATTGTGTAAACCCCGAATACTGCTCATCTCCCTCTTGAGATAAGTCTGACTGCTTAGCCACAGCTACCAACTAAATCTTTGCGGTGCGGACTGATTCCAAAGGGGATTTATTGCATATACCTGTGGTGTTCATCTTCTGTAGTGCTCTCTAAGGGAACTGCATAGGATTCTGCATAACATGGCAGTAAGGCAATCAGAAATGAGAGAGGGAGAGGAGGTGGCTGAGGGCAGCCTGAAAATGAGTTGAGTGTTGTCAGCATAGCACTGGAAATTTGAGCAGAAAATGGCAATGCAGTGGGCGAGAGTTGCCAGGTATTGGTTGAAAAGCTAGGGAGAGAGGTTAGACCCCTGGGGAACACCACAGGTAGAGAGGGAGATAGATGATAGGAAGGACCCAAGTATGACCTGGGAGGGTCGATCAGAGAGGAAAGAGGTCAGCCAGGCCAGTGCCTGATCTGTGATACCCAGGTTATCAGGGAGACGGTTGAGCAGGATGGTATGGTTGACCATGTCAAAGGCAGAAGAGAGATTGAGTAGATGATGACAGAGGGAATGTTAGAGTCGAGGTTGGAGAGCCGATCTTCACGGATGTTCAGGAGAGCAGTTTCAGTGCTTCGGGCAGCTCTGAAGCCAGACTGGTGGTCATGGAGACAGCCAACAGAATTGGAATGAAGGTTAACCTGTGAGATGGGCAGCTTTTCCAGGAGTTTGCCCAGAAAGAGAGTAATGGAAATTGGGCAATAGTTAGCCGGACAAGAAGGATCAGCTGTGAGTTTCTTGAGAAGAGGATGCACAAGGGAGTGCTTCAGAGGGGAGGGGAAGGATCCTGAGGCAAATAAGTGGTTTCCGAAATCGGCAAGGGCCGGGGCGAGGTTGTCAATGTGGTCCTGTATGGTTTTAGAGGAACAACGATAAACCTGTTTTGACGAGGCTTTCATGGACCGGACTTGTCTAGCGACCTCGTCGGGGGAGAAAAGAGGAAAGGACGAGAAGGGGGTGGAGAAGTGGCTGAAGGAGGGTCAGCAAGCACAGATGAGAGGGGAGTGAAGGGTAAGGGGAGGAGAGGGTGGTAAGGATGTCCTGGGTGTTTAAGATAAAGTGAGAGGCAAGGGCATTGCAGAGAGCCTTGTAGGCAACAGGTGGGGTAGAGACTGCAGCAGGGTTGGCCAGCTCATTGCAGATTTTAAACAGCTCGGCCGAGTTGTTAGATGCCGCTGAGACACAGGCTTGAATGTGGACTCTTCTTGGTGAGGACAGAGAGGCGGTATTGCCTTTGGAGCAGGCGACAGGCCAGTTTGTCAGAGGATGTGCAAGTCGTCCTCCATTTCCTCTCAGCCGCCCTACACTTACGCTTAAGTGTAGCCAGGTCGGAGTCATACCAGGAACTGCACTTGGCTTTGGACTTCAAACGGATCCTCATGACAGGGGCAAGAGCATCAAGGGTATCAGAAATAGTAGAGAAGGGACCGGGCTGTGCCTGGATGTGAGTCAGCCAGAGGAGATGGGGGAAGGTGAGAAGGTGGCAGCGAAAGCCTCAACTGACACTCGCTTCATGGGACGGATGTCCGAGAAGGTAGGTGGCAGTGTTGGGGTAGGCTTGGGGGTAAGAGAGTGAGGAGAGGAGGCAGTGGTCACTCCAGGAGAGAGGAGTAGTTAGAGGGATAGAGAGGGGTAGGTCAGAGGAGATCAAGATATCAAGTGTGCGACCTGCAGAATGAGTGGGGCCAAAGGGGAGGAACGAGAGGGAGTCACAGAGGTCACGAAAGAGCAAAGATGAGGGACAGGGAGAATCGGGGTGGTGTCATGACCACTGCGAGGGGGCACAAGTTGTGCCACAAGCAGGCTCCCACCAGAACAGTGAGGGCCTTAAAACCACTGCAAAAGGGCTCCTGGCACCAGGCTCATATGTAGGAATGAAGGGCTGTTCAAACTAGGTCCCATTTATGTACATGGGCCTTTAAATCCAACAGAGAAGCACCCACACACCCTAGTTCTAAGCAGCAAGCCATACGGTCTAGTGTTTTGGGTGTGGCAGGCCTGGAACTACTTTCCCTGGTAATACTTTACCTGGGCTATATAAACCACACCCCGACAACAGAACACGTTTCATGTTATTCTGTAATCACTGTGTCCAGCTCCTGGTCTTCAGCATCTTCCTGTAGTTCTGCAAGAACAAGATTATTCTGTCTTACCTGAGAAAACACCGTCCAGCACTCAGCATCTCAACCGGGCTGCAATCTGTGGAAACCGAGAGAAGAAGAAACATCACTCACCTGTGAGTACTAGCTGAAGGACTTCCGGCGAACCGCTACCACAGCTGCTGCTCTAACATCGCGAACTGCAATAACGAGAAAAGGAAAAATAGTAGAACGCGCGCGCTTCCATAACATAGAATTCCATCAGTCTTACCTGAATTCCATCGCGCTACGCTGCGCTTCCATCCGGAGCACCACAGCAACATCTGCATAGGAAAAAGAGACATATTCAGGTTCGCTTTCAATATTAAACAACCGCACAGCACTTTACTTACCTTAACGTATTCCGGGGGCCTGTTTTTCATTGCGCTCTCATCTACTTTGTAGCACCACAGCGGCCTGTGAGGAGAAGAAGAAGAAAACATAGGTTAGCTTTAAAAGACAATAAAGGCGCTGTGCTTCGCGCTTCTCTTACCTAGAAACGTGCCTCTCCATCCGGCATGCCAGCATCAAGACCTTCGCACCTGAAAAGGAGATAAAGACATTAACGAATTCCCACCATAAACAGAACAAAGACTTACAATTAACAAACCTATCTGCCTACCAGCAGATTCGGGGTAACGGCAGGCTGGGCGTTGCTAGGGGGGGGGGGTAATGGGGCTACAGCCGCTGATCTTTTGGTTGTAGCCCCGGATAGAATCTCAGGAGCTACAGCCAAAAGACTAGCTAGCCCCCAGTCCCAACAGTTCCGACATCAGCTTAGCCCCAGGTCTTTTCCAAACCTCGCAACTACCCTGACGGCAGGCCTGGGCCCAAGGAAGGCGTACCGCACCAGTGAAGCAACTCGGCCAGCTCGCCAACAAACATAAAGCGCCCCTGCACAAGAAACACAGGACGGATAGCTCACCCTACAAATAACTAAGATTCATTATTCAGCACTGAGCAACTACGCATCCAGGGTTCCAGATCTCAAGAGTCTCCCAGACACCCCCAGGGATATCAGGTGAGCGTAACAGGTGGATGTTGAGGTCACCAAGGAAGAAGAGTTGAGTGGTTAAGGCCAGGAGGGAGGAGGAGAGGTCAGCCCACTTGGAGAGAAAAGAGGTGATTTGACCAGGGGACCGATGGAGAGTAGCAACAGTAAGAGTGGCTAGGAGCGATAGCAAGCCTGCAGACAAGACATTCGAAGGAGGGGTAGATCTGATTAGGAATTACAGTGGCAGAAATTCACTCAGGAAAGATCAGGGCTACACCACCTCCGGCCCAGGTGGATCTGGGTGCAGAGAAGATCTTGTAGCCATCAGGGAGGAGAGTGTCAAAGCTTGTGACAGAGATGGCCGTGAACCACGCCTCAGTAAGACTGAGGGCATCAAGGTCAAGTTCTTCAAGGAGGTGCCAGATGTCAGAGGAGTGTTTGACAGCAGAGCGAGAGTTGATAGTGGCAAGATGCAGAAGGTTGCCAGCCTTAAAGACCTTCCGGGGAGGGGTACAAATCAGATCAAAACCTGTAAAACCTGTGTCAATGGCTTGAATCTGGAGTGACCCAAATTATCTCGTTCATGGCGGTTGCGTTTTAAAGCAAACAACTGTGGTTTTGTCGTACATCCTGTACTGGTGACTAGGTTCCAGTGTTTCTTAATCAGCTTTTTGATCTTATTGGTTTGTGTCGAGAAAGTAGTAACGCATACAATCCGTTGTTCTTCCTTACCCGTTGTACGTGGGACCAACAAGGGATCCCTCTTGGTATAGCGTGCTCTCTTGGCTGCTTGTCTAATTGATTTGCGGGGATAACCTTGATCTTTCAGTCTGCCCATCAGTGTCTGTGCATGCTCCACATAGTCCTCTGTAAATGTACAATTACGTTTAATTCTTAAAAATTGGTCGTATGGCAAATTATCCTGCAGAGATTGGGGATGTTGACTAGTGTACATGAATAGGGTGTTCCTATCAGTTTCTTTACGATACAGACTGGTATAGATCTTGCCCTGATGTTGTCCAATGTTCAAGTCCAAAATAGGAAGGGAGGTTTTGTTTGACTGGATCGAGAAGGCTAGATTCGAATCCCCTTGGTTTAACCATTCGATGAAGTGGCTTAGATCTTGTGCAGTGCCTTGCCAGATGAAAAAAAACATCTATTTATCGTCTCCAATGTTTTATCTGGAGTGAGAAAGGGTTGTTGTTCCAAATGAATTGATCTTCGAAATTCGCCATATATATGTTGGCTACTGAAGGGGCAAAGGACGCCCCCATGGCCACTCCGTGCTTCTGCAGGAAAAGTTTGTGATTGAATTCAAAAAAAGTATTTCATAGAGCAATATATAGAAGTTCCAATATGAAGACTGAAGGTACTAAATGTGGTTTAGGTCGATTGTCCAACCTGATTTTGATTGTAGTCAATGCTTTATCTTGCGGAATATTTGTATATAGGGCGGCAATCTCTAAAGACACCAGCAGGTCTTGGGTGTCATCGAAGGACTGACCTTCAAACGCATTTATGGCTACTGTAGTGTCTTCTGGTTCTAGAATTGAACCGCACAGCGAGACGATAGGTCTCTCAGAGGGATTTTGAGCGTTTTTATGGATCTTTGGTAAAGCATATATAGCCAGAATCCGGCGGTCTTCTGGTGTTAGATATTCCGCCTCCTATCTCGACAAAAGAAAACACATTCCAAAGCCCTTGTACAAAGGGCTTGAAGTTGACTTCTCAACAGGGCCGTGGGGTCTGCTCTCATCCTCTCAGTGTTCAGAATTGTCAATCAGGGCCAGGACCATATTGATGTATTGTTCTTTGCCCATTATTACAAATCCCCCGCCCATATCAGCCGACTTGATCACAAGGTTACTATTGGCGGATACATTTTTCAATGCATCTCTTTCTTGCAGTGTTAAGTTGTGATGTAGAGTAAAATTCTGATTTTCCTTCATTAATTTGGGGAGTTCCCGTATTATCATCGTTCGAGTGTAGTCATCTCGACAGGAATTTCACTGTCTTTAGGGCGGAAATATGATTTGGGTCTTAGATTAGTGATGGATGTATCTGGTCTATCCTCTTTGTCCATGAAAAATGCCCTCAGACGTACAGATCTAAATATGTGTCTTAGTTCTATCTCCAATGAGTTCAGACAATGCGTCTGCGTTGGCACAAAACCAAGGCCCATGGATAAGATTTTGTTTTCAGCATCAGTTGGAGAATATTTGGACAAATTGACGATGGGAGGCATTAACATAGGTATTTACAGCCATGCCTCAACGGTGCAGAGTCCTGGCTGCCTCAAATGAATTTCACAAAGAACACAGCCAGGGAAACCTCTTGGTTGAGGTCTTGTCAATCTCAGCTCAAGTGTCCCTCTGGTGTTCGGTAAAAATTCCTTAGAGGTGTGTCTTTACCACAATTCTCACAGTACTATTGGGGTCCTTCTGTTCTGCTAGTACATCTTCTGGGGCTCCAAGTCCATCGTCCAACCTACCTTTGAAACTATTCCTTGGGCCTTTCCTGGGGTTACAAAAACACCTAGGGCTTGAGTATAGACCAACAGTTCAAAATTGCGTTCCTACAGTTAGGGCAAAACGTGTTAACACAAAGAACAGTATTAGGAAAAGTATTTACACAGAGGAGTGAAGGCACCAGCCTTCGCTTTCTTTAGCAAAACACATATACAGGCTGTTCCTGTTGAGAAGAACACCCTGTCCCTATTCCAAGGGTCTCTCCCTAGGAGCTCAGTGTTTCACCACCTATCTAAAAGGGATAGCGAGGAGACACTCCGCGATCAACACAAATACACTTATGTCTAAAAAGTTACGTTAGAGTTAAAAAAAAAGGTCAGACACAAGTCTATGGTTGCTATATTGAGACAATATACATTAGATCATGTCTCTTCCGTGATTGACAGGGTGGTCACTGCTACCAGGAATTTCTTTCTATGTTTTAATCACCAAATTGAGTAGTGGTCCTGTCGTATCAGAACTTGTTCTGATCTTATTAAAACAACAAACCCTCTGAAAAGAGGGAAAACAGACGATCTAGAGGCAACAGGTCTATCTAGTCATAGAGATAGTTTATAATGTGTACAACGTTCTTGGTTTGAACATAGTTATTCTCATGAGAAGGCTCATGGGCAAGTTGGTTGACCAGTATCGATAAGCATTATAAATTGCATCATCTTAGTTTAGTTTATTATTTGTAGTGCGCTCCAGACCCGAGGGTATTCAGGCGCAAAGCATAAGGATACTCAAAGCTTGGTTACAGCATGTAAGATAGCTTGGTTACAACATGTAAGATACATTATGTACAGGTGCCAGTTGGTTACATGTAGGCACACAATGAGGATGCGATATATACAAGCGGGTACATTGAGGCAAGCATAGTTACACAAAGTAGTTGGTGCGCTTGGTGCATGCAGTGTAGAGAGAGGTGCCTAGATGTCGGCATCTTTGAGCCAACTAGTGATGCTCTGGCGGAACTTGTGATAGGTTTGATCAATTCTTAGAGGGGATGGTAGTGAGTTCCATAGGAGGGCTGCCTTGACCTGGAAGCTGCTGTCTCCGATTTTAGCCAGTTTTTATCTGGGGACCCAGAGGTAGTTGGTGTTGGAGTCTGGTGATTCTTGTGGCAGGCTTCAAAGTGAATCTGTCCGATAGGTAATAAGGTGCTGCATTGTTCAAGCATTTGTGGGTGATGGAGGCAGTTTTATTTTATCGTGAGTGGAGAGCCAGTTGTTGACTCTTCTGGTGTTAGAGATATGTTCTCTCTTGGGGATTCCTAGCGCTGCTCTCAGCGCATTATTTGGTAGGAGTTGGATTTTATTGATGGTTTGTTTATTGGCTCCTATGTAAAGAGCATTGCAGTAGTCCAGCCTGGATAGGATGAGGGCTCTGGCTAGGGTGATGCAACTGTCCTGTGACTGGAAGCCCTTACCTGCTCTAATCAACTTGCATGTATATGCCGTGGCCGAGGCGAAGGCATTGACCTGCTTGTTGAAGGAGAGAGTGGAGTCCAAATAGAAACCCAGAGTTTTGACCTCTCTCGCTACAGTAATAATATTGTTGTCTATGTTGAATGCTGAGTATTCAGGCCGAGTTTTTTGAGGGACGAGGGAGTGCCCAGGATGATGATCTCTGTTTTGTCGTCATTCAGGCATAGACCGTGGGTGGCCATCCATGCCTCGATGATGAGATATATCCTGTTCACCAAGGCCAAATCCTTGTCGTAATCACTGGTAAGCGGTAGGAGAATCTGTGTGTCATCTGCATAATTAGTGTAGGTGACACCCAGAAGGTCCAGATTATCGAAAAGGGGCTTGGTAAATATATTGTAGAGGGTGGGTGAGACGCAGGATCCCTGGGGCACTCCGCAAGTTATGGGGATGGGATTGGCTGCTGCCATGGGAGAGAAGACTCTCATAGTCCTGTTAGTTAGGAACGATTGCATCCATGCTATGGCTTCTTTAGAGAAGTGAACTGCCGAGTCCAGGTGGCTGCATAGAACCCTGTGGTCGACCAGGTCGAAGTCAGCTGATAGATCCAGGAGTAGAAGGAGGGCTGATTTCCCTTCATCCCGGAGTTAGTCTGTGACTTGAGGTCTATGAGGGCTGTTTTTGTCCCATGTTGGGGCCGAAAGCCTGATTGCCTAGTTCCTAGTAGAGCGTTGGTTTCCAAGTATTTTTGAATCTGGGAGTATGCCATTTTATATAGGATCTTCAAGAGGAAAGGCACTGTAGTAATCGGGCGGTAGTTGGTGGGTATTAGTGGGTCTAGGGACTGCTTTTTCAGTAGAGGAAGCACCCATGATTCTTTGAGGTTGGAAGGGATGATGTTGGTGGAGAAGGACGAGCTGATAAGTTTTGTGATAAAGGGGGCCAGGTCTCTGGTTGCATCCTTTAGAAGTTGAGCGGGGCATAGGTCGCCTTGACAGTTGGTGGGTTTGAGAGATAGTATTGTATTTTCTGTTTCCTTTATGGTGACTTTGGAGAACTTAAATCTGGGGAGATTGGTGGAGTTACCTGGTTCCTCTAAGTTGATGCTGATGGGTTTGTTGCCGGAGAGTGTGGCTTTTTTCTTGGCAATTTTTGTTTGAAGGGTTGTGACTTTGTTGGCTAGAGCCTGCTGTATATTGGAGCACCAAAGTTGGTCTTTGATGCAGTTGTCTGGCACAGGGATGGGTGCTTCTAGCTCTTTGAGGATAACAGAGTTCTTTCATGCTAGAGTTGGCTTGGGCAATTCTAGTGTTGTATGTTTCGCATTTAGCTAGGATGATTTCTTTTTTGTATAGGGCTGTGATGGAGCTGAGGTTGGCTTTGTTTTCGTCAGAAGGTTGTGCTCGCCAGGATGTCTCACAATGCCTTTTCTTGTTGCGTAATGATTTTAGGTATGGGGTGTACCATGAATTGAGAGGGGCTTTGGGTTTGCTTTGTCTAAGTTTGAGTGGTGCAATAGGGTCTAGAGATGTGGTCGTGATGTGGTTAAATTCCTTAACCATAGCTTTGGGGTCCAGGTTTTCTGGGATATTGTTTGAGTGTAGGGAGGACGAGGGGTAGCAGCTTGTCACAGGTGATTTTTTTTTGTTCCGGGTAGGAATGGAGGTAACTAGAGTTGTGGGTGCCAGGGTGGGTATGGCAGTAGTTAGGGTAAAGGTTATGAGGTGGTGATCTGTCTAAATCTGGGGGGTTATGGAGGCTATTGTGGCGCTGCAGTTGTAGTCTGCTACCCAGTCTAGGGTTCTGCCTTTGTTGTGTGAGGGGGTGAGCACTCTTTGGGTAAATCTTCAGGACCTATTCTTATCGTAGGGTGTCACTCCTTCTATGGACCATTACTGGGATCCGGGCGGCACCTGCATTCCCAGATGTATCAGCGTGCGTGCTCGTACGGGAAAACTGCGGCTCGTTAAAGATGGAAAATAAATATTCGTCTTGTAAACAACTTCTCATCTTAGGTGTGCTTGTTTATGCCTGTCCGGCCATGGGCTGTTGTAAATCTGCCATGGATAGCAGGTAACAGCTGGGCGTGCGGTCCAATGTTCTCAGTAAACCTGCTGTTCGGGTGCCGCAAGCGGGTCCTAACGCGGGTGTCCTAACACACGCGTTAAGACTTTTTGAAGGACATCCTGGTCTCCAACCCAGGCCTCCCCATCACCGATACCTACACCTGTGCTACCTCTAGGCAAACCCTCACCGACATCCGCTTTTGTCGCTCTCTATCGGCACACCTATGGACTCTACATATGGTCTCTGTGCTCTCTCCTTTCTCTTCTTCTCCCACTAATGGTGCCACCCAGTGGGAGGCCCTCTTGGCCTCCTGCCACTCTGTCCAAGGTCATCCTTCATGTTTACTTAATGCCAAGCCTCCTTGTAAAATTCTCCTTCTTGGAGACTTTAACATCCAACCGGATGCTTCGTGTACTTCCTCCGGACTCTCAGAAAACTGCTCTCCTGAACATCTTGTGCTTTCCAACCTTGATTCCTTCACCCCGTGTCCTCATCTTACTCAATCGCTACTCTACCTTTGACATGGTGAACCCTACCATCCCGCTCAACCGTCTCTGTGATAACCGGAGTATCACCGATCATGCTCTTGCTTGGCTGATTTCTTTCCTCTCCGATCAACCCTACCTGTTCCAACTTGGGTCGTTCCTCTCCTCTATCTCCATCTGCTTTTTCTCCTCCTATCCCCTGCTGATTGAAACTGAAACTGTGCTGGTTGCCAGGATACTGCCTGACCTGGCTACCCTTAGATCTCGGGCCCAGTTTCCCTCCCTGCCAGTTGCTCACCTGCACTGCCCACCTGGCAACACTTGCACTCAGGGACTGTTTCTGTATCCCTTATGCCCCGTACCAGCAATTGACACCTGTTGTCTGCACTTAACCTCGCACTTTCCTGCTGGCCGCTTTTTATTTATTGTCTTCCTTCATTTATTTATTTAGACTGTTTATCCTATGCACTCCACTGCCCCATCCCCCGGCACTTTTACCCCCCCTCCTTCCTTTTGCGAACTCAATGCCACCTGGCCTAGTAAGATCTTTGTCTCCCCTCCCTTGCCTCGTCGCGCCTTGAAGCACTTGTGCATATGTGCGTTATAAATGCCATATCATATCATCATATGATATCGTGGTCTGTTTTGGACAGACACAAAAGGAATCCTAGGTTACACAAGGCTTTCAGAGCCTTGTAGTATCGGTTGTACTAACCTTCAGTGTAACTGTGGTCAAAAACTAATTTGAGGTCATGGCTTCCCCTGCTCTGTGAACTGAAGAGCAACTGTCATTGAATATTACACCCCAAGGTCCAACTCTCCTCGAAGGACAGTTATACAGAATACAATTCATCGTTTTATACCGTGCCTATTTTAGACTACGTGATTTCTTGCTGAGATTCACGGTACAACAGATAGAGTCTACCAAAGGAATTCTATGTTGGCTGGATTGGCCTGGACTCAGCGGCTGTTTTCATATTTCGAAAACTGATCTGCTGCCAAGGGCACACCCTACTGGAATAATGGGAACCAATTCTTCACTGCCTCAGGCCCCTTCCTGACTTGCTACGGCCTTCCCAAGAAGATACGTTTTTTGCTTGACCGTCGCGATTGCATGACTTTGCGCACTACTACAATGTTGAGCACAAGGCTACAGTTTTCCCGGATCCCATTTGAAATTCAGGGAATTAATCAGTAAAATTGTCCAACGCTCATCCGAGCTTACCCTATGCACACGCACAGCCGATTGAGACAAGGCCTAGTCGGATCATGAATACAACTAACCTGGTATGGGCACGTAATGTGACCCGTCTCGCTTGAACTTAGACAGGGCTGCCTCAGGTGGGATAGATAGTGTGCACGGCTGTCCCATGTTACGCTCACAACATAATGAATACAAACCTCTCTTGAAAGAAGCTGCATCGTTAAAAAGGTTAACTTTATTCTGAAATTAAAAAATAATCATCAAAAGGTAACTGCTCTTTTGTGAGCGTTGAGACTCCAGATTTAATGCTTTTGCCTATGGAAAGGCCACAGCGTCGTAAATGACATCACATATAGGTTCATTACCCGCACTAGTGATGGGTGAGACAGTATTCAAGATTGTGCGGCATTGGTGGATGCCAGCCAACAATTTGTTTATTTTTCTTGGGTTTTCGAATGCCACGTGGGCCAGCTGTGCTCATTGCTCCACGGAGTGAAGGTCACTTTGTGGGATGATGCTTGTGGGGATAGAAGAAATTAATCAGTTCACACTGCAGCATATTATCCGGTATGTTTTAATATTGTGGCATTCTTTCACAAAAACGAAACCTACCAAACATACATGCTGAAAACAAGATTCAATTGTTATGTGACCTTGGACCAAAGGGAGCAATCACCAGGCTAGAAGGGCAGAAGCTGTGGAATACCCGCAACAATTATAACATTTACTGTGTTGAGAGTGGACATTGGAATATTTAGTTTCAATGTATGCAAAACGTTGCTCAGAGCGGACACTGCGCGTTACGCCAAGAGAATGGAAGGAACAAGTTACTTACCTGTAACTGTTGTTCTCCAGCATGGGTCTGGGCATGGATTCACATGCTCATGAATATTCCCCGTCATCAGGCCGGGAATCCTCGGTATACAAAAAAAATCAGTATCAGTTTCGTTTCTGATCTGTCTTTCTTAGTAGTAACCAATCACTGGTCTCTGAGTCATACTGCCCCCAGCCAATGACTGCCCTCTCCCTAAGCCTCGCCTCTGGCAGCCATCCTCAGATTTGGTAGCACGTGAAGTGGCAGTATGACCAAGTGAAGAGCCGCAGAGGGGTAGGCGGGATGGTTCGCATGTGAATCCATTCCAGACCCATGCTGGAGAACAACAGTTACAGGTAAGTAACTTTTTCCTCCTCCAGCATGGGGTCTGGCATGGATTCACATGCTCATGAATAAAAGAATACATAGCAGTACACACAAGCACAACCACGGGAGGTGGCAACAGGCTCAACATTAAGCAATACAACAACTCAACATTAAGCAACTCTTACCTCCTCGCCAGGCTCACCTTAGGCGAACAGGTTGCGCAGCACTGCTTGGCCGACCCTGGACTCCTCCCTGGAGTCCCGATCGCCGCAGTAGAATCTTGTGAAGGTGTGCGTCGACCTCCATGTCGCAGCCCTGCAGATGTCCAGCAGGGGCACACCAGACAGGGACGCCGTGGTAGCAGCGATCGCTCTGGTCGAATGGGCTCTCGGACGGCCGGGCAGCGGTCGGTTTGCCAACCGGTGACAGTGCATGATACAGCCGGAGAGCCATCTGGAAATGGAAGTCTTCGAGAGAGCCTTCCCTTGATTCACAGTCCCAAAGTTCACAAACAGCTGTGACGTCTTCCGAAAACTCTTTGTGCGGTCCACGTAGAACTTCAGTGCTCTAGCTACATCCAGCGAGTGCAAAGTCCTCTCGGCCGGCGACGAAGGCGATGGGAAGAAAACTGGAAACACCAAGGGCTTGTTGAGGTGGAAGTCCGACGGCGGGCATAAAGGAGGGGTGTGTCCTCAGCACCACCCTCGTGTCATGAAAAGTCAAGTATGGAGGCTTGCAAGACAGGGCCTGGATCTCTCCCACTCGTGCGGAGGTGATGGCCACGAGGAAAGCTGTCTTCCAATACAAGAACTTCAAAGGCACCGAATGCATAGGCTCGAATGGGGCCCCCATGAGCCTGGTCAGCACCACATTAAGCTCCCACGCCGTGGCAGGGGCCTTCACCAGCGGGAATGATTAGAATAGTCCCTTCATGAATTCTTTCACCAGGCGATGAGACCACAAGGAAGCCCGTCCCGTAGTCCTGGTATATCGGGAGATTGCAGCCAGATGTATTTTGATGGAGGCGTGAGCCAGTCCAGCTTTGGCCAGCGACAGTAGGTACGGCAGTACTTGAGGGGCTGTAATCCCCAGAGGGTTAATCTTCTGTGAACGGCACCAGACAGAGAACCTCTTCCATTTATGTCCGTAGCACTTGAGAGTTGAGGACGCCCTGGCCTTTGCGAGAACCTCTCTGCAGTCGGCAAGGATGTCATACCCTCCAAACTCTAGTGCTGCAGGAGCCAGGCCTGCAAGCTGAGCGACTCCGGGTTGTGGTGAAGAATGGCGCCTCCTTCTCTGGAGAAAAGGTCTGCGTCCGTCGGCAGCTTGACTGGTGGGGACGTTGACAAGTCCAGAAGGTCCGGGAACCAGATCTGTCTCGGCCACGCCGGTGCGACGAGGATCATCCTGCACCGGGACCTCTTGAGCTGATTGATGAGCCGGAGCAGCAACGGCAGCGGAGGGAACGCATAAAGAAATAGGCCGTCCCAGGGGAACGAGAAAGCATCGCCCATGCTCCTCGGCTGGGGGAACCTGCTGGCGAACCTGCAATTTGTCGCTGCCGCGGAGAGTTCGATTTGGGGTTCGCCCCATCGTCGGAAGAGTCGATCCTCTTGATCCTGGCGTAGTTCCCACTCGTTGCACGATTGCAGCTGCCTGCTGAGTGAGTCAGCGATCATGTTTTTTATTCCTGCCAGATGAAGAGGCACCAGAAACATCCCCTGGGCGACGGCCCAATGCCACAGATCCTGGGCTTCCTTTGATAGGGGAGGGGACCTGGTTCCGCCCTGCTTCCGGATGTAGAACATTGTGGTGGTGTTGTCGGTGAAGTCCTCACCACCTTGCCCTTGAGGGACGGAAGAAAGGACCTGAGGGCCCAGAACACTGCGCAGAGCTCCAAGATGTTGATGTGGAGAGACCTTCGCGTGAAGATATCCAGAGTGCGCTCCCCAACCTACCAGGGGGGCGTCCATCGTCTCCGTCACCTGGTGAGCTGGGGTCTGAAAGTCCGTACCCAGCGACAGATGGGAGCGGGTACCCCACCACCGGATCGCCTGACGGAACATCTCATTGAGAGGGATCCTGTCCTCGAAGCTGCCCGTCAACTGGACCCAGCGGGCGTCGAGGAACTCTTGTAAGGGGCGCATCCGAAGCCTGCAAAGGCGCACCAGATAAATGCAGGAGGACATCATGCCAAGGAGGGTTTTGATAGATCTTACCCTGGCCATGTCCGTGGCCAGCAGACGCTGCACCTTGCCCAGAATGGTCCTGGTCCTTTCCTCCGACGGCGAGGCCAGCCGTGCCAGTGTCGAGCTTGGCTCCCAGAAACAGGGCGACTTGTGGCGGAACCAGGTGGGATTTTGGAAAGTTAATGGAGAATCCCAGGTCCGTGAGCAGCTGGACGGTCTTTGCAGTGTGCTCCACGGCGAGCTCCCTTGTCCTTGCCCGGATGGGCCAGTCGTCCAGGTAGGGGTAGACGTGGATCCCCTGTAGGCGCAGCGGCGCCGCCACCGGTGCAAGGCACTTGGTGAACACCCTGGGTGCCGACTTCAATCCGAACGGGAGGGCTTTGAACTGGTAGTGCCGCCCTTGGACCACGAACCTGAGGAACTTTCGGTGTCTTTTTGGAATGGGGATGTGGAAGTACGCATCCTCCAAGTCCAACAACGCCAGGAAATCACCCTCCTCCAGCTGTCCCAGCACGTGCTGGAGGGTGACCATATGGAACTTCTGTGCCTTGATGTACTTGTTCAGTCGTCGTAGGTCCAGGATGGGGCGCCATCCTCCTGTCTTCTTTTTTACGAGGAAGTACCTTGAGTAAACTTTGGAGACCCGATGTCGTAAATCTCCCCCCGCCCCACCTGTGATCGGGATCTCCCTTGTTCGGCCGCAGGACTCTTCCTGTGGACGGTTTGGGTCTTGAATAGGCTCGCCCGAGCCTCGTCAGGTTGCAGGACACGTTCAGAGTTCCGGGAAGTTCGTGGTTCCAGGGTATCCAGGATTAGCGATAAACAAGCAAGTAGGGAGGGAAATCCAGGAACAGGAAAATAGACAAGGAAGGAAGTAAGAGGATCAAGGAAACCAATGAAGAGCGCATACACACGTGGGGTCACTGCCGAAGATAGCGTTGAGACGCGCGGACCCACAGGGGCGTGACTAATTTATAGTACGTGCCACGACGTGAAAGCTAGTGCGTAGCACAGAGCTTGGTACGGCCATGTTGGGAGGAACAAGGAGTACAAGCCCTTCGTGACAACGACCAGGAGGTCCAGAAGGGGCAATTTCGCCGGGTCATGACAGCCGAAGCCTCTTTGGGACGAGCTCGATGGCACCCTTCTTGAGCATCGCCCTTACTTCCAACAGTAGTTGAGGGACATGATTTTCCTTCCTGGCCACGGGTGGAACGCGAGGTCACTTCTGAAACTTGAGGGCATGCCCTTGGGCCAGGGCATCCAGCACCCAAACGGTCAGTGGAGATGGACTCCCACACGCTGACGAACCTCGCCAGCCGGCCTCCCCCCGGGGTGCTTCGGCGGGAGCCCGACCCCACGGTCGGTTCAATCTTGTTTGGAGGCCGCCTTGCCTCCTTGACCTCCCTGTCGACGACGACGGGCACCACCTGAGTTGCCGCGTCCCCTGTATGCTTCCTGGGACGAAGATCTTGCAGCTTGGAGGTACGTGGAGGAGCCACTGCTGGATCCCTTGGAGGCACCTTGTCTGCCTCCGGAGCTCCGAAAGGACGGCCGTCGTTGTTGGAGCACTCCCAGTGCCCGGGCAGTCTCTGTGTCTAGCTTGATGGCCTGAAGGGACACATCAACCGCCTTCCCAAACAGGCTGTTCCCGTCGAAGGGCATGTCCAAAACCTTGGCTTGTACGTCCTGGTGGAAATCCGTGGCCTTGAGCCATCCTCGTCTCAAGCAAACGCTGTTGCCCAATTGACGGAAACCGGTGTCGGCGGTGTCCGTTGCCACCGTGATGGCGTGGTCCGAAGCAATCTCACCCTCCTGTAGGATTTCAAGGGCCTCAGCCCTTTTGGCGTCCGGAAGGAAGTCCAACAGAGGGGCGATTTTGAACCACAACTCCCGGTCGTAGTGGGCTACGATAGCCAGGGAGTTGGCCGCCTTGATAGTCGTTGCTGCGGATGAGATGATCCGCCGTCCCATCGTGTCCAAATTCCTGCCCTCGCCGCCCGACGGGGAGGTTGATGTCGAGACCGATGCCACCCCAGCTTTCTTCTTTGCCGCCGCCGAGACGACCGAATCCGGGGTAGGTTGCGCCCGAAGGCACAATGGGGCAGCGTCAGGGACCCGGTACTTCTTCTCGTACCGGTCCCTCTTTGCCGGCGCCGTGGCAGGGTTCTTGAGGAGGGCGAGCCCCTCATCCCAAATGTCATCAAGAAGCGGTACGGCGAGAGCATACACACGTCGGGTCACTACCGAAGATAGCGTTGAGACGTGCGGACCCGCAGGGGCGTGACCAATTTATAGTACGTGCCACGACGTGAAAGCTAGTGCGTAGCACGGAGCTTGGTACGGCCATGTTGGGAGGAACAAGGAGTACAAGCCCTTCGTGACAATGACCATGAGGTCCAGAAGGGGCATTTCTCCGGGTCATGACAGCATGCCCCCTCCGAAGAATGGTTCCTCCAGGCTTGCCTGGGTGAATAAGATGGAATCTTCTGAGCAAACGAGGGGTCTTTAAATTAGAAACTGGTTCCCATGTTCTCTCGCTAGGCGGGTAGCCTTTCCCCTCGACCAGATATTGTAGTCGACCCCTCCTATACCTGGAATCACATATCCTGGACACCTCATATTCCAACTGGTCGTCCACAACAACAGGTGTGGGTTAGAAGGGTTTTCGAGTAGAACTAACGTAGGGTTTCAACAGTGAAGTATGGAAGACTGGATGTATCTTCTTCCAGGAATCCGGGAGCTTAAGTCGGAAGGAGACAGGATTGATGATCTCCTTTGTAGAAATGGACCATAATAGCGAGGAGCCAATTTGTTTGGTCGTAGATGTCGAGGTAACATTTTCGAGGCTAACCAGACTTGATCGCCAACTCAATAGGAAGGTGATGGTCTTCTCTTAGAGTCTGCATATCTTTTGGTTCGAGTCTGGGCCTGTTCTAACTGATCCTTGGCCTCTCTTTGTAAATCGATCAGTGTCTGGATCCAAGAGACAAGGGTAGGTACCGGAGTAGATTCTGGAACAACTGATGGTAAAACAGTAGGATGATAACCTTGACTGCAATAGAAAGGGCTGATCTTGAGAGCTGAATGATCTGAGTTATTGTAGGAGAATTCGGCTAAACGTATAAGGAGAGACCAATCGTCTTGAACCTTGGTGGCAAAACAACAAAGATATTGTTCCAGGGTTTGATTTACTCGTTCCGTTTCCCCATTGGTTTGTGGATGATAGCCTGAAGAAAGGGCACGTTGGATTCCTAGAACACGACAGAGATGTTTCCAGAATTGTGAAATATACTGAGGTCCCCGATCCGAAATAATCTTGGAAGGAAGGCCATGAAGACGAAAAATATGTTCCAGGAAAATTCCAGCAAGTTCTGAGGAAGATGGTAGTTTATACAATGGTGTAAAATGAGCTAGATGAGTGAACAAGTCAATGGTTACCATAATGGTTGTATATCCTCGGGAAGGTGGTAATTCAACAATGAAGTCAGTGGCGGTAACTTCCCAGGGTCTGGTTGGCAACGTAGGTTGTAGAAGCAGACCCGCCGGCCTCTGATTATCGTATTTGTTCTGACTACAAATAGCACAGGTCTTGATGTATTGAACTACACTGGACTTCATCCCTGGCCACCAGAACTGTCTTTGTATAAGACGGAAGGTGTTGGTTACTCCTCGATGGCCGGAGTGAAGAGTATCATGGCATAGATTCATTACCTTCTGTTGAAGTTCTTTTGTCGGAATGACCACTGAATTGTTCTTGAATAAATATCCTTCCTTGATTGTCAGACGCCAGGGATTTTTCTCAGATATGTCCTTCCAGAGTTCAGATAATTGAGTCTGTACTCTGATTTCTTCCAGGAGATTGATCGCTTGAGCTACAAAGATTGTGGGTGGAAACATTTTAGGATAGATCTTATCCTCCAAGGGAACGTAGTTGGGACAGCGAGAAAGGGCATTGGCAATCATGTTTTGCGATCCAGGAACATGTGAAATTTGAAATTGATATTGAGCAAAGAAGTAGGCCCATCAAGCTTGTCTACTGTTCCTGCACTCCATGGATTGTAGGACCTGAAGATTTCGATGATCAGTACGGACTTGAACTGGATATTTAGCACCCAGGAGTAGATGTCTCCATTCAGAAAAGGCATGACGAATGGCCAATAACTCCTTCTCCAGAACTGAGTAGTGAGTCTCGCTGGTGGTCAGGGTCCGTGAAAGATAAGCAATGGGATGTTCCAACTTATCATCGGATTCTTGTTTTAAAACTGCTCCTATGGCGTAGTTGGAGGCATCAGTTTCCACTAGAAAAGGACAATTTATGTGAGGTTGAGCCAGGATGGGGGCCTGAGTGAATTCTTGTTTCAAGCGTTGGAATGCCTTGTCTTGTGGTATAGACCAGTTGAATGGAACGTCTTTCTTCAGGAGATTAACAATGGGTTGAACAATCTCGGAAAAGGTGGGAATGAATTTCCGGTAGAAGTTGGCAAGCCCCAGGAAGGATTGTATTTGCTTAACAGATGTTGGGGCGGACCAAGCCAGTATGGCCTTCACCTTTGAAGGGTCCATACTAATTCCTTCTGAACTAAGGACAAATCCCAGATAGTAAACTGATGTAACATGAAACAAACATTTTTCTGGTTTGGCTAAGAGTTGATTTTCTCGGAGACGTTGATGTACTGCCTTTACATGTTCTTCATGTTTCAAGGAATCCTTGGAGAAGATCAATATGTCATCCAAGTAGACGATAACATTGAGAAATAACATGTCAGAGAACACCCTATCCATAAAACGCTGGAAGACTGCGGGAGCATTAGTCAGACCTAAGGGCATGACTAGGTATTCAAAGTGACCAAAGGGCGTTCTAAAGGCTGTTTTCCATTTGTCTCCTTCCCGGATACGGATCAAATGGTAAGCACCTCAGAGATCCAGTTTCGTGAATATCACTGCACCTCTCACAGCTTCAAGGATATCCGAGATCAGGGGTAGTGGGTATCTGTCTTTCAGGGTGTATTGATTTAGGCCCCGATAGTCCAGGCAAGGTCTAAGCTCTTTGGTATCCTTTTTTGGAACGAAGAACAATGAAGCACCAGCTGGTGATTTTGAAGGTCTTATGGTGCCGTTCTCAAGATTAGTGTCTAGGTATTCCCGGAGGGCTCTCTTTTCGGGTTCTGAAAGGATAAACATCCTGCCAAAGGGAATCACTGCTGAGGGTTCAGTATCTATGGCACAGTCTTCGGGTCTATGTGGAGGTAAGGCTTGAACGATGGCAGTAGAGAATACATCAGCATACCCTTGATAGATCTCTGGAACTTGTACAATATTGGAAACCATGAGTGGTGTCTCTGGACACCTTGGTAGACTTATAGGGGCTGTGACTGAGGTATCCAGGTTTAAACAATGGTTCATACAGAACTCCGAGCCCAGGAATAAGGATCCGGCCGGCAAGTTGATATATGGATTGTGCCTTTGTAACCAGGGCATGCCCAGAACCAAGGGGTAATGGGCCGATTTTATAATGTCAAACAATTCTTTCTTGATGACGATTTATGGAAAGATGGATCTCCCTTGTTTGCAGACTTATGGGTCCTGAGGAAAGAGGTCTTCCGTCAATTGCTTCCACTGGCTGTGAAAAACTTCTTGCTTCATATGGAATGTTATGACTTCTGACCCAATCTTGATCAATGAAGACTCCCATTGCTCGGTAATCCACCAAGGCCAGTATGGGGTAGACCTTGTCCTTGGATGGCGATAAAAAGGCCTGTAATATCACCAATTTGTTTTGTCCAGGAGAGTTCAAGGATGGAATTGATGTGGAGCAAACATCGCTCTCCCGAAACCTTGCTCCATTTAGGATCGGGAGCTGGCGTTTCCCGAGCGTCGGGGAGGAGCCAGAGGACACTCTTTACTAGATGTTTATCTGAGGCACAATACATGCATAAGCCTGTGTGTATCCTTCTTAACCTTTCCTGCGGGGAAATTGGTCCACGAAAGGCTCCAAGTTGCATGGGTTCAGAATCATTGCTCGGACTCTTGGCAGATTCTGTCCTTGTAGTATTCTCTAGGGAGTTTCTTTGAATTGATACTTTATTCCTTTTCTTTTCGGCCTTTTTTTCTTGGATTCTGAAGTCTATTTGCATAGACAAGTCCAGGAGGGTCTGGAATGAACTAGGACGTGCCACCCTGGCTAACTCGTCCTTAATCTCTTCATTTAGACCTCTGCGAAACAAGGTAAAACTGGCTTCCAGGGGCCAGTCAGCCCCTTTGGCTAGCTGTTTGAATCTGGTAACATAGGTCAACATGTCTTGGGATCCTTGTTGGAAGTTAAGTAGCTTTTCTTGAGCACTGTGAACCAGCTCTGGTCGTTCGAACATGGTCTTGAGGTCCGCGATGAACCCTTCATAATCATCCAGGAGAGCATCCCCTGAATTGAGTAAAGGAGTGGCCCATGTAAGGGCGTTACTGGAAAGATGCGATATTATGAAGCCCACCTTAGCCCTAGGAGTTGAGAAATAGTAGGGCTTGAAGGTAAAATGTACCAAACAAGAATCCAGGAATCCACGTAAGGTCTTTGTGAACTGTCGTATTTATCAACCACTCCTCCCTATAATACGCTGTCCTTGTTCGCGGAGTCACGTGACAAGACAAGCTGTCTTAGCGCCGCATTCTCGGCTTTTAAATTCTGCATATCTGTGGAAAGTTCTTGCATTCCGCGCATCAGGTCCTGAATAGCATTCTCCATGGTAGAATCCGTATTGATCGTTTGGCGTCTCAAACTGTCGTAAATCTCCCCCCGTCTCACCTGTGATCGGGATCTACCTTGTTCGGCCGCAGGACTCTTCCTGTGGATGGTTCGGGTCTTGAATAGGCTCGCCAGAGGCTCGTCAGGTTGCAGGACGCGTTCAGAGTTCCGGGAAGTTCGTGGTTCCAAGGTATCCAGGATTAGCGATAAACGAGCAAGTAGGGAGGGAAATCCAGGAACAGGAAAATAGACAAGGAAGGTAGTAAGAGGATCAAGGAAACCAATGTAGAGCGCATACACACGTGGGGTTACTACCGAAGATAGCGTTGAGACGCGCGGACCCGCAGGGGCGTGACTAATTTATAGTACGTGCCACGGCGTGAAAGCTAGTGCGTAGCACGGAGCTTGGTACGGCCATGTTGGGAGGAACAAGGAGTACAAGCCCTTCGTGACAACGACCAGGAGGTCCAGAAGGGGCAATTTCGCCGGGTCATGACAGCCGAAGCCTCTTTGGGGCGAGCTCGATGGCACCCTTCTTGAGCATCGCCCTTACTTCCAACAGTAGTTGAGGGACATGATTTTCCTTCCTGGCCACGGGTGGAACGCGAGGGCACTTCTGAAACTCGAGGGCATGCCCTTGGGCCAGGGCATCCAGCACCCAAACGGTCGGTGGAGATGGACTCCCACACGCTGACGAACCTCGCCAGCCGGCCTCCCCCCGGGGTGCTTCGGCGGGAGCCCGACCCCACGGTCGGTTCAATCTTGTTTGGAGGCCGCCTTGCCTCCTTGACCTCCCTGTCGACGACGACGGGCACCACCTGAGTTGCCGCGTCCCCTGTATGCTTCCTGGGACGAAGATCTTGCAGCTTGGAGGTACGTGGAGGAGCCCCTGCCGGATCCCTTGGAGGCACCTTGTCTGCCTCTGGAGCTCCGAAAGGACGGCCGTCGTTGTTGGAGCGCTCCCAGTGCCCGGGCAGTCTCTGTGTCTAGCTTGATGGCCTGAAGGGACTCATCAACCGCCTTCCCAAACAGGCTGTTCCCGCCGAAGGGCATGTCCAAAACCTTGGCTTGTACGTCCTGGTGGAAATCCGTGGCCTTGAGCCATCTTCGTCTCAAGCAAACGCTGTTGCCCAACTGACGGAAACCGGTGTCTGCGGTGTCCGTTGCCACCGTGATGGCGTGGTCCGAAGCAATCTCACCCTCCTGTAGGATTTCAAGGGCCTCAGCCCTTTTGGCGTCCGGAAGGAAGTCCAACAGAGGGGCGATTTTGAACCACAACTCCCTGTCGTAGTGGGCTACGATAGCCAGGGAGTTGGCCGCCTTGATAGTCGTTGCTGCGGATGAGATGATCCGCCATCCCATCGTGTCCAAATTCCTGCCCTCGCCGCCCGACGGGGAGGTTGATGTCGAGACCGATGCCACCCCAGCTTTCTTCTTTGCCGCCGCCGAGACGACCGAATCCGGGGTAGGTTGCGCCCGAAGGCGCAATGGGGCAGCGTCGGGGACCCGGTACTTCTTCTCGTACCGGTCCCTTTTTGCCGGCGAAGTGGCAGGGTTCTTGAGGAGGGCGAGCCCCTCATCCCAAATGTCATCAAGAAGCGGTACGGCGAGGACCGCCTTCCTTTTAGCCTTGCACCGTTGGTAAAGGAACCCTTCCTTCTTTTCTGGGCAGAGCTGGAAGAGCTCGGATGCCCTGGAAATCATGGCATGAAGGATCCAATCTCGTCGGGCGGGGACGCCCGAGCTGGGGGCGACGGGGGACACGTCCCGTCGTCGCCTCCGTCGTCATCTGTACCTGTCGTAGCCGTGTCCGTGCCTGTATCATCCCTGTGGGTAGTAGACCAGGGGGAAGGCAGAGCAGGCCGCAGAGGTGGGAGAGGTGACGTAGGATGCGTCCTCCTCCTCTTATGCGGTGGACTTTCCGAAGGTCCTGGCTCCGGTTCGCCCGTCGGGTCTGGCTCAGGTACCTCCGTCGGGGGGAGGGGCAACCTTGTCCTCATCTCCGAACATAAGGACTGAATCGCTGACAAAATGGCCGCCGAAGTGTCCTGCCGCGCTGGAAACGACGGGCGCAAGGGCTCTTGAGTAGCCTTGTCGGCGACCCCGTCGCTCTTGTCGTCGCCCTCGTCGGAATCCCTCCCGATGGGCTGAGCCTCTTCCACGACTTCGATGAGCTCTTCTTCAGAGGTCGTGTCCGTATCCACGATGGCCACCAGCCCCTCCCCCACCTTTTCCAAAGAGGACTTTGTGGGGGTCTTCTCAATGGGCCTGAAAGACGACTCCCTCCGCGGTGGCAGGGAGACTCTGGGTCCTGAGGGCGCTTCCACTGGTGTAGCCTCCACAGGCTGAGCCAGGGCCGCGGCGACATCCTCAATCGAGGTCTTAGCAGGGTGAATTAAGGCCATTGTCACCTTCTGGACGCCTGGGGCCTTCACCTTGGGGGGAGGGTTCGAGCCTCGCTCCCCCTCTGCAGGAATCTTCGAGATCGACCAGGGCCTCTCCAGAAGCTTCGCCAGGTTCTCGGACTTCCTCTTACCCGAGCCAGAGCATTGGCTCGTGGTTGATGGCGCCGGGGAGGATGCGCCCTGCCTGGCAGCCAAGGAGCCCGAAAGGTCGGCGCTCCCGGTGCCCGCGGACTCGCGGTGCTTAGCCTTTTGTTGGGCCCCCGTCGCCGGGGCGCCCTCACAGGACTTAGAAGACCGCTCGGACTTCTTTTTCTTCTTCTCGCCTGACGGGCTCTTCCCTTCCAGCCAGTTGGCGAGACGGAGGTGGCGATCCTTCATGGTCCGCTCCGACATGTTCCCAAAAAACGCGCAGTCCTTCTCCGTGTGCGTCTTGTCCTCATGGAGACAGTAGAGGCATAACAAATGCTCATCCTCTTGAAAACATTCTGAAGCTGGCATCCATGGCAGGTCCTGAACAGCTTCCCGGGCGTCGAGCTTTCTTTCTCCTGGGCCATGTCCGGGGTAGGCCTCGGAACTTCTGGAATCCTCCAAAAGCGTAACTCGACGAAATCTTCACCCTTGAGGGGCGTAGAAAACTCTGAAACGGATCCCCGTTGATCGGATGTAGAAACAGTGGAGCTAGAGGCTCTATTTAACCGAAATATGAAAAAAATCTCCTGAAAAAAGCGCAAAAAACGCAGCAAAAGCTCGAGAGCTACAGCACGAGGACTCCCAAAGACTTGAACGTGCGGTAAAAATCTGAGGATGGCTGCCAAAGGCGGGGCTTAGGGAGAGGGCAGTCATTGGCTGGGGGCAGTATGACCCAGTGATTGGTTACTACTAAGAAAGACAGATCAGAAACGAAACTGATACTGATTTTTTTCTATACCGAGGATTCCCGGCGAGACGACGGGGAATATTCATGAGCACGTTAATCCATGCCAGACCCCATGCTGGAGAACTACCGAACATAATTTAAGTTGAGCTATACATAACATTTTTGCGATTAAAAGAAAAGGGGATATTGCTCTGTTTGCATATGGGAGAATTCAGCGACGTTCAAAAATGCCATTTGACATAAATAGTGGACAGAATACGTTGTTCCGTATGCCGCCCCATATTTTAAAAAACGAGTGCGTAACTCGCAGTTTCTTTATAAGTCGACTAATAATTGTTATTTGGGTTTAGTTTAAGTAGGAATGAGTAAAGGTTTGGATTTTTGGCCGGTATTGATTACTGACATTGTTATGGGTTGTTCGTTGGAGCATATTGTGACGAATACTCAGGCGACACAAAACCACAACCTGTATGCAGGCTAGTGATATCTAAACCACTTCGTCCCATGGAATATCATGGTGTTTAATCAAAGTTGCATTATTGAAAGGACCGGGGCAGAACATTTTCCAAGGGTACTTGGTTCACTTTTAGATAGATAATATTTTCAGTTCCGTTAAAATGCCATCTGTCTGTTGTCCCATTTCTGAGTTAGTTTATCTATATCTTTGGGAGCTATACCGACTTCTCAGCGCTGACCTTTCAAGCACATCATTGTTTAAAATAGTCCCCCAGGTTGTCTGTGTGTGTTCCTTGTGTGTGATTTGTGTTCGTTATTTGGTTTCATCCGGTGCAGAATTACAGGATGAATTTGAATAAAGAACAGATACTGAAATATATTTTTATTGTTATCTACATAGATATATTGTACCGTTCTGCAAACGCCATAGTTTTCAACTGCCGTGGGATGGCTTCATCAATCAACGATGGCAGATACGTCTAAATGCCTCGAGTTTGCATTACCCTCATGTGGGAAGATCGACCGGGACTGATATGCCCTTTGGCGGTACCAGCGACAAGGAGCAACCCGTCATTGTTTACGGTGAAGCAAGAAGAGGATGCGTCGAATCCACATCTTCACCCGAAAAGACCACCATGTAGGTCATTTTAAACTTTTGCCACTAGAGCCTAAGGACACACAACTATTCTCATCTATGGCTAATTTCCCTCATCTAGTGAGTCCCCCAGCAGCTTTGCTGGACTTCTGGAGTCTATTTTTTCCACTTGGAAAATGTGAGAGCTTTTCCCACCCTCTTACCTGTGTTTTGCTATGTGTTTCCACCTGTTTTTGTAATTGTGGACTCTGAAGTACACCACTTCAGTAGCACTCTTCTTTTTGTGTGTCACCCAGCACCTTCAGTGCCGTGACACAGGGTTGTCTTTGAGACTTCCCTCGACTCCATTTCTGAGGCGACTACCGTCCCCCAGAAAAGGGTAAAGTTACCATTAACTTTACTTAGTCAATCTACCACAGATCCAGTACACCCCATCTTCCATGGAGTACTGGAAAGGGTTAATTCATATCCCTTTTTATCTGTATCTCCTAGAGCATTGTTTCGCTCTTTTAACATTTAGACTTGGCTGGTGGCAGTGGTATCTACCCTAACTTTTCTACCGCAATTATATTAGATAAACGTCGTACTGTTCTTGGCTATTATATTAGCCTCAAACATAAACCCGCTTGACCAAATCGTCTTTCTTTTGGCTCCAGTTGGGTTTATTTGCCGATATTTTTGTTAAAGTCCTTCTTGTGTTTTACTTTGCGCGGCAAACTAGGTTCGCCTTCTTTGTTCACTGTCTTTTGGCGGGCTTCTGCTCAGAAGCCCTCCTCAAGGCTCCTGGGTGTCTAGGTGGACTGAATGTGACAGGGTATCCTAGGAAACCCAAGTCGCACTGTCATGAATGGCCAGGGTATTTGTCCGGGCTGGACAACCCCCCTGCTGGGTGATTGACAGCCAGGCTGTGTGAATGGGGGTTTTCCGCATAAAAGGCAGGTCTCTTGAGCTAGAAGTCAGAGAGTCACCACTGGAACTACAAGGAACCGAAGAGAAGCGAGAGAACGACAGCTGCTGCAACTACCCCGTCCCGGTGAAGCCCTGCTGCAGTCCTGACCTATCTTCCCTTCAACGACTCAGAAGATCCAGTCCGGAGTCTTCTTCCCTTGAGCTTGGTGGGATAACCAGCTCATCTTCCACAGCCAGAGGATCCTCTTCCTTGGTCGAAATGGCTGCACGCTGCTGTAGTGGTCCAGATAGCCACCTGAAGAGCCTCTCCTGTTTTTAAGGAGCGCACCTTTTATTCCTCGTCGCTGCTGCCGGCTTAATCCCTGTGTGGTGCAGACCGCCTTCAGACATCCTCCTTCACTACGAATCTCCAGGAATCGTGGGTCTGCGGAAAACCAACAGGAACAACTGCCAGGGCACCAGCTGCACCATTGGAACAAGGTACTGTGTTCTACTTGAGGAAACTGGGTGAATCCCTTTTCTTCATTTCCAGGGCTTGCCCTTGTCTTCCCTCCCTCCTTATAACTTTTGCTTCCGAACATTGACAATTTCGAAGTACTATTGGCTACGTTGAATCGTGAACTGTCTGTGTGATCTTCAGCAACAGGCCCCGGTGTCTTTCGACCCTGGCTCCGGCCCTTTGACTTTTGAACTCCTGTCTGAGCGTTTCTTGATTCTGCCTGTCTAACCAAAATATTGCCTGTGATTTTTGCCTCCAACTCCCTCTGGGTATCTCAGGTGCTAAGTGTGTTTTTTCCCCGGTAGCATTTCATGTCACGGATACACGTTTATTTAGGAGACCGAACTGTCAAAAAGTGATCGCAATTGTATTCACGGTAACGTGTTTTGTTCGTAACACTGGTTCATTCAACACAGGGTACTTACCTTGAGACTTACTGTACAAAGTGAATTGGTTAGTTGTAGTATATTTAACGTGTGGTTTTTATTTGAGTTTAATAGAAGTGTTGTGTTTATAACGAATGGTTTAAAAATAAATGTACTTATATTTTTTACCTGAAACCTTGATTCAGTGTTTGAGTCACAGTAATTGTGGTCCCTTTGTGTAATCTCTGCTACTGCTCATATACTCTTGAAATAAGCCTAGCTGCTCTGCCACTGCTACCATTCTGACATAGTAGTACAGGCTTGTACCAAAGGTAAAACATGTATTGCCACCTGTAGTCTTAATTGTGTGTAGTGGTCCCTAAGGGCACTGCACAGGATTCTGCCTAAAAGTCGTTCATCGCAATCAGTGGATCTTGATAATATGGGTTTTGGAGTGTTCTTTGATAAATAAAAGCACTTGTGAAATTGCAGATTAATGTTTTCTTTAAAATTATTGGTTGCAAATCCGATTTGTGACGCGCTGTGAGAGGATGTGTGTGTTAGTCTTCTGGGTTCTGCGTTAACTGACATTATGACTTTGGTGATGACTGGGCGCGTTTGGCTACGCTGCCCACCAATGTCATGAAAATAGGTGGAGCATATTGTTTGGAATAGTGATGTCAGCTCCAGGGGCAGGTGATATAATTTAGTACTGCAAGAGCGGTGGACCTTAAGGCGACGCAGCAACGGATAAGATTAGCACAAGATGGCCGCGCCCAACCCCTTGTTTTCGCATGTGTAAAAGTGAGGAACACTAAGGTAAGATGCATAGGAACGTTTTTTACGATCTATCACAGTATGCTGAAAAACACATGCCCGAACTATCAGGACAATAACATTTTTGAGCGCACTATCCCTTTAACTTCAACTCCATTTTATCCTTTTGTATTTTATACTGATTCTTAGAGGCGTTTGGAAAGCCCAAGTAATTGATAGTTATAGCTCGAGTTATAGGATTTAATTTCCATACATTGGATTTCGTTTTTCTTTGGGTGGAAAAAATGATTGTGTGATTTTTGGGGATTCATTTCCAAATAGTACGAACCCAGATATATTTCTACTCCGTCCAGGAGCCTTTGTAGGCCAGTAGGAGTTTAAAGAACCAGATTATCAGCGTATGCTAGAATGTTAACCTTCAAGTCTGCCCATTTCAGAGCGTACCCCTTCCACTGATGGCTTAGTCCCCACATGTCCGCCAAGTAGAGATTGAAAGGACCAATACGCATCCTGACCTACTCCTTTAGTCACTGGGACATCATTCTATGGATCACCCTGCATATTCAATCTCACTTTCACTGATTTATCACTATATAAAAGAGCTGAATCATCTTTACAAGTGCCTCGCTGACAGGTTCTTCAGGAGGGACAATCCTTTGTCTCAAATGTCGTCCAACAGTGGGATCAAGAGCACGGTCTTCCTCTTGGCCTCTCGGCACTGATAAAGGAATCCCTCCTTCTGTTCCTCGGGGGTCAGTTGAAATAGCTCCGAGGCCCTAGAGATCATGGCATGGTACGAGCCAATCTCGTCAGGTGGAGAAGCCCTGGCTACCGGCGACGGGAGGTCCATTCCGTCGTCGCCGCGTTCGTCCGTACCTGTCGTCTCCGACTCCATCTCGTCCCTCGGTGTAGGGGATGGAGCTAAAGGATGGTAGGGCGGGGCGGATGGGCTCGTCTCCTCTTAGGTGGAGGGTCCCCTAATGGTCCAGGCACCGCTGGATCTCCCGTCGGAGGCACAGGTATCCTTATCCTCATCTCCACTCGGCGAGCCGCTTGCGACGATCCTTCATGGTGTGTGGCACCATGTGCTTGCAGAAACAGGCCTCCTCCACGTGTGAGCGGTCCGAATGAAGGCAATAAAGGCACAGGGAGTGCCCATAGTCCTGGAAGATGTTCCGCAGCCCGCATCCTGGGCAGTTTCTGAACAGAGGCGTTGCATCTCCTTTATCCTCAGCCATGTCCACGCGGTGCAGGCCTCCAAGAATCTTCTGGAATCCTCCAAGAAGTGAACTCGATAAAAAATCGCCCTTGAGGGGTGTAGAAAGTTCAGAAAAACGGGACCCCGTTAGTCGGATGATGGATCGATGGAGCTTGAGGCTCGATTGACCGAAAAATAGAGCAAAACTCTTAGGAAAATCGCAAAACGCAGTAAAAGCTCGAGAGCTATAGCAGGAGGACTCCCAACACTTGAACGAGCGGTAAAAATCTGAAGTTGGCTGCTAGAGGGGGGCTTAGGTAGAGGGCAGTCATTGGCTGGGGGCAGTATGACCCAGAGATCAGTGATTGGTTGTTAGGAGAAAGACAGTTCAGAAACGGAACTGAAACTGATTTTTTCTTTACCGAGGATTCCCAGCCTGACGACAGGGAATATTCATGAGCATGTGAATCCATGCCAGACCCCATGCTGGAGAACTGTGGCATCCCCATGGTTTCCCAAATTTGGACTCAGATTCAGGTGTTAAGTGAGTCTCAATATGTTGACGCTGCATATAGAATAAGATCATCCGGCATTTAGTGGGACATTTCAGCCCCTGACATTCCAGGTGCAAAGATTAAGTTTCACAATTTCTTTCACTTATGCATTGAGTATACCGTGGAGTGATGGACTTCTGTGGGCACTGTTAGGGCATGAAATGTAGTAGGGTTATTGGCTTGAGTGTACCATGGTTCCCCCCACCCCCATAGACAACCCCAATTCGCCAGTGATGCATAGCCCACCCGCCTCCCCTAGTCCTATATTCCCCGACACTTCAAAACTGAAAATACGTACCATACCCCCCCCGCCGACTACCCCAACTTCTCAACGTCCCTGTTACCCCAACCATCTGCACCCCTTCAGCTTCCGCTTGAGGGGCAGCTGTAAGCCCGACCTCCTGACACATCTACTGAGTTATGCGGTTCCCCCGTCAGCTCAGGGGTCTGTCACAACCACCATCTGCACACCTTCACTTAAAAGGATACATTGTTTAAATCCAATGTTAGTTGTCGTTCCCCCACATGCGAGGGTTTCTTGGCTGTAGTTCCAAGAAGGCTATGGCTTCTTCCGGGGTACTAAAAAAGAACGCCCGTCCATTATGCTCAACTCTTATTTTAGCTGGGATCATCATTGCGTATTTCATCCCCCGATCCCGCAGCCGTTTGACATCCAAAAATGTTCTCCTCGATGCCTGCACTTTAACCAAGAAGTCCGGAAACAGTTTGATTGTGTCGTCCTTGTAGAGATCCAACCACTTTTCAATTGCCTTGTGGAGAGCCACGTCTCTGTCCTGGTAGTTCAACAGTCGGGCTATAATTGGGTGAGGTGGATCACCTGGGATCGGTTTCCTCCCGCTTGGGTTTTGCTGCGCCCTTTTGACTATGCATACTACGGAGAATCCCTCAGCGCCCAGCATCTCCTGTAGTAATCCATCCATGAAGGTTTCCATGTTCTTTGACTCGTTCGTTTCTGGGATCCCGACAATACTGAGGTTATTCCTCCTTGACCTTAACTCCAAGTCGTCCTGCTTGTCGGTAAGTTACTTCAGCGCTCTCTTCACTTCAGATATCTCCCTAGCCATGGAAGTGGACGTATCCTCAACCTCGAGATTATTCTTTCTGCCATCGTCCAGTCTTTCACTGTGTTTATCCAGACGGACCTGAATGTGGTCAACTTTACAGGTAAGTGAGTCGAGTTTCCCATCCAGAGACTGGATGCTGGATTGTAACTGGGTGAACATCTCTTTAATGTCCTGAAATGCCACAGCCTGATCCTGAGGCGGTGCCTGGGGGCGTGCATCTGAAGGTACCTCCATCGTGTTCTAGTTTTGGTCTGTGCAGGCGAATCAAAGTGTAACTTCACCTGATGTTTTCCTCCTTTACCTGATTTGGACATTGCCGGTGCTGCGGGTCTCAGGTGACTTGGGTCTACAGTGTCCGATGGATCCTACTATGGAACGGTCTTTCTGTAAGCTCTGGCACCAATCACCAGGGAGGTAGGTGGCAACTGTCGCTCCCTTTATCCAGGTCAGTGATATCCTTCTTTGCTAGTGGTAACCAAGATGGAGGTGCAGATATTATGGGCCAGGCCGGTGTCGGCTGTCAGCCTCCACCGGTGATGGATTCCTGGCAGCGGTTCACTAGCCTATCGTTGGATAAGGCCCTGAGTGGACTCCTTACAAGTATTGACCCTGTTATGGTGAATGTCAATAGTTGCACCCGAACAACAGCGTTGGGTTCAGGGAGGTCGGACGTGGCCATTTCACTCGCCTTGTATTACAGAGGTCGCTGTGGTCGCATCCCCACATCATGCATGTATATCTATAAATGCCTTTGTGACCCAGTTGCCACTTAGGTCTCCTGTTACGCTCACCTGGTATCCACGGGGACACCACCGAGCCAGTTGGTCGCTGGTATCCTCTCAATGATTCCCTGGGATGATTCTCGTGGAAGTTCTACCTGGAAATACAGGGGAACTGTGTTTAGGACTGACCGACCAAGGTAAGATTTCCCCCCACCTCCCATGTGACTTCAGCCCCTCTGGGCCCTCTTCTCACCTTGTTGTTGAAGTTGGCATGCTCTCCGTTCTGCTTTCTGGGCAGGGGTGCGCTGACTTTCGTGGGCATGTGCGGTCCAGTTACTTCACTGACAGCGGCCCAAGTAATGTCTTTCAGGTAGGTCTTACTGCTGCTTATGAGTTGTTATCTTGCATGCCTTTCTCTGTTTAATAATGTCTCTTTATCTCCCTTAGGTGTGCGGAGCGTCCGCGTGGTGAACTGGCTAAGCTGGGCCTCGACGGTAAATGATGGCGCACAATAAGCGCTATCGTGCGGTAGGTAAGCGCTTTGCGCAGCGCAGCAATGTCTTGTCTTGGCTAACATGTTTTTCTCCTTTTTCTTAGGTCGCGGTGTGCTCCAAGCGCGTGTGGGTTTCCGGAGCGATGCCGGCCGAAAAGCGATCAGCCAGGTAAATCTTTTAAGCAATTTGTGGTTGAAATGTCTGATACCTCCTTTAATGATGTCTTTTCTTCCTTTTTCAGGTCCTTTGGTCCGGGCGAAGCGCCCATCCAACGGAGCTACCCAGGAGCTGCGAGCAGTGAAGGATGGAGATCGCAGGTAAGATGCTTCTGCTAACTATGTTCTTTTGTCTTTCTGCAGGTTCTTATTTCCCAGGCTCGCGAGCGTCACGTTGCTAGCTGCAAAGTAACGCAAAGCGTGTTGTCTTGTTCGGGTGTGGTTTAAATAACCTCTGCAAGGTAGTCCAGGTAAAGTAGTCCCTAGGCCACCACACCCAAAACACTATACTGCATAGCTTGGTTCTTAGGAATCAAGCTATGTGGATGCCTCCATGTTGGATGAAAGCTCAAATAAAGTAGTTCCTTGAGCAGATGTCTTTCACTGTGCATGAGCCTGGCGCCAAAGGCGCCAGGACTGGCCCCAAGAGGGCCTTGAAACGTTGATGCCAAGCCTTATATGAGATCCGAGTCCTGATACCACCTGGCCAATGTGCTTGCTACTGGGGGATCAGGGTTGAGGGTCGTGACATCTCCCCGGTCTGAAAAATCCTATAATGCTGGCTAATGTACCTTAGCAACCGAGTGGCACAGTGTCTGCTGTGATCGTCTGTTCACCTCTAGTATTGTGTGGGTAGTCCAGATCCACACTCAGTGTACTACGCTGCAGCAATATTTAGAGGGTTCTCTTATGTGGGCAGGCCCGTGATCAGTCACAGTCCACAATCAGGATGTCCCTGGTTGTTAGGGAGAATTCTCTGTTTAGGCTGAATTTCCTAAGATAGTAAGTCCCCCAGCAGCTTTGCTGGATTTTTGGGGTTGATTTTTTCCTCCTGCCAAGAGTGAGACTCTTTTACCCTCACTCTTGGACATGGTTTGAGTGTGTTCCTTTGACTCTAGATGTGTTTAATGGGCTATGGGGGCTTTTACTCCATAGGGCTTCATGTGTTTTTGTGATGTGTGTTACACAGCACCCTCAGTGCAGTAACACAGGGGTGTCATAGTGACCCCCCAGTATAGACTCCATACCCTGGGACTGACTACTGTCTCCCAGGGCATGTAAAGTCACCATTGAATTTACTAGTCTTGAATTCTGAACAGAACCAGTACAAACCATCATATTGTGGACGTACTGGCCTGGGCAATTCGATTGCCCAGTGGTCTGTTAGTCGAGGGGGCACGTCTCCGTCCCCCCTGATCGAGTTTTGGCTGGTGGCAGTGGTACTACTTTTTATATTCAACCGCAAATATTTCTCAATGGGATTTTGCCATTGTTCGAGGCTACTATCTTTAATTAATTTAATTACGATAGCCTCGAACATACCGCCGGTTTATTTCTTTATTATTAATTCTCCGGTTGGTATTTTTTGCCAAAACTCGGTTCTAAAATGGCATTTGTGTTCTCTTCTGTGACTCCAACCCAAGTCGAGCCCTTTGTTCCACTTTTTGGCGGGCTTCTCCACAGAAGCCCTCCAAAGTGGTGCCACTCTGTCTGGGGTACTTAGAAGGGGTGGAGGGGGATTTAGGCACCCTGGACTGAGTTGCCTAGGCCGGCTCACCACTTAGCATGTTTGAGTGACAGCTAGGCTGAGTGAATGGGGGTTTTCTGCATAAAAGAAGGGCTTTGGGGACTGTAACTTCAGAAGTCGCCAAAGGACCTAAGAATCCGACGAGGGAGAAGCTGAGCCGACTTGCCACGACGACACCACCCGTGGAGCCCTGCTGGACCATCTCACCACTTTTCCCAACGACAGAGGAGATTTCCCGCCGGAGAGTCTTCTTCCTTTGACTGGTGGGGATAACCAGTTTCACCGTCTTTTCGCCTTCCAGACGCATCTCGTGGCCGCCTTGCCAAGCACCCCGGCAACCGAAATACCACATTTTACCACGACTGTGAAATAAAGGGTATACCTTTAACCGGAAAACTCCACGGCTGGTTTCTTCCCTGGCAGTGCAACGACCTTCATCTTTCCTCCAAGTCGAGATCTTCTATTCCCTGGACGACGCCGAGACTTGCACCCGCTGCCAGGAACAACTACCACCACTGGAGGATTCTTCCCACTTAAGGTACCGTGTTCCGCCTGGCTTCCCTTGCCACCGACTGTACGGGGTAGATTTAGCCCTCGGCTTTCGAACCTGGGTTAGCCTGGGACACCCTGGCTAAACTTTTCTGAGCCTCTCAAAACTCTTTTTGAACTCTCTGCAAGACTTTCAAAGCCTAGTATAACTGTGTGATCTAGGGCGCATTTGCGCTCTGCTCTCTCTAAGAGGGGGCCCAGCCTATGGACTTTGGCTCACAAGTGACTGTTGCTCTTCTGCCTTGCTAAAAGTGTTCCTAAATCTTAGAGTGGTGTATCTTCACATATTCTGCCTTTTTTCCTCCCTTTTTCATGAACTTATTGGAGTGCCATCTATAGTTAAGCGCTCACCTCTGTCTGGAAATAAGTGGTGTTAACTAAGACTTGTCTGATAAGGAATAACGGTTGTATATATCATAATAGTAACTGTGATTAGAGTGTTTTACAAATAAAAGTGCTGGAGTGTTTCAAACAGTGTGTTTTTAAATAAATAATTATATACTTTGATACCAAAGCTCTGGTCAGTGTTTGCTTGTGCTATTGTGTCTGAGTGCCTATTGTGTATACTTTGCATACTGCCTAACTCTTCTTGAGGGAAATCTGACTGCTCAGCCACAGCTACCAGGTAAATCTGGGTGGTACTATCACAAGATGACACCCTGAAAGGAGTGACACAGGACACCCAGGAAGGGTTTCGGGTGGTTGTGCCGAAGTAAGGTGGACAGAATAGACAACACACAGCTGAAAGTAATGAGAATGAAGAGTAGTCAAGTGTAGCAAGGAATAAGGTACAACAGAATGGATTCCCTCTAGGGGTGTATGCAGATATAGGAAAAGAGTATTCCACGGACCTTAGGAAAAACTCTAGCCTTCTGCACAGTTTGCTATACCAGAGGCCCACGCTGTTTGCTCATGACTTGGAACAGCAGCTATGGGTGTCTGTAACGTAGAAACAAGACAAGGGAAGGGGCAGAGGTTGCCTGATGGAAATCAACAGAAAAGCTCTGTACAAAAGCGTCTACGAACAGAACAAGAGAAGATACTTACAGACAAATCCAGGGAAAGGAAGTTGATAGCAAACTAGCAGAAGGAAATGAAGGGAAAGTTGTGTAACAGGATTGGATAGCAGAGGACAGTAAGGAACAAGGTTGAGAGCTCAGAGGAGCAGGAAAGCAATGAGCAAGCCCACAGGAGCAGGGCTGTAAGGTAGAGAGCCCAGAGGGAAAGGGCTAAGGGCAGCGGAGTAAAGCAGGCTGCACGGCAAGGAACCCAGAAGGGCCGGGCAGCAAGGAGTGAGCCCTGAGGGGCAGGGCCGCTGACCGTAGAAGGTTGCAGAGGACTGTAGAGGGCTGCTAGGCTGAGAACCCAGCGGAAAAAGGAAGGTAGTAAGCAGCGGAGCGTGATCAGCTGCAAGGTAGGAAGCCCAGAGGACAAAGGTTGTAGGCAGCCGGAGTGAGGCTAGCTGCAGAGCAGGGAGCTCAGAGGACAAGGGCTGTAGGCAGCCGGAGTGAGGCAGGCTGCAGAGCAGGGAGCCCAGAGGACAAAGGCTGTAGGCAGCCGGAGTGAGGCAGGCTGTAGAGCAGGGAGCCCAGAGGACAAGGGCTGAGGCTGAAAAGCAGCAGAGCGAGATCAGCTGCAATGTAGAGAGCCTGGCAAGGCAAGGGCGGAGGCTGGAAGGCAGCAGAGCGTGATCGGCTGCAATGCAGAGAGCCCGGCAGGGCAAGGGCGGAGGCTGGAAGGCAGCAGAGCGTGATCAGCTGCAATGTAGAGAGCCCGGCAGGGCACTGGATCCAAAGTCGGAGTAAGGAACCGCATACAAGATCCGTAGCTCAAAGCAACAAGGTGCCGGAACGACTCCTAATGCAAGAGACTGAGCTCCTGCAGGCAGCAGCTTTTATAACGCCCAGCCCAGCACAGAGGCAGGCTAATTGGTCGCACCTGGCTAAGCACACCTGTAGACAATCGGCCACCTCACACTCTGTTCCTGAGCTGGTGGAAGCAGAGGAGATCCCTAGGGCTTCTGGGGATTGTAGTTCCGAAGATAGCGAATAGGAATGGCCAGGAAAAGATGGTTATAGCCAAGTGCATTGTGGTAAGTGTAGTTTGCTGGGGAAAATAGAAAAGCACCAAAGTCTCGCAAATGGGAAATAAGGTCCATATTGATCGTAAATGTATGCGCCCATGGCGCAGGCATGACAGGTACAGACTGCTACCACCTGTAGTCCTAAATCTTTTGCAGTGTTCCCAACGGGAACTGCACAGGTTTCTGCCTAACACTGGTGTACAGCGGTGGGATTTGTATTGAGTATACATTTTAGTGTGCTTTAGGATACCTTAGTGCAACTAACCACAAAGCTTAGCACTGAAAAAGTAATCTTTCTAACATGTTAACTATGGAAAGTTATAGTCAAGAGTCTTGCTACAAAAACTGCTGATTGTTTAAGAGTTCTCTGTAAGCATAAGAATCTCCCGACTAGAGGCAAGAAAATGGAGCTAATAGAAAGGTTGTTAGCTAACCAAAGCCTGGAGGATGGTTCAGAGGAACCTACCACTCCAGCAACTGTAGATAACAGTATTGAGATTGAAACTAAACAAAATGTTGATGATCTTGAGGAAGAGTCAGAAGAGGAGGGTGAGGCTGCTGTGACTGTCCCCCTAGGCCTCTGTCTGCTCTACCTGCTGTACCTACTGGACCTTTACCAGGTTCCACATTTAGTCCTCAATACTTTGAACTGGAGAGAATGAAACTAGAATTGGAGTATAAGAAACGTAATGCTCAAACTGAAAAAGAACTAAGGCTAAGGGAAATGGAGCTCAAGCATGAGCTAGAAATTAAGAAATTGTCTGTTGAAAATGCTTCTCTCTCTGGCTCCTCTAGAAGTTCCAGTCCTAAAAGACCCCGGATGCCTAAAGAATTGGTTGGTTTGTATGAGCCCAAGTTAGATGTGTTGGATTGGTTGTCTCTGTTTGAATATAATCATGGGCTCCAGAACATCACAGGAAATGACTTACTCACCTGGTTGTTCTCTAGGCTTCCCCCTGTTGCAACTGATGTGGTAATGGAGTTGGGGGAGGAGGATAGGAAAGAGTATGAATGTGTGAAACTAGCTTTAATAGCTAGATTTGGGAAGACCCCTTCCCAGTATCTTAAGAGGTTTAGAACCCTCGAAAAGCTTGATGGTACCCCTTGGGCTACCTGGGTGAGTGAAGGGTTGAACAACTTAGAGGGATGGATTAAGGGTTACAAGGTGAACACTTATGAAGGTATGAAAAATCTTTTTATGTTGGAGTCAATTTATGATGCCTGCTCTCCTGAGCTCAGACAGCACTTGGTTTATTCAAAGGAATTAGATTCCAGAAAGCTAGCTAAGGCTGCTGACTTGTGGGTTGCCAACAGGGCCACTCACACGGATTCTGGGGTAACTCAGAAGAAGGATGAGGGGAAACAGCCTAAAAAGGACTCCAAAGAGAATTCTAATACTGCAAATTCCAAAGAGGGCCCCAAACGAAACCACAAGGGTAAGCCACAAGGGAAACCGAATCAGGCTAGTGTACCTTCTGGTGCAAAACCAGAAGGATGTCAGAACAAGCCTCCATTCCAGCGAGCCTTTGGCTCATGCTATGGTTGTGAGGCCACTGACCATGTGAAAGTAGATCCCAGATGCAAAGGTAAACTTCCAGGGATCCAGCTTGCCTCCTTAGCCTTCGCTCCAGAAGAGGAAGTCCCAATGGCAAGTGGAAACTTTCTACTGCTGGCTGATGAACCCATTGGTGTCTCAGCCAGTGTTTCTTTTGTCTCTCTGGGGTTGTGGGAACAACAGAATTTAGATGTGTATAATTCTATCCCAGATAATACTAAAGAGTATTATAAAGACAGTGTCCAGGTGAATAGTCAGGAGACTCATTTTTCAAGGCAGAGGATGTTGCTAAGGCACCCAAATGCCTCACCAAGTTAGCTGGAGGGCCTGTGCAGATGTGTCCCCAGTTACCAGTTCTCATCCAGTGTAATGATATGGCTGTAAAGATACCCGTCAGTATACAATGTGAAGTACCAGGTAGGGTTCTGTTGGGTAATGACCTGAAAGCTCTTGGAGTTGTGTCACATACTCCCAGACCTCCTAGTAAAAGGTTACAGGAGCTTGCAAAACCTGCAAGAGAGAAAACCCTGCGAGGGTTATCTCAGGAGATGATGACAGAGATCACCACTCTCCCACTGGAGCAACTTACTGCAGTAACTACCAGATCAGGAGCAAAGGGGCAACCCAAGACTCCTAGGGAAAAGCCAGCAGCAAGCACTCCAGTGCTTCCAACAAGGACTTCCCCTAGGTTGTCCACAGTTACACCTGTAACTCCACCTCCAGCTGAGGCTGAGAGGGAGGTACAACCCTGTGTGGTTGAACTAGACTCTGAAGAAGCGCTAGTAGGAGGCCAAGAACTTATTGGAGATCTGGACCCTGCGGATCATCCTGAGCTGCAGTCTTTACTGGCAGAAGGTGGGCCCAGCAGGGAAGCTTTTTGCAAGGGACAAAGAGAATGTCCAACTCTGGACCTGGCCACCAGGCAGCTTCTCAGGCTGAAGGGCAAGAGCCTGGGAAGTATAGGTTACACTGGGAAGATGGCCTCTTCTACAGTGAACCAACTGAGTCTGAACATGGAGACTACAAGCACCTTGAAGTACCTCAAGAAAACAGGCAACAGTTCTTGCACTTAGCCCACGAGATTCCTTTGGCTGGTCACTTGAGTTTCAAGAAGACCAAGGAAAGGCTCTCACTCTACTTCTATTGGCCAAAAATGGGGGCTGAAGTAGATACGTTTTGCAAGAGCTGTCATACCCGCCAAACTTCTGGTAAGGTTGGCTCCAAGAATGTGGCACATTTAGTGCCTCTCCCAGTTGTGGGAGTCCCATTTGAAAGGGTAGGGATTGACATTGTTGGTCCCCTTGATCCCCCAACCTCCTCAGGCAACAGGTTTATCCTTGTTGAAGTAGACCATGCTACTAGGTACCCTGAGGCAATTCCTATGAGGACTGTTACAGCTCCGGCTGTGGCTAAGGCCGTCCTTGGTATTTTTACCAGGGTTGGGTTTCCTAAGGAAGTAATGTCCGACAGGGGATCAAACTTTATGTCCCACTACATGAAAGCCATGTGGAAAACCTGTGGAGTTACTTACAAGTTCTCAACCGCATACCACCCCCAGACAAATGGGTTGGTAGAAAGGTTTAACAGAACCATGAAGAGCATGATGGGTGCTTTAGAGGAACCCCTGAAAAGAAAGTGGGACCTTCTACTGCCATGCCTTCTCTTTGCTTATAGAGAAGTCCCTCAGTAGGGAGTAGGCTATTCTCCCTTTGAACTTCTCTATGGCCATTCAGTCAGAGGTCCATTGGCCCTGATTAAGGAGGGATTGGAAGGTGCGCCTCCCCTCAAGACAGTCAGAGTGACTGACTATGTGATAGGTCTCCGGAGGAGAATGTCACACATGATGGCAGAAGCTAGTTATAACCTGAAAGCTGGACAAGCTTTGGTCAAGCATTTGCATGATCAAAAGGCTAACATGGTTGAGTTCACTCAAGGCCAGCTAGTTCTCGTTATGCTTCCAACAAGGCAGAGGGCCTTGCAAGACAAATGGATGGGACCCTTCAAAGTTGTGGGAAAACTTGGGGAGGTCAACTATCTGGTGGATCTGGGCAGACCCAGGGAAGCTCCTAGAGTCTTCCACACCAATTGACTGAAAGCGTAAGTCTCCAGACCTGAAATAGGAGCCTTGCTTCTAGCTTCAGCAGCAGAGGAAGAAGAGAGTGAATATCTCCCCAATCTCCTCAGAGGTGTATCTTTAGATGAGAAAATTGAACGAGTCAATGTCTCTTCCGATCTGACACCTGAGCAACAAGAGGAGTGCAAATCTATGTTAAATCAGTTTGGCCCCCTGTTCTCACTTTCACCAGACTTGACCTCTTGGGGACAGCATGAGATTCTCACTGGTGACTGTCTGCCAGTCAAAAGCAGAGGATACAGAATGTCAGAAAATGTAAGAACCCATATCAAAGGGGAGGTCAAGAAGATGCTTGATCTCGGGGTAATAGAGCCCTCTACTAGTCCATGGTCTAGCCCAGTTGTGTTAGTACCAAAGGCAGGATCCAAAGACTTGAGATTCTGTGTGGACTATAGAGCTCTTAATGCAGTCACAAAGACTGATGCCCACCCTTTGCCAAGGACAGATGAGTTGGTGGATAAACTTGGTGCAGCCAAGTACCTCAGCACATTTGACCTTACGTCTGGCTATTGGCAAATAGCCTTGACAGACCATGCCAAGGAGAAAACTGCATTTTCAACCCAGTTGGCTTGTACCAGTTTAAGGTCATGCCTTTTGGATTAAAAAATGCACCTGCTACATTCCAAAGGATGGTGAATCAAGTTCTAGCTGGGATGGAGGACTTCTGCGTGGCATACTTGGATGACATTGCAGTCTTCAGCCACTCCTGGGGGGAACATGTGAACCACCTAGGACATGTTTTGCAGGCTCTTGAGCAGGCCAATTTGACAATCAAGGCAAGTAAATGCCAGATTGGTCAAAGTAAAGTGGTCTACCTTGTGCATGAGGTAGGAGGTGGAGAAATAAGGCCTTCGCTCAGCAAAATTGAAACTGTGCAAAATTGGACAACACCTACTATTCAAACCCAGGTGAGAGCCTTCCGAGGCCTCAATGGGTATTACAGGAATTTCATTGAGAACTATGGGACCATAGCTTCTCCACTGAATGTAATCTCCTCTCCAAAATTCCCTAAAAAGGTCAAATGGAATGAGGAGTGCAATCAGGTCTTTGAAAGACTGAAGAAAGCGCTTTGCCAAGCTCCAGTACTAAGAGCTCCTGACTACCACCAAACTTTCATTGTACAAACTGATGCTTCCAAAGTAGGTATAGGTGCAGTTCTAAGCCAACTGGATGAGAAGGGTAGGGAGCACCCCATTTGCTTCTTCAGCCGTAAGCTGAAGGATCCCGAGACAAGGTGGGCAACAATCGAAAGAGAATGCTTTGCTATTGTGTGGACACTGAAGAAGTTTAGGCCATACTTGTATGGTTCTACTTTTGTCATTCAGACTGACCACCAACCCTTGAGATGGTTAATGCAAATGAAGGGAGAAAATCCAAAACTATTGAGATGGTCAATCTGCCTGCAAGGGTTTGATTTCACCACTGAGCACAGGTCAGTGTGTCACCATCAAAATGCTGATGGACTCTCTAGGATGCATGTCATCGACTAGAGGTATGAGGTTCATCCAGGAGTGGATTAAATCCTCCTGTCCCTTAGTCTGGGGGTGGGGGGGCAGGAGTGGATTAAATCCTCCTGTCCCTTAGTCTGCGGGGGTGGGGGGTGAGTGTTGGGGAGAATTCTCTGTTTAGGCTGAATTTCCTAACCTAGTCTCCCAGCAGCTTTGCTGGATTTTTCGGGTTTATTTCTTTCTCCTGCCAAGAGCGAGACTCTTTTACCCTCACTCTCGAACATGGTTTGAGTGCGTTCCTTTGACTCTAGATGTGTTTAATGGGCTATGGGGTCTTTTACTCCATAGGGCTTCATGTGTTTTTGTGATGTGCGTTACACAGCACCCTCTGTGCAGTAACACAGGGGTGTCATAGTGACCCCCCAGTATAGACTCCATACCCTGGGATGACTACTGTCTCCCAGGGCATGTAAAGTCACCATTGACTTTACTAGTCTTGAATTCTGAACAGAACCAGTACAAACCATCATATTGTGGATGTACTGGCCGAGGCAATTCGATTGCCCCGGGGTCTGTTAGTCGAGGGGGCACGTCTCCTTCCACCTGATCGCGTTTTGGCTGGTGGTAGTGGATACTACTTTTTATATTCAACCGCAAATATTTCTCTATGGGATTATGGGATTTTCCCATTGTTCGAGGCTACTATCTTTATTGATTTAATTACGATAGCCTCGAACATACCGCCGGTTTATTTCTTTATTATTAATTCTCCGGTTGGTATTTTTTGCCAAAACTCTGTTCTAAAATGGCGTTTGTGTTCTCTTCTGTGACTCCAACCCAAGTCGAGACCTTTGTTCCACTTTTTGGCGGGCTTCTCCACAGAAGCCCTCCAAAATGGTGCCACTTTGTCTGGGGTACTTGGAAGGGGTGGAGGGGGATTTAGGCACCCTGGACTGAGTTGCCTAGGCAACTCAAGTCGCACTCCGTCCTGATTGGCCCAAGTGGTGAGCCGGCCGGCTCGCCACTTAGCATGTTTGAGTGACAGCTAGGCTAAGTGAATGGGGGTTTTCTGCATAAAAGCAGGGCTTTGGGGACTGGAACTTCAAAAGTCGCCACAGGACCCAAGAATCCGACGAGGGAGAAGCTGAGCCGACCTGCCACAACGACACCACCGGTGGAGCCCTGCTGGACCGTCTCAACACTTTTCCCAATGACCGAGGAGATCTCCCGCCGGAGAGTCTTCTTCCTTTGACTGGTGGGGATAACCAGTTTCACCGTCTTTTCGCCTTCCCGACGCATCTCGTGGCCGCCTTGCCTGTGCCAAGCACCCCAGCAACCGGAATACCACGTTTTACCACGACCGCAAAATAAAGAGTATACCTTTAACCGGAAAACTCTGTGGCTGGTTTCTACCCTGGCAGTGCAACGACCTTCATCTTTCCTCCAAGTCGAGATCTTCTCTTCCCCTGGACGACGCCGAGACTTGCACCCGCTGCCAGGAACAACTGCCACCGCTGGAGGATCCTTCCCACTTAAGGTACCGTGTTCCGCCTGGCTTCCCTTGCCACCGACTGTACGGGGTAGATTTAGCCCCCGGCTTTCGCACCTGGGTTAGCCTGGGACACCCTGGCTAAACTTTTCTGAGCCTCTCTAAACTCTTTTTGAACTCTCTGCAAGACTTTCAAAGCCTAGTGTAACTGTGTGATCTTGGGCGCATTTGTGCTCTGCTCTCTCTAAGAGGGGGCCCAGCCTATGGACTTTGGCTCACAAGTGACTGTTGCTCTTCTGCCTTGCTAAAAGTGTTCCTAAATCTTAGAGTGGTGTATCTTCACATATTCTGCCTTTTTCCCTCCTTTTTCATGAACTTATTGGAGTGCCATCTATAGTTAAGCGCTCACCTCTGTCTGGAAATAAGTGGTGTTAACTAAGACTTGTCTGATAAGGAATAAGGGTTGTTGTATGTATCATAATGGTACCTGTATTTAGAGTGTTTTACAAATAAGAGTGCTGGAGTGTTTCAAACAGTGTGTTTTTAAATAAATAATTATATACTTTGATACCAAAGCTCTGGTCAGTGTTTGCTTGTGCTATTGTGTCTGAGTGCCTATTGTGTATACTTTGAATACTGCCCAACTCTTCTTGAGGGAAGTCTGACTGCTCAGCCACAGCTACCAGGTAAATCTGGGTGGTACAGACTGCTACCAAGAGGGTTTACTGCTAACACCTGTAGTCCTAAATCTTTTGCAGTTTTCCCAACGGGAACTGCACAGGTTTCTGCCTAACAGTGGTGAACACCGGGTCCATCTTCCATGTAATACCGGAGTGATGATAGTTGTGGAATTCACTTACCCACTCTTCTCAGTCGGTGGGCCCTGTGCTATTCCAAATGTCTGTTCCTCCTCCCTACCGCGGGTAGGTCCAAATGGGTATACGCTTTTGCAGAGTTCCGATCCTCCCTCAGGTGCTGTTTACTTGTTGGTTCAGCTGGTCTAATCCCAGCCGGATCTCCCTCAGCCAGTTCAATAAAGTGCCACCACAGTTTATCTCCTCGGCCAAAGCAACAGGTTGGGCAGGGTGAGAGCGCTTCTTTTGCATTCCTCCCCCCTCCCTGCGATGCCTACCGCCGCCGTGGAGCCCAGTGTCACTCGGGATTGTTAAATGACTGAGTAGACCACGCAGTTCCCCCCCACATAAAGACTCACATGGGCTCCGGCGTGCTGGTCGTGACCGCGGTCTCCAGTTGTGTCGGCTCCTCGTGGGCCTATCTGTCAGGTCACTGCTGTATGATTCTTTCTGCCCCGTTGCCGTATCGACCCTCTGGTCGATGTCGGTTAAGGTGTGTTTGGCGATGGCGAGGTCCCCACCGCGGTCTCACGTATGTCAGATCCCTTGCTGTCCGGCAAATATGGAGAAAGCTAAGCCCCCGGCATGGCTCTCCACTGTTCCTTTTTTCCACCCGACCGCGCAGCAGCGGATTGCAGGAGCCGCAGGGCTGGTGCACCTGCCCGGCGCCAACATGTTGTGCTGATTTTCTATTTACCCCCTTGGTTGTGGATGTGCGGGCTTGTCCGCCTTCCTGGGGTCATGTGCTGACGTGTTATCAGGCCGGGAAGTGCTGCTGGCCAAACTCGGCTCCGGCTTCGAGACTCCCAGCTTTGTGGACTCTCAGATGCTCACCTCCCTTCGGCTTGGTGGGCTGGGGTTAGAGGTGTTCAGTGCTCCTTAGCATGCAGCTCGCTACATCGACTCATTCCATGGCGCCCGTAGGGTCTGCATCAGCGAGGGGGAAGCCAGGGCGCCAAGATGGTTCTGGCTCTACTCCCCCCCCCCCCTCCTCCTGGGCTCCTCCGCAGGCCCCTGCGTATCGGCAGTAGTGGGGGTTCTCCGGCACCGTTTTTCAGCAGAATCGGGCATCGTGGTTGCTGTAGCCTCACGTCGCCACTTCTTAGAAGAGGGTTTTATCACGGGCGGCCATCTTGGTTGAGCTCTCGAGCAGCCCCCCCAGCCACCTTAATGCACTCTAAGGTAATCTTCATCAAATCATTCGTTGAGGCTTCCAGAGATAAAAGATTATGCGAAAAAGAAAGAGCGGGTGATCATCAAAACCCTTATTGACAATTCAAGAAGCAAGGGAAGACAAAATGGCTTTCCTGGTGGGGACTTGGGATACCATTACACAAATGAAGCACCAAGTTAACATCGTGGACATAAACCATAACGCTAAACAAGTGTCCGCAGAGATGGCTCAGAGACCACTACAGCTAGAAACCACTTCTAGCCCGGTGCTGTTAGTGGACAGTGTCAAACCTTTGTTTACTCGAAAGAACGTAGATGATTTACAGGTCCCTTCCACCAGGGAGCATGCAGCCCACTCAGAACACCTGATGACTGAGGCAGGACCTCACCTCAGGTCACCAAGGAATCCTCCAGGTACGAGCTGGTGGTGGCTCTGAACTAACAACAGTGGCCAGGACAGAGGAGATATTTGGGAGTACTAATTTTTATTTTATTTATTTATTCACATTTGTATAGCGCACTAGCAGCCCATGGACATCGAGGCGCTGTTACAAGTAAGTGTTGGATTCTTAATTCAGCAGATATGCATGAGACCAGAGGTCTTATGGATACACAATTACAGGCATAGTTGCAGGTGAGGCATGATAATCGTAATACAGTAACAGAATGCAGTCAGGTACATTTCATACAAAGAGCTTGGTTTTAACAGCTTTGCGGAAGGCTTGGTGGGATTCAATCATTCTGATGTGAGGTGGCAGTGCGTTCCAGTGGGTGGCGGCCCGAGTGGGGAAGCTGGCACCACCGGCGCGCACCTTGCGTGATTTGGGCGTGACAATCGTGTTGGAATAGCACATTCTTAATGGTCTGTTGGAAGAGTGCTTGGTGATTCTTTGGGTCAAGTAGGGTGGAGCAAGTTCATGGAGGCATTTGTGGGTGAGGGCGAGTGTTTTAAAAACAATCCTCTCTTTCACCGGAAGCCAGTGTGCCTGTCTTCTGACTTCGGAGATGTGGTCTTTTCTCGCGGTGCCTGTGGCCGCCCTAAGTGCATTATTTTGAACTCGCTGAAGTTTGGCCAGGTTCTTATTGGAGGTCCCAACGAGTAGTGCATTACAGTAGTCCAGCCTAGATCCAATTATTGCCCTAGCAATGGTGAGGCAATTCTGGCGTGACAGGAAAGGTCTGGCCGCGTTGAGGACTTTCGAGTAATAGGCTGAGGAGGAGGCAATGGCATTGACCTGTCTATCCATTGACAGGTCGGAGTCTAGGTAGACTCCGAGTGTCTTCACGTGATTGGAGACCTTGATGGGAATGTTGTCAATAGTGAAGGAAGTGTACTGTTCACCGAGGTTCCCCAGCGTGGAGGGTGCTCCTATGAGGAGGAGTTCGGTTTTTTCACTATTGAGGCATAGCCAGTTATCTGCCATCCATGATTGGATAGTGGAGTAGATGGTGGTAATAGTGCAGACCACTTCCCAATCTTCAATCTGGAGACTCAAAAACAAGTCAAAGTGGCAGTAAAAGTCAAAAAGCCAGAGCAACCGAAGAAACCAAAAAACATGCCCAAATCGCAACCGAAGAAACCAAGAAACACGCCCATATCAAAAACAATGGGTTGTGGCGCACAGAACCTCATTAGAAACCTGAGAACTCTATCAGTGCAACCAGCAAAACCCACAATACCAAGTGAAAGCCTAGGCACGGACCGTAACAAGGAAAACCCCCTCAATCTGGGAGCAAAATAGAAAATGTAACCAAGACCCAGTCCATACAGGACGGGATAATTGACGTGGACAATTTTGAAGATCCACTGATGCAGTTGTCAACATTACGAAGACTACGAATCTGATGACTGCCTGGAGGAAAACCCTACAGAAACCATTCCGTCTTACTCAGGTCCTGCGGATGAAGGGCCAAAGCCCAATTCTAAGAGTGTGACCCAACGAAACTCAGAATATCCGACATTGGAGGACAAACAGGCAAAAGCGGCGAGTAAGTCAGGCACCTCAGAGAAACCGTCCTCGCTGCTAGACAGAATGATTGAGCACTCCCGTAACAGATGGGATACATTACTCACTGTAATCGCATTTCTGATGCTTGGATCTGCTTAGATTCATATGCTGTGCATAGGCTGTCATATAGTGGAAGCTGCAGAGTATTACAGTTGTTTTCTAAAAGAGACGTCGACAGGGCGTGCCAGTAATACTATCCTTAGTGAGGTCCACTGTACCCATGGTCCTTCACGCGTCGAGGTCCCTCAGATTGTTTTGTTTCTGACATGAGGTAGCATGAAGTGTAGCGCAAGTACAGGTGTATCCAAGCAGATATGTATCAGACAAGCTCATAAAGCATCCATGCACCTTCCCTCCATGGGGAGGAAGGGTGGGTGCATGTGAATCTAAGCAGATACAAGCATCAGAAATAAGATTACGATGAGTAATGTATCCCATTTTAGGCTTGTGGAATCTGCTTAGATCACATGCTGTGCATAGATTAGCGAGCAGTGTTAGGAGAAGGTAGTGGGTTGTGAGAAGGTTCATTGGCAAACCGATGTTTTAGAACCGCTTGTCCCACGTGTGTATCTGTCTTGGAATGGGTGTCAATGCAGTAGTGCTTAGTGAAAGTGTGTACTGAGCTCCATGTAGCTGCTTTGCAAATGCGGTCTAAGGGGACATTTGCAATAAATGCCAGAGTAGCTCCTGTGCTCCTTGTGGAGGGAGCTCTTGGCATGAAAGGCAGTGTTTTGTCTGACAGAGAATAGCACAGTTGTATGCATCTGACTATCCATCTGGAAATGGCATTTTTGGAAATGCGGTCTCCTCTGCCTGGGGCTACAGAGACAAACAGTTGGACTGTTTTTCTCAGCGGTCTCGTCTTGTTTAGATAGTAAAGGACCGCCCTCCTTACATCTAGTGTGTGAGCTTTTTGGATTCTGAAAGAAAGCCGGAAGCTCAATGGACTGGTTTTCATGAAATTTAGAAATGAAGCTAGGAGAGAACCTAGGATGTGTATGTGAAAACAGTTTGTCCTTTTGTCCTACACTGACAATGCATGCAATTCACTAACTCTTCTTATGTAAGTAATAGCCACTAAGAAGACAGTCCCGTGAGTCAGGTGTTTAAGAGTTGACTCATCAGCTCGAAAGGGGGTCCCATGAGCTTAGTGAGTACTACATTGAGATCCCATCCTGGCGGAGGGTTTGAAATTGGTGGGTGGAGTCTCTTTACTCCCTCCATGAATGCCTTGATGACCGGCAACTTCCAGCACAATATTTTATTGTGGGAGGTTGTGTAAGCCAACAACGCAGCCAGGTGGAACTTTAAAGAGTTGTATACTAACCCTGAGTCTAGCAAGTGGAGCATATTGTTTAGAATGTGGGATGGGGTACATTCTATGGGTTTTATTTGTTTAGACTGGCAGCAAATTACAAATCTCCTCCACTTGTCGAAATAACACTGTCTAGTATTTGGCTTTCGTGCCTCCTAGAGGATATCCTGTGTGGTAGGTTAAGATCCCCGAACAGTGACTTCAGGAGCCACGCTGCCGAGTTCATAGAGTGGTTTTGGGTGCACTGTTAATCCCCCGTGTTGAGTAAGTTGGTCTGGCACAGGAGTTTGATGGGATCGCACATCGCCAGTTTGCGCATATGTGGATACCATGGCTGTCTTGTCCACATAGGAGCAACTAGGATGAGTGTCCCTTGTTCACCACTTTGTTCATGAGAAGAGTCGGGGGGCCTGAGGGAGGGAAGCATAAGCAAATCTCCCCGACCAGTTAATCCATAGGGCGTTCCCCTTGGAGCCTGGTTGAGGGAACCTGGACGCAAAGTCTGTACATTGATTGTTTTCATGTTTAGCGAACAAATCTAGTGTGGGGAAACCCCACTGAGAGAAGAGGTGGTCTACGCCCCTTGTGTCTAGTTGCCACTCGTGTTCCTCTGGTAGGGGATCTCTGCTCAACGAGTAGGCTAAAGAGTTGAGTTCCCCTGGAACATGTTGTGAGGATAGGAATATTTTCCATTTGAGTACCCATTTCCAAATTTGTTGTGCTAGTATGGACAGATTTGGACAAAGTGTGCCTCCCCTGTTTGTTGATGTAAAAATGATAAATTACTCACCAACGTTAGTCCCCTTTCCTCCATACTGCATGGGGCGTCACTTGAGACACAACTTTTTCACCAGAAAAAACATTCTTCCCCTTTAAATTTAGAGGGGCGCAGCCCTGGGAGCATGCGCTGCCCTAACTACGCCCTCCGGCACCTAACCTCAGTCCCCATGGAAGCGCTGACAATAGATTAACATTGTCTAATGACACCAGTTTTATTAGGGGGGAGGATGGTGGGATGTATGAAGGAAAAGGGACTACGTTAGTCACTACAGTGAGTAACTTATCATTACTCTTACGTCTCGTCCCCTTTCCTCCGTACTGCATGGGCGATTACAACCGAGTGTAGCCCCAGGCTGGGGAGGAGACCCTCCTCAAGCAAACAGGTTTCTAAGAACCGCCTGTGCAAAGGCCGCGTCTGATCTAGAGCCGGCATCCAAACATTAATGCTTGCAGAAAGCCGAGGGGATGGCCCATGTGGCCGTGCTGCTTATAACATGCCGGGGGACATGCCGCTGAAAAGTGATGGCCGTTGTCTAGGCTCTGACCGCGTGGGCGTGCATGTTGGCCAGTAGTGGCTTATGCAGTCCCGCTTAGGCTACTTTGCTGGCCGAGACCATCCAACGGGCTATGGAGGCCTGATACCCCGGTCTTGATCCTCCAAAGGTGAGAGCGTCCGACTTGCGGAAGCCCTTGTTCCTGTCTAGGTAGAATTTCAGGGCACGCCAGACAAAAAGGCAGTGCAGAACTCTCTGTGCCTCGTCTTTTGGCTCAGCGAAAAACGTGGGCAGCACAATTTCTTCATTCAGATGGAATGTGGAAGGCACCTTAGGTAGGAATGTTGGGTGCGTCCGCAGGACTACTTTATCCCTGTGAAAGATAGTATATGGCTCTGAGGCGACCAGCGGCTGGATTTCACTGATTCTGCGTGCCGAGGTGAGGCTGACTAGCAAGGATGTCTTAATGGTGACCAGCCTGATGTCTGCGGACGCAATTGGTTCAAATGGTTTGTGCGCCAGTGTGCCAAAAACTATGTTGAGGGCCAACATGGGTGCAGCCTCTTGATGGGCGGGTAGAGCCTGGCGAGTCCGGTCAAATGTTTCTTGACAATCGGGTTGGAAGAGAAAAATATCTCTTCCATCGAGTTTCTGTAAGCCCCAATGGCTGCCAGGTAAGTGCGGCAAGTGTCCACCTGCCCGCCCGAATGGGCGAGGTGTGCCGAGAAGGCAACCACGTTTTCCAAGGTACATGCAAGGGGGTTGACACCCCTTGAGTCTGCCCAGTAGCAGAACCTGCTCCACTTGCTGTTATACTGGGCCCTGGTGGATTTGCTCCTGGCGCCCTGTATGATCTCTAGATTAGCCTGGGAGAGACTGAGGTGACCTAGCATGACCTGTTCAGGAACCACGCTGTGAGGGGTAGCTTCTGTGGAGCAGGGTGGATGTCCCTGCCCCCCTGCTGCGCCAGAAGATGTGTTGGGCCGTCGGACGGCAGATGGGAGGCCTGTCCGAGAGGCTGAACAGCTCAGAGAACCATGGCCTGGCTGGCCACCACGGTGCTATTAGAATGATGCTGAGGTGGCGAGACTCCTTGATCTTGCATATCACCCTGTGTATCAGCTGTGTTGGCGGGAAGGCGTATGCTGTCATTCTGTCCCACCAAATCTGGAATGCATCGCAGAGGGAGCCCGGGCCCTGACCCTGCCAGTAGGCGAACAGATGGCACTTCCTGTTGTCCCAGGAGGCAAAGAGGTCCACCTGGGGGTGACCCCATTTGTCGAAGATCTCCTGCAGTACTAGGTCGTTCAACTGACACTCGTAGTTGTCCGCACCCAGTCTGCTGAGCCTGTCTGCCTCCAGGTTGGATTTCCCCTGCAGGTGGACGGCCGTAAGGTAGATGTTGTTCTCCAGGGCCCATTCCCACATGATGACCGCAAGTCGGCACAGTGGGAGGGGGCGTGGGGATTTGCAACGTCCCAGATTGTTGACATAGAACATGCTGGTCGAGTTGTCTGTCTGAATGAGGACGACCTTGCCTTCGATATCCGGAAGGAAGGCTCTGAGCCTTCAGTTCCAGCAAATTGGTGTGGTATTCCTGCCCGGTCCAGGTGCCATGGACGCAGTGGGAGTCTAGGGTGGTGAGAGTGAGTGTGAGAGAGTGAGAGCGACCTGTGGGGTAGGTTGCAGTCCCTGGACCACCATGTGAGGTCCAGGTGAAGCGACGGAGGAACGTTGACTATATCTGACTGGGAGCCTCGCTCCTGGTTCCTGGATGCTGCAAAGTGCCGCTGTATCCTCCTCATCCTGAGTCGTGTGGGGGACGGCCAAGAGGCCCGGTAGGCGTTGGTACCAACAGGCCGAGGTCACATCTCTGCTGAGGAAGTGTGTCGTGGCCCTCTTGATGGCCGTGATCTTGTCCTCCCGAAGGAAAAACTTTCTCGGAGCAGGTGTCCCAGATGAGATCCAAGAAGGTCAGTATCTGCATAGGCTGCAGTTGTGACCTCTTGAGATGTGAAAAGGAACAAGTTACTTACCTGTAACTGTTGTTCACCCTCTTGGCGGGTGTCGTGGCAGGGTTTTTGAGGACAGCAAGCCCCTCGTCCCAGATGTCATCGAGTAAAGGCACTGCGAGGACCGTCTTCCTCTTAGCCTCTCGTCGTTGGTACAGAAACCCCTCTTTTTTCTGTTCTTCAGGGCAGAGCTGGAAGAGCTTGGAAGCCCAGGTTATCATCATGGCGTGGAAAGAGCCAACCTTGTCTGCTGGGGACGCACCAGGGGGAGGGAGTGGGGGTGACGACGGGATGTCCGCTGTGTCATCGCCGCCGTCATCGTCCGTCCGTATACGTTGCAGTATCCTCTCCCGGCGAGGGGGATGAGGGGGTCCACCGGTCTCGCAGGCACAAAGGGCAGAGCGGGGTGGACTCTCCTCTGCTTATTCGGAGGGCCTCCCGACGGGCCTGGTTCTGGCTCATCCGTCGGCGTGTGTGGTAATCTCGTCCTTATCTCGGTACATAAGGATTGGATTGCCAACAAAATGGCCGCCAAGCTATCCTGGGGCTCGGGCAATGGCTGCGACGGATGGGATGGCCGCTCCCTTGGGTCCTGTTCGTCGTCGCTATCTTCGATCACGTCAGCAGGGACCGTCCCCTGGGATCGAACCTTCTCGAACCTCTCGTTGAGGCCTATGGACCTTTCGTTGAGGCCCTTCTCCGTCTCCACCAGTTCCTCCACAGAGGATGATTCCGAGTCTGTAATGGCCACCGGCCCCCCCCCTCTTTTTCAGCCGGGGGCTTCATGGGGGTCTTAGCGATGGGCTGGAAAGAGGATTCCCTCTGCGGCGGCAGGGATACTCTGGGCCCAGAGGCCGTTTCCATTGGCGTAGTCTCAGCCGGCTCGGCCAGGGTCGCAGCGACCGCTTCGGTAGAGGCCTTAGCCAGGTGGATCAAAGCCCTCACCACCTTAGGTGCGTCCTAGGCCTTTGCCTTGGGGGGAGGGTCAGCGCCTCGCTCCCCCTTCGAGATCTACCGGGTCCGCTCCAGCAGCCTACCCGGGTTCTCGGACTTCCTCTTCCCCGAACCAGAGCGCTGGCTCGTGGTCGAACGTGCTGGGGAAGTAGCGCCCTGCTTGGCAACAGAAGAGCCCAACCTTTTCGGCGCTCCCGGACTCGCAGTGCTTGGTCTTCTGTCGGGCCCCCGTCAACGGGGCGCCCACAAAGGACTTAGAAGCCCGCTCCGACTTCTTCTTCGCCTGCTCACTTGCTGTGCCCTTCTCCAGCCAGGTGGCGAGGCGGGAACGACGATCTTGTTTGGTCCGTTCCGAAAGGTTCTTGCAGAACGCACAGTCCTTCTCCACGTGCTTCTTGTCCCCCTGGAGGCAGTAGAGGCATCGCGAATGCTCGTCCTCCTTGAAAACGTTATATAATCCGCATCCAGGGCAGTTCCTGGACAGCTTGGATCTGGGCGTCGAGCTCCCTTTATCCTGGGCCATGTTGAGGTAGGCCGCAGATCTTCCGGAATCCTCCAAGAAGTGTAAACTCGACGAAAACTTCACCCTGAGGGGCGTAGAAGAATTCTGAAACAGGTCCCCGTTATTGGAAGTAGAAACGGTGGAGCTTGAGGCTCGATTAAACCGAAAAAATGAGAAATACTCCTGAAAAAGCGTGAAAACGCAGTAAAAAACTTGAGAGCTAAACACGAGGACTCCCAACACTTGAGCGTGCGGTAAAAATCTGGGGATGGCTGCCAGAGGCGGGGCTTAGGGAGAGGGCAGTCATTGGCTGGGGGCAGTATGACCCAGAGATCAGTGATTGGTTACTACTAAGAAAGACAGATCAGAAACGAAACTGATACTGATTTTTTCTTTACCGAGGATTCCCAGCCTGACGACGGGGAATATTCATGAGCATGTGAATCCATGCCAGACCCCATGCTGGAGAACTCCAGCTAGTGCAGTATCTCTTAAGAGCGTGGGACGTGTGGTGCACCGCGTCCGGTAAAGTCACCCCGACGAGCCAGTCGTCGAGGTACGGGTAGATGTGGTGGGCCTGCGACTGTCATGACTTCTGGTCAGGAACCCCAGTTCACATCCCCTAAGGGTCCAGTTCGACCCAGTCCTGGCGCCTTTGGCACTAGGCTCATAAGAAGGTGTGCTCTGCACACTTTTTCCCTTGGGCTCGTGTCATTCCATCTCACATCAGTCAACCATGTGCATTTGGGCCGGGTGTGGCCATAGGAATCAATGAAGCTGCATGTGCATCATCATTTGGGAGTGGCAGGGTGGAACCATCTAGCAGAGCAAGGGGGCGTGGCTGGGGCCATGCTATTTAAGCCTGACCCACCCGCAGGCCTAGGCTTCGCATTATTCTGCCTAAGTAGCGCAACGCTCACAGCCGCCTGAGAAGCATCTTCCCTGTTTTCCAGTGCAACCATCTCGGAGAAGCCGCTTACCTGTTTTCCAGCAAACCATCTCAGAGGAACATCTTACCTGTCGTCCAGCGAAACCATTGCGGGGAAGCCTCTTACCTGTCATCCAGCGAAACCATCGTGGAGAAGCATCTTACCTGCATAGCCAGCCAAACCATCGCGGAGGCGCTACTTACCCGATTTCTCCATCAGAACCAGCTGAATCTTCGCTGAAGCGTCTCTTACCTGCTTGCAGTGCCTCCATCCGTGATCGTCCAGGACGTACTTACCTGGCTCGTGGAATACAACCACCACCGACTGCACGCCTTACCTGACCTTCAGCTCAGACACCAACTCCGAAGTTCTACACGGCCAGCTTCATCGCAGTCGCAGGCATCCTTCACCCGCTGCCAGTTCTGCGCACCACAACACTTCTCCAAGCGCCGCCAGACTGCACCTGCAGAAGGAAAGAACAAATAAGGTTAGAAACCTAATAGAGGCATTTGCTAAGGTCGCGCGCCATTGCATCTAGCACTTACCTTTCATGCCAACTGGTTATGTTCTTGGGAACACTTTGAAGTCCTCCACCGGCGCAACGGCTCCGCTGGGCTGCCATCACCTATAAGGGAGAAAGAGACATTATTAAGAGTACGAACTTAAATCATGTGACAAGACATTAATACTTATATGAACAATAATCATCATAAAGACTCCTACCTTCAAAGTGGTTCGGTCACAGCCGGCCTGGGCTACCACATCTACAGACCAGTGACGCAACTGGGTCTTCTTGAAGCGCCCCTGCTGATGAGAAGCAGGACGGAGAGCTTGCCCTAACTATATATCAGGTGAGCCTATATGGGTAAACGCTTACTTACCTCATTTTGGCACGAAAGGTCCAAGGGGAGTCACGATACCTCCACACCCTTCTCATTGGCTCTTGTGTTCCCGCAGGGGCAGTACCAGCATCCAGAACAGTATACTTGGCAGCAACTGGGGGTGAGAACCGATCCCAGGGAGCCTAATCCAGGGAGGGCTCCAACCGTGTCCCAACGTCCCGCAGAGACCAGGTGAGCGTAACAGCGACCCGAGGAGGGCCGCCACTGTATTCATCAGCCTGGTAAAGACCCTGGGGGGTGAGATGAGGCTGAAAGTAAGCACCTTGTACTGGAAATGGTAGCCCATTATCTTGAACTGGAGAAAAGAACGATGAGGCTGCCAGATTGGGATGTATAAGTACGCATCCTTCATATCCAGCCAGCACATCCAGTCTCTTGCACAATGTCTCCGCTAAAAAAGATGGAGTAACCATCTTGAATTTTTGTAGAGGTAGGGAGAGGTTGAGGGTGTAAAGGTCCAGCACAACTCTCAGGTCCACATGGTTCTATTTCTGAATGGCGAAAATCCTGGCGTGAAAGCCCAAGCCTCGCTGGGAGGCTGGGACTTCCTCCACTGCCTGGCTCTCAACGAGAGACCAGATCTCCGCCAAATGAGTTGCTGTCCCAACCTGTGGGAGTGGAGGGGAAGAGGGAGGGGAGGCTGGGATAGGGAGGCAGCATCCCATGGATACTACGGAGAGGATCCAGGGGTCCGCAAACTTCTGGCGCCAAAAATGTGCATGGAGGCCAAGCCTGCACTATCGGTTGGGGGAACGGAGCGGGCGGCAGAGGCTGCACAGGAGCTGGGGGTGCCAGAGCCGAAGGCAGGAGCATGTCCCTGATGGTGTCCATGAGGATGACCCCCATCTGAGGAGATTTCATGGGCTGGAGGAATGTTTTAAAAAATCTGTCCTCACAGGCCGGAGTGGTAGGCGATATTGATGGGCTAGCAGGCGGCTGCTGGAGCCGTTGCGTGCCCTGCCCATACAGACGCAGCGGAAACCTGCCTTGCGCAAAGGAAGGGAAGGCTGTAGGCCACATACCTGGTTGACACCAGTCCCACCTTGACGCACGTTCCTCCACCTGCTCCCTGCCTTGGCGCAGTATCGGGCAGATGTCAGGAATGTCTGGCCTGGTGGCCATTTTGTCGAGCTGCCTTCCATGTGCCTGCGTCGTGTCGCTCGGGTCACTTGGCCCCACCCCGTCCAGGACTCTAGTGTGGATCATGGGGCCTTCCCTGTTCCTCAGTCCGAGGCCTGGTAGGGGTCGCCCTTGGCGGATCTGCCGGTACAACGGCTTATAGGCGCCTCATCGGACATCTTGCCGGTAACTAGGGCCTGGCCCCTCGGGTGAAGACCCGTTAAAAGAACCTTCCAGTCCCTCAGCACTGTCACCGGGAGATAGAGGAGACTCGAGGCCTCTGATCAGGATTTGCCCAAGATGCGGCCTTCAGAACATTTTCCTGGACGATGGGCATTCCCTTTGCCTCTACTGCCTGCATGCCGAACAGACGCACGTGGAGGATGCCTGTGCATTCTGCAAGGATATGCAGCCCCGCACCATCAACGACCGTCGTGACCGGCTCAACAAGTGTCTCCAGTCGGGCGAGCCCCGGTCACCCAGCCGCAAGAAGAAATCCGAGCAGTCTTCTAAGACCTTTGAGGGAGCTATGGCGACAGGGCCCCAACAGAAGGCAAAGCACTGCGAGTCCGTGGGCACTGTTGGGGCGGGCTCCTCGGTGGCCAGGGCAGGCGCAGCATCTAACACCTTTGACTACAAGGCAACGGTCCGGCTCGGCGTAGAAGAGAAAGTCGGAGCACCGGGGTAAGCTTCTGGAGAAGTCTGTCGGCTCCGACGGAGAAGGCCAAATCCCCCCACAGTGAAGGCCCCCGAAACAACCATGGTTGTGAAGGCCTAAGTTCACCTGGCGAAAAACCTCCATTGAAGGAGCGGTGGCATCCCTGGCGAAGGCCGATGATGCGGGTTTACAGGAATCGGCCTCCAGAGCGAGAGTTTCCTTGCCAGCCAGGAGGGAAACATCTTTTCTGCCTGTTGAGAAGACGCCGGTGAAGACGATGCCGGTCATCTCCCCGAGACCGTCTCCCCTGATAGAGAAGGGGGGGGGGGGCACGGTAGTCCTGCAAGGCATGGACATCTCCAAGGAGGAGTTTGCTGTTCTTCAGACCGTCGTGGATGAAAGGTCCGTCGAGGCCAGGTCCTACGGGATGGACCCTGACGAGGCAGATGTGGAGAGTTGCGAAGACCCAGATGAGGAGGAGCAGGGCGGTCAAGATCCGGAGGACACTACGCCACTGCCGCTGTCCCCACCACTGCTGCAGCCTCTGCTGCCTCTGGCAGACATTTTGGTGGACATCCTTCAGGCTTTGCACAAACTGCTCAGAGATTCGGACAAGGATGCCCCTGTCGACGGCGGGAGACCCCGTGACACCTGGGCCATCGGGAGTACCCATGCACAAGAAGAAGAGTTCACCCTCCTCCTCCTTACCATCCACCGCCTCTCTCCACTCCACCGAGGGACGAGACGGAACCTGATACGGCGACGACAGGCACGGACGACGGAGTGGATCTCCCGTCCCCGCCACCCAGAGCCTCGCCCACCCGACGAGATTGGCTCGTTTCATGCCATGATCGAGGGCCTCGGAGTTGTTCCAACTGGCTCCCGAGGAGGAGAAGGACTTCCTGTACCAGCGCAGGGAAGCCAAGAGGAAGACTGTGCCGTCTATCCCGCTGTTGGACACATTTGAGACGAGGGACTGTCCCTCATGAAGAACCTGTCCTCAGCCACGGCAAAGAGGGACCGGTACGAGAAAAAGTACAGGGTGCCAGACTCTGCACCCAAGTGCTTGAGATCACAGCCTTCCCTGGATTTGGTGGTCTCGGCGGCGGCTAGGAAAAAGTCTGCGGGTTCGTCTGCGTCAACGTCCTCTACCCTCCAGACAGCGAGGGAAAGAAGCTGGACTCCATGGGACGAGTCATCTCGTCGGCATTGACGACCATCAAGGCAGCCAACACCCTCGCTATTGTGGCTCGTTACGAGAGGGGGCTCTGGTTCAAGATCGCTCCCCTCCTGGACTTACTCCCCGACGACAAGAGAGCGGTGGCGCTGGAGATTCTGCAGAAAGGCGAGGTGGCATCAGACCATGCCATCACGGGGGCCACGGACATCGCCGACACAGGGTTCCGCCAGATGGGCAACAGCGTTTGCCTTCATCGGCGGGGTTGGTTGGAGGCCACTAACTTCTGCCAGGATGTGCAGTCGAAGGTGTTGGACATGCCCTTCGACAGGGATAACTTGTTTGGCAAGGCTGTGGACGAGTCTCTTCAGGCCATCAAGGCGGATACCGAGACGGCTCGCGCTTTGGGCACGCTTCAGCAGCGACGGCCGTGCTTTCGGACCTCTGGAGCAAAGTCCCAGGGTTCCTCCAAAGTCTTCGGTGGATTTTGTCATCCTACCGTCAACCGTCCCGCTCTTTGACCCAGGAGGCCTACAGGGGCCGTAGCAAGCCCGCAGGTGGTTGCCGTCGTCGCAAAGGTCCCCATTACTGCTCCACCATGGCGAAGGAGTACTGAACCGGTCAGGACGTCGGGCCCCACCCGCGCACCCCGGTGGGAGGCCGGCTGACAAACTTCGTCAGCGTGTGGAAGACCATCTCCACCGACGGTTGGGTGCTGGACATGCTGGCCCAAGACACTCTGGAATTCCAACGGAAGTGTCTGCGTATACAACCCATGGCCAGACAGGAACACAACGTCCCCCAGCTTCTGATGGAGGTGCGGGCCATGCTGAGGAAGGGCACGATAGAAAGCGCCCCAAAAAGAGGCTCCGGGGCGCCGGAGTGTACCCTCAGTACTTCCTTGTCAAGAAGAAGACGGGCGGTTGGAGGCCCATCCTGGACCTCCGCCGCTTGAACAATTACATCAGATCCCAGAAGTTCCGGATGGTCACCCTTCAGCACGTGCTGGGACAGCTGGAAGAAGGGGATTTCCTGTTGTCGTTGGACCTGGAGGATGCTTTCTTTCACATCCCCAAAGGACACCGCAAGTTCCTGCACTTCGTGGTTCAAGGACAGCACTATCAGTTCAAGACCCTCCCCTTCGGACTAAAGCCGGCACCAAGGGTCTTCACCAAGTGCCTGGTGCCAGTGGCGGCGCAACTGCGGCTGCGAGGGATCCATGTTTACCCCTACCTGGACGACTCGGCTCATCCGAACGAAATCGAGTGAGATCGCCGTCGCTCACACGGCAGAAACCGTCCAGCTGCTGACGGAGCTGGTGTTCTCTGTGAACTATGCAAAGTCTTGCATGGTGCCATCACAAGACGCACTGTTTCTAGGGTCTCGACTCGACACGGTGTTCTGTCTGGCATCTCCGTCGGAGGAGAAGATAGCAGCCATCCTGGGCAAGGTGCAATAGCCGTTGACCCTGAAGATCGCATGGGTAAGGTCCATAAAATCCCTTCTCGGCATGTTTTCGTCATGCATATACCTCGTTCGATTGTGCAGGCTCTGGGTGCGGCCACTGCAAGAGTACCTCGACGCCTGTTGGATCTAGGTATCGGGAAGCTTCGAGGACAAGATCTCTCTCGATGAGATGTTCTGTCAAGCGATACAGTGGTGGGGTGTCCGCGTGTATCTGTCGGCAGGCATGGACTTCCAGACCCCGCCTCATCAGGAGACGGTCACGACGGACGCCTCCCTGGAAGGATGGGGCGCGCATATCGGAGGTCTCCACGCAAGAGGCCTGTGGCTGCCCGAGGAGAAGTTGTTGCATTTCAACATTCTGGAGCTACGGGCAGTGTTTTGGGCCCTCAAGTCCTTCCTTCCCTCCCTCAAGGGCAAGGTGGTACGGGTCTTCACGGACAACACCACCACGATGTTCTACATCCGGAAGAAAGGGGGCACCAGATCCCCAGCACTCTCCAGAGGCTGAGGACCTATCGCACTGGACCGTAGCCCAGGGGATATTCCTCGTCCCGTTTCATCTGGCAGGAGTGAACATCATAATCGCCGACTCACTCAGCAGGGATCTGCGCTCGTGTCACGCGTGGGAGCTTCGGCAGGATCAAGTGGATCTTCTGTTCTGACGATGGGGCAATCCCCACATCGATCTGTTTGCGACAGCGACAAACACCAAGTGCCGGAGGTTCATCAGCAGGTTTCCCCAGCCGGGGAGCATGGGGGATGCGTTCTCTTTCCCGTGGGACGGCCTGTTTCTTTATGCGTTCCCTCCGTTGCCGTTGCTGCTGTGACTCATCAATCAACTCAGAGGGTCCTGGTGCAGGATGATCCTCGTTGCACCGGCGTGACCGAGACAAATATGGTACCCTGACCTTCTGGTCATTGTCAGCGTCCCCTCCAGTCAGGCTTCCGGCAGACGCAGTTCTGTCGCCAGGGAAGGAGGCGCAATTCTGCACCACGACCAAGGGTCGCTGACCTTGCAGGCCTGGCTCCTGCAGCACTAGAGTTTGGAGGATACGAGATCCCGGCAGACTGCAAGGAGGTGCTTGCCAAGACTTTGTCTACACTGAAATGCTACAGACATAAATGGAAGATGTTCACCGTCTGGTGCTGTGTACAGAAGATAAACCCTCTTCAGATTATGGCCCCTCAGGTGCTGCCGCCGTACTTGCTGTCGCTGGCCAAAGCGGGGCACGCTTCCATCTAGATTCATCTGGCGGCTATCTCCTGCTACACCAGAACTCTGGGGCGGTCGTCGCTGTGGTCGCACCACCTGGTCAAGGAGTTCATGAAAGGACTTTTCCGCTCGTTCCCCGCCGGTGAAGGCTCCGGCCCCGGCGTGGGAGCTCAAAGTGGTGCTGACTAGGCTCATGGGTCCTCCGTTCGAGCCTATGCATTCGGCGCTGCTGAAATTCCTATTGTGGAAGACAGCGTTTTTTGTGGCAATCACCTCCGCACAACGAGTGGGAGAGATCCAGGCCCTCTCCTGTAAACCTCTGTACTTAACATTCCAAGAAACGAGGGTCGTGCTGCGGATGCACCCCTCCTTCATGCCCAAGGTGCCGTCAGACATCCATCTCAACGAGCCCTTGGCGTTACAGGTTGTCTTACCGTAGCTGGATGAGAGGACTTTGCACTCGCTGGATGTGGCTAGAGCGCTGAAGTTCTACATGGACCGCACAAAGGGTTTTCGGAAGACATCACAGCTGTTTGTGAACTTTGGCCCTGCGAACCAAGGGAAGGCCCTCTCCAAGGCTTCCATTTCCAGGTGGCTCTCCGGCTGCATCACCCATTGTCACCGGTTGGCAAACCGACAGTTGCCTGGCCGTCTGAGAGCCCATTCAACCAGAGCGATCGCTGCAACCACAGCGTTCCTGTCTGGTGTGCCCCTGCTGGACATCTGCAGGGCTGCTAGTTGGAGGATGACGTACACCTTCATGAGATTCTACTGCGTCGACCGGGATTACATGGGTCTGGCATGGATTCATATGTGAACCCTCCCGCCTACCCCTCTGCGGCTCTTCTCTTGGTCCTACTGCCACTTTACGTGCTACCAAATCTGAAGATGGCTGCCAGAGGAGGGGCTTAGGTAGAGGGCAGTCATTGGCTGGGGGCAGTATGACCCAGAGACCAGTGATTGGTTGTTAGGAGAAAGACAGTTCAGAAATGAAACTGAAACTTATTTTTTCTTTACCGAGGATTCCCAGCATGACAGGGAATTTTCATGAGCATGTGAATCCATGACAGGCCCCATGCTGGAGAAACTACCTCTTTAACAACAGGTGGGGTCATCCCCAGGTGGATTTCTTTGCTACCTGGCACAACAAGAAGTGCCCTCAGTTCACCTCCTGGCAGGGACAGGGCCCCGGCTCCCTGGGCAACGCATTACAGCTTCAGTGGAACGGCATGAGGGCTTACACCTTCCCGCCCACGTCACTGTTTCACAGAGTAATTTGCAAGATCAAGGAGTCTCGCCAACTGATCATTCTAATAGCTCCATGATGGCCAGCCAGGCCATGGTTTTCGGAGCTGCTCAGCCTCTCTGCGATGCCTCCGATTCACCTCCCGACGGGTCCAGCACATCATCTGGCACAGCAGGGGGGCAAGGTCATCCACTCCGCGCCACAGAAACTAGCCCTCACAGCGTGGTTCCTGATCAGGTAATGCTGCGGCACCTCAGCTTCTCACAGGCTAATCTGGAAATCATACAGGGCGCAGGGAGCAAGGCTACCAGGGCCCAGTATAAAAGCAAGTGGACCAGATTCTACCACTGGGCAGACGCCATAGAAATCGATCCCCTGGCAAGTACTTTGGACGACGTGCTCTTTAGGCAGAAACCTGTGCAGTTCCCTTAGGGACCACTGCAAAAGATTTAAGACTACAGGTGTTGGCAGTAAACCCACTTGGTAGCAGTCTGTACCACCCAGATTTACCTGGTAGCGGTGGCTGAGCAGTCAGACTTCCCTCAAGAAGAGTTAGGCAGTATGCAAAGTATACACAATAGGTACCCAGATACAATAGTACAAGCAAACACTGACCAGAGCTTTGGTATCAAAGTATATAATTATTTATTTAAAAACACACAGTTTGAAACACTTCAGCACTCTTATTGTAAAATGTTCTAAACACAGTTACTATTGTAATATATACACCCCTTTTCCCTTATCGGATAAATCACAGTAAAACACCACTTATTTTCATACAGAGGTGAGCGCTTAACTAGATTGCACTCTGATAAGTTTGTGAGAAAAGGAGGGAAAAAAACAGAATATGGAAAGGTACACCACTCTAAGATTCAGGAACTCCGATAGCAAGGCAGAAGAGCAAAAGTCACTGGTGAGCCAAAGTCCAAAGGCTGGGCCCCCTCTTAGAGAGAGCAGAGCACAAATGAGCCCAAGATCACAGTTACGCTAGGCTTAGAAAGTCTTGCAGAGGGTTCAAAAAGAGTTGAGAGGCTTAGGAAAGTTTAGCCAGGGTGTCCCAGGCTAACCCAGGTTCGAAAGCCGGGGGCTAAATCTACCCCGTACAGTCGGTAGCAAGGGAAGCCAGGCGGGACACGGTACCTCAGGCGGGAAGGATCCTCCAGCGGTGGCAGTTGTTCCTGGTAGTGGGTGCAAGTTTCGTCGTCGTCCAAGGGAAGAGAAGATCTCGACTTGGAGGAAAGATGAAGGTCGCTGCACTACCAGGGAAGAAACCAGCCGCGGAGTCTTCCGGTTAAAGGTGGTACCTTTGATTTGCGGTCGTGGTAAAACGTGGTATCCCGGTTGCCGGGGTGCTTGGCACAGGCAAGGCGCCCACGAGGTACGTCGGGAAGGCGAAAAGACGGTGAAACTGGTTATCCCCACCAGTCAAAGGAAGAAGACTCTCCGGCGGGAGATCTCCTCTGTCGTTGGGAAAAGTGGTGAGACAATTCAGCAGGGCTCCACCGGTGGTGGTGTCGTGGCAGGTCGGCTCAGCTTCTCCCTCGTCGGATTCTTAGGTCCTGTGGCGACTTCTGAAGTTCCAGTCCCAAAAGCCCTGCTTTTTTGCAGCAAACCCCCATTCACGCAGCCTAGCTGTCACTCAAACATGCTAAGTGGTGCCAATCAGGATGGAGTGCGACTTGAGTTGCCTAGGCAACTCAGTCCAGGGTGCCTAAATTCCCCTCCACCCCTCTGAAGTACCCCAGACAGAGTGGCACCACTTTGGAGGGCTTCTCTGGAGAAGCCCGCCAAAAAGTGGAACAAAGGGCTCGACTTGGGTTGGAGTCACAGAAGAGAACACAAACGCCATTTTAGAATCAAGTTTCGGCAAAAAATACCAACCGGAGAATTAATATTAATTAAATAAACCAGCGGTATGTTCGAGGCTACCGTAAATAATGAAATAAAGATAGTAGCCTAAAACAATGGGAAATCCCATAGGAAAATATTCACGGTTGAATATAAAAAAGGTAGTATCCACTGCCACCAGCCAAAACTTGATCAGGGGGGACGGAGACGTGCCCCCTCGACTAACAGACCCCGGGGCAATTGAATTGCCCCAGCCAGTACGTCCACAATATGATGGTTTGTACTGGTTCTGTTCAGAATTTAAGACTAGTAAAGTCAATGGTGACTTTACATGCCCTGGGAGACAGTAGTCAGTCCCAGGGTATGGAGTCTATACTGGGGGGTCACTATGACACCCCTGTGTCACTGCACTGAGGGTGCTGTGTAACATCACAAAAACACATGAAGCCCTATGGAGTAAAAGACCCCATAGCCCATTAAACACATCTAGATTCAAAGAAACACACTCAGATCATGCCCAAGAGTGAGGGTAAAAGAGTCTCACTCTTGGCAGGAGAAAAAAATAAACCCCAAAAATCCAGCAAAGCTGCTGGGGGACTTACTAGGTTAGGAAATTCAGCCTAAACAGAGAATTCTCCCCAACAGTGCTCTCCACCTCGCCCTTTCTGGCGGGCAGGTGGACACTTGCCGTACATACTTCGCAGCCATCAGAGCTTACAGAACTCAGAGGAGGGGATCTTCTCCTCCAATCCTATAGTCAAGAAACATTTGATGGGGCTCGCAAGGCTCTACCCGCCCGTCAAAAGGCTGCCATAGTCTTGGGCACCCTGGCGCACAAACCGCTCGAGCCAATGGCGTCTGCTGACATCAGTCTGGTCACCATCAAGACGGCCTTACTAGACGGCTCGTAGAGTCAGCGAAATTCAGGCGCTGGTTGCCTCGGAAGCATATACTACCTTTCACAAGGACAAAGTAGTCCTGCGGACACAGCCAGCATTCCTGTCTAAGGTGCCGTCTGCTTTCCACTTGAACAAGGAAATAGGCCTCCCTACGTTTTTTGCTGATCCTAAGGGCAAAGCACAGAGAGTGCTGCACTGCCTGGATGTCAGGCGTGCCCTGAAATTTTACTTGGACAGGACCAAGGGCTTCCACAAATGGGATGCTCGGTTTCACTTTCGGAGGCCTAAAACCAGGCTATCAGTCCTCGAAGGATTCCATATCCCGCTGGATGGTCTCTGCCATCAAAGAGGCCTAGAAGGGACAGCACAAGCCGCTTCCGGCCAACATGCATGCCCACGCTGTCGGGGCCAAGGAAACGGCCATCGCATTCCAGCGCCATGTCTCTTGGCAAGTCATAAGCAGGGCGGCCACTTGGGCCACTCCCTCGGCCTTCTGCAAGCATTACTGTTTGGATGCCGGCTCTAGAACTGATACAGCTTTCAGAAAGGCGGTTCTCAGGAACCTATTTGCTTAAGGAGGGTCTTCTCTCCACCCTGGGGCTACATTCAGTTGTAATCGCCCATGCAGTATGGAGGAAAGGGGATGGGACGTAAGAGTAATTATAAGTTACTCACCGTAGTGACTAACATACTCAGTCTCCTTTCCTCCATACGCCCAACCAACCTCCCCCCTAATAATATTGGTGTCATTAGGCAATGTTAAATCTATTGTCGACGCGTCAATGGGGACTGAGGTGTGGCGCCGGAGGGCGGAGTCAGGGCAGCGCATGCTCCCTGGGCCGCACCCCTGTTTAATTTAAAGGGGAAGGTGGTTTTTTTCTGGTGAAAAAGTTTCCGTCTTCCGTCCCATTGAAGGGACGCCCATGCAGTATGGAGGAAAGGGGACTACGTTAGTCACTACGGGGACTACGTTAGTCACTACGGTGAGTAACTTATAATTTATTAACTACTGAGAGACAGTTGATGCAACTTATTACTGATGAAGTGTAAGTATCAACTTTGGGGCAGATTATTGAGATAGTTTTTATATGGTTTGATTATAACTAGTGGGCCAAATGGATACACCCTGATATATATGGTGTGTGCCAGTGATCATATGAGGCTGGCTTTATTTCGATAATCCCTTTTGTTAACTTAACACCCGCGATGGTGTTGACACAGTGTTCATGTAAGTGTATGTCTGTTTGGAATGTGAGGAACTTCGGTGCTTCCATCCGTAGTATGTGTGTGTTATTTACATTAATGTGTTTTTTATATCAAATTGTTCGGTGGCTACACTGTTGACTTTACCTTTATCCTCTGGATGTGTATATACCCATAGACAGGTTTTTGAGTAGGAATTTAAATCATATTTTTTCCTCCTCACCGAGATGGTTTAGTTAATTACCTACCGGATCAGTTGACTAGTTCTGTCCAGGTATTTCAACCTGTTGCCCTTTACTCATTAGTAGAGTTTAGTTTTGTAATACGAGCTTATCAGAGTAATTGGATTTAAGCTCACTATATGTATGCTTCTGTTATATTTATAGGTGAACATTTCAAGGCACAGGAAATCAGTGCACCAACGGTCATGATGAATTGCTTTCATTCTGAAGACTCCATGCCATCCAACCCCTGATGAATTTCTGTTTACCGATTTACTACAGAGTTGGAAAGAAACATGTTGGGTGTATCTATCTCATTTAATAATATTGATGAAATATTGATATTAGGCAGTGACTTTTTGATTTAGTCACCATAATTAGAGTATTTAACTGTCGTATTTCCTTTGATTATCATGTTTAGTTGTACTTATTTTGATATTCATTATTTTTGCTGATTTCAGTGGTGATATATTTTGTCTTTTCACTGTTAGAGTTAATGTTTGTACCAATTCTTATTAGTTGAATGAGTATGGTGATGTATGCTTGGGGTTTTTGGGAGTTGATGTTCTTTTTGATTGTTGATGCACAATTCTATTTGTGATTTGATTTAGTTCTGTGTATACGTTTGGTCATTATTATTTAGCATTGACATACATGCCATTTGTTCCAATGAATTTTACAATCCAAGGTTGAATATTTTATGAATGTTTATGAATCAATAAATGTATCATATTAAGTGTCTATTAGATGTGAATTGAATTCTTTCACATCCTGTTTCTGATGAAATACATGGCTTTTTTTAATCCAATGGTGATTGTGTAGACTATAGTCATGTTGCTCTGCCTTTCACCCAACAGAAGCATACACCACTCCGGCCTCTTAGTTACTTTATATATAACGTTGTTATCCAGGTATGACTAGAGTGTAGGTAGACCTGGTATCCCTGTTTTTTGTTTTCACTGACGTAACTGTGCCATGTTTCTGAAACACTCATCATCGCCACCTGGAAAACATCCCACTCTGCTGGGATCGATGACTTGGACAGGCATACCATCCTTCTTGGGGAGGTGTCTGACAAAGAGGACGAGGAAGGCGACCGATTGTGCCGTTTCCTGGACTTCCTCGACGAGGACGAGTGGCGAGAACTACTCCTAGATCAAGACCAAGGACTTCTTCTGACAAGCAGTCTCACCCCTCGATTTGTCGGCCGAAAGTCCAGCCGGCCCGGGATTTACGGGGCTTGGATACCTTCCCTACCTTTAGTTTCCCCTTACTTTCCCGCAAGGCTTTGGCAGTCAACGACTGACACTTCGAGCAGTCATCCGTGTAGTGGCTCTCCCCAAGACACCACAGACAAATGCGATGTCGATCCGTGATCGATATTTTGGAGCCGCAGTCCCGACACTTCTTAAATCCAGTTTTCGGGGTGGTTGGGGTAGAAGACGAAGACAATCAGGTTTTTTTTAAAAAAAATGTTATTCAAACCGTTATTTATAAAACCTTTACAACATATTTTTCTTACATTCCACAATTTTCATGCAATTTTCGTACAATTTTCATACAAGTTTTCTCTTTAACAATCTTTCCAATTAAAAGTTCAAATTATTCCCGTTAGACAATACAAACTTAAAAGAAGACACTCTAGTTTATCACAATACATAAAAGTTCAGGTTTTACAATAAGCACGAGGCACGCAGAGTTTTCAACGAAGCAAACACCTTTGCGGTAAAAACTGAACTGAGAATACAGGCGCCGTGCGTGCTACTTATAACATCCAATGACGTCACCCAATCACGCAGGGCGCCCTCTGCCGAATAATTTCCAAAGCAGCCGATCTGTGGACATTATATGTCAAAGATGAGGAATACGTTGGAGGACACAATCCATTCGAAATGGTGGGCTAGCAGAGGATGATAGATGTTGTTATGTAAAAACCAAGGAGAAACACTAAACCACATGATCCTCTTCTGCACAGAACTGAGAACAAGATTCCAACTGTATGAAAGCATGAGCAGCAGTTTCAGGACTGATGCAGCTGCTTGGTGGGAGGCTTTCTATGGGCGGGAGGAGGGGCTAATGCAGACCTTACTCGGAATCTGGTAAAGTTTCTTGAGCTGACCTTTATGAAGAAATTCAAAGAGATGAAACTCCAATGACTGACTTTCTTTATATGATTTTTTGGCTTCTCTTATTTTAACATATTTTAGTCTTCTAGTTTTATCTTCCTTTTCACTCATTGCCTGATGTGAAATGTTAAAGGATTGTTTTTTTCTTTTCTCTTTTAATGGTTTGTAATTGAATAGCAAAAGTTTTGAAATAAACTAAATGCTAAATTTAAAAAAATAGAAATAAATAACGTTTTCTGAGTCTGCAGGAGTGTGTAAATTGAGGAATAAGAAGCATTATACAGGGTGGAGTGGGAGAGTGGAGGAAAGAATGAGTAAAGCCAGGAATAACATGCTCTTTAAAAAAAAAAAATTGTGTTGCAGATGAAAACAGTGAGCTTCAAACAATAAAAACAACTGATAAAACACTAATAAAATGGCAGCATAAAAACATAGAAAAAGAGAGCATAACAAGAGCAAAGAAATAAAGACATAAAATATAATTTCATATGATAGTGTGGATAAAAACACAGAAAACTCCGAGATTTCAAGAGGGGATACTCTTTAGTAAAAACATAAGTCAAAGTATAAGTGATGTCACTATATGACAGTGACAAAAATACGCTTCATGAAGGTGAACTTTAGCTATTTTGAGCCATTTAATTTTTTCTTTTAATGGTGTTGATTTTGTCAATATAATTGTGTACTTATGTTTATAATTTCTCTTTTCTCTTTGAAGATCTATTTCGGGCTAAAATAGGTGTAATGTAAAAAGTGTAATGTTCTAAATTGTTTTTACTAATTTTCTATAAATATGAATGTATTGAAAAGTAGATCAACTATCAATAAAAGAATTTTAAAAAATGTTTTAAAAAGTTAAAACATAAGAACCTCCATCCTATTTGCCAATCCCGAGAACCTTGTAAGGGCCTTTAACCAAAATCAAGAAATGCTAAGCATAAATGGCATTTACACAAATCTAACGAGTGCTAATTTCCAAGAACTTTGTGGACCCTTTAGGAGTTTAAACGACAAATCATCTGATGAACAGGACCTAAATTTATTAAAAAAGCCCCAATAATAAGTTATGTTGATTTATACTGCGCACCGCTACTACCCAGGTGCTGTCTCCAGGTAAAGGCTGCAGCTCCCTAAGTTTCATACAATCTATTACAAGGTGCAACAAGATTTCAATTACATTCACATTTTCACAAAAACGACAGATTCTTAAGTGCTTTTCAATTTTCTTTCGAGCTCCTAAAATGTCATGTGTTGGTAAAAGGTTTACCCGAATCGTTAGAAAATAAAATCTCCAACGACATCCGGGAATATCGTCAAGTATATTGGGAGGGCGTTAAATTCTTTACCTTCCAAAATAATGTTAGCGCGGAACTTATACTTTTTGCATTCACTTATGGTTTGAATCCAGTCCTTCCTCCACAACTTTATTTTAATAGCAGTTTGATTTTTTTATAACTTTCAAGGAAGCATCATGAGAATTGTGTCCAGTTATTCAAAACGTGTTCTTCCCTATTAATATTTATTTAATCCGAAGATGATTTGAGCTTCATGAATTTTCATAAAAAGGTTCCACTGTTTCCAGGCTATGATCGCCCGAACCGACAATAAGCCTAATTCAAAGCGTAATATTTATTTGGTGTTCCCCTGGGGAGGAATAAAACTTTTCCAGAAAATAATTTTCCTTCTTTTCCTCGTCATCCGTCCTATAAAATCGACCAGAATGGGGGCTCTTCCTTCTCTGTCCAAGTTCCCACAATATGAAACAATTCCCCTTAGCATCTGCCACCTAGAGGATTCACCTTGCCTTCCAGGAGGCCTTCAAGACCTGGTGGCAACCTCTCCCCCCCACTGTATCCTGACAAACCCAATCCGCCCCTCGGGTTATTTTAACTCGCTGTCAGATAGGCTAAGGCAGCACGGAGTCCCTCAAAGAACGCACTGAGCGACGCAGAGAATAGACTCCAGCAGACCACAGGATCAGTGCTAGGTCAATGAAACAAGAAACCAGCCAGGACACAAGGGTACGTATCGCACTCCAGGTTGATGGAAGATGGCCGCAGGCACGGCCACCCACTCACAAGCATCTGCAATCATATGCATCTATCCTCCCTTCTCACTTTTTACACCCCTTCTCGTTCTCTCCATTCTGCGGATCTCTTCCTTCTCTCTCCTCCTCCTCCTCCTCCACCCTGTGCCCATTCCCGCTCCTTCCAACTTCTCACTCCTTTCCATGGAACCGCCTTCCCCACCCCGTCCGCTCTATTGCCTCCTAGCCCTCATTTTGCACTTCTCTAAAATCCTATCTCTTCCATTGACCCCCCCTATCATCTTTCTGCTTCCTCTCTCACCACTGAATCCTCGTCCTCCTTCACCTCCTAACCCCCCTCTCTCACTTTGGTCCCCCTCCATATGCGCTTAACCTCATCAATGTAAATTGTTCCTGGTACTGATTTCTGGTTTTATTCAATGTCATGTATTGCGTGTTGTAATTGCTTGTTCCTCACGTAAAGCGCTTTATAAATCTAAATAAATACAAAATACAAATACGCTACTTGAAGACACACAGCACAACACCTCTGCCATTAGAATACAGCTTTCTCCCATGACAAATATTTGGTCTAGCTGGACACATAATCAGTTGCCTGCACTCACATACTCTCCCAACAACCTTGCAGCAGCCATCCACAAGCCAGCTCAACATGGGTCGCTAGAAGGGACTTCACCACTCCCATCTACCTTCATACTGGCTAGAATGCACACACATTGTAAACTCCTCTGCTGAATCTCCCATATCCAGCTCTACAGATAAGGGGTAGATCAGCCTCTTTTACTCCCTAGAAATAGGCACATACTCCCCAAGAATATAAATAGGGAGCACAAATACTCCCAATAAAAAAAAATGGGAAATGGACACATATGAGCTTGTGCGCCTGCTTTCACCCAAACAGATTCATGGATGTGTTTGGATCAGTCGTTCATGTAGTACCACAGTTAGTAAAGACTAGCATTATGGAAGAGGTCAAACTTGGTGCAAAGAAGTATTTCTCACAAAAATATTTGTTTTACTGTTGAACATATTTTTTACTAAATTATAAAATACTCCCATTGGGAACGGGACTCATGTTTTTATTTCCTAAAAAAATCATTTTACTCCCAACTTTCAAAAATAGGGAGTAAAATACTGTGGGGTGCATTTAAAGGCCCCAAACAGAAGTCCCCTGCACATGAATGGCAGGCATCTAAACACTGAAACAAAAACGGCCTAGCTTTTGTTTTTGTTTTTCCCCAATTTGAGAATTTTGTCCTGCAATGTCAATAGAGTCAACCTTGAAGTGAAAAGAGATGTGGCATTTCCAGATCTCTGTATCCAGAAATTGCACTTTTTATCAGGCAGAAGGGAAGAATGAGAAAAGGAAGAAGCTTACACGGCCAGGTGTGCTTAAGGTTTCAAGTCATTGCAGGTCTTCAAGCGAGGGGTGGCTATATTGCTATAAAATAGGCCATCTGATGTGGTCAGTTATGAAAGCGATACGGCACGTCAGTGCTTCGTAGCAGAGATGAGAATGTGTCCATATGATCTTTATGCAGAAGATAGCCACCAGGTCAGTAACAATGTGCTTTCGCGCCCCAAAATCAAGGTGAGAAAATCCGATTTTATGTAATTGTCAGCCCACCGGGGGAAAAAAAGTTAGCCCACTGAAAAGAACATGGTCATTCACGTCTCTATTTTATCCAACTAACGGTATCGCATTTGCATTTTTTAGGTCCTGTTTCCATTCATCTACATTGTCCCCCAGGCATTTTGCTCATGGGGGCCTACTGTCTAATCTCTAGTGCTTTGGGCCTTTTCCCCGAGATTTGATGGGTTCATTTAATTTACAATGAGGTTTGCCCTTTTGCACATTAATCTTATAGAAGTCTGGTTATCTCATTTTGCGTTCGATTGGGAGTTTAGGAAAAGATGGGAGACGTAGTTGTCATGCGGTTGTTAGAACGCATTTCTCGCCATGAGGATTTCAAGCAAAGTGAGACGGAGGGTATTTCCGAGGCCTACATGTCACATAGGTGGCAGAGTTAAAGTACACAATGTGTAGAAACAATTATTAAGTCTGTTTAAACCAGAGGTGCTAGTGAAACTAGTGGCCAACAAATTCATAAATTAAACGACCTGGTGACATATCCTCAGATCAAGGGTCAGCCGGTATATATTACGATTCTCATCCAGAGAAACTCAAAGGAAGGGAATAATTGTTTATTCTATTTCTGCAATAACTTCCCTCTTACAAGTTCACGAAAATCTGAAACTGACCACTATAAGTAACCTTACCGGGACACCTAGTGGTAATTTCATAAAATTGGCAGGCGGTTTCTACACAGCTTTGAACATTATTGATTTAAAGTAGTCAACTTCACTGCTCATACTTTCACACAAGGACAACACATGAAACCAATATCAAATGCTTGCTTAGACTGATTTGCCAAGATTATCTTTTTCACTAATAAATGGCTTTGCAAGCACCCGACATGTTCTGTGTGCATCTTGTAGGCTCAGGTTCTGACTTAACTGGCATTGTTATAACTTCAGTTTAGCCAGCCCTGCTCCAGTGGCAGGGTGTGAGTGTTGAGACCCCGTGGTCTCGGTTTCCCCCAGATTTGCCCGGTTTCAAACACTTTTGATCATCCCATAACAGCTGTACAACATGCTGGCCAGTGTTTTCGCTTCATTTTCAGGACTACCGAATCAAAAAATTCTTGAGGAGGAGGATGGAACAAGGAGGATGCAACCCACCTGCGAAGGAGTTTGCAGCAAAAAATATAGCCGGCGGAATGGTGCTTGTTGTGGACTGGCGTACAGGAAGCTCATCTGCCCTAGAAAACGAATTCTGTAAGTTACTTTTGCTGTAGGAGGGCCGCCATTGCGAAACACTGGCAGACCAGTGTTCAAAAAGCAGGTGGGGCTTAAAAGGCACTTTACCGTTTCCCATTTCTGTAACCTGGGGGTCGAGCAAGGCAGAGATTGGCCTGCGAAACCAGCAGAGAATGAGAGCCAATGCAAAGTGTTGGAGGAGGTTAAAAGGACAAAGGGAAGAACAGGCGAGTGTTGGTTGCTCTGTGAGGTTAAGGGCAAGGAGGCGGACCAATAGACCAGGCGAAGGGAGGACAATGGAGCAGAGTGTGGCAGAGAATAGCTGAGAGGGTATTACAAGTGAGGTATTGGTTGGTGAGAGAAAGTGGTACTTGGGTGCGAGTGCACATAAGTATGTTGAGTGTAAAATTGAGTGAGACTATGTGGAGAATATAGGTGACTAGAGCAGAGGATAAGAGTAAGTAGTAGATGGGAGAGGAAATAGAGTGGGAGGAAGAGGAGACTAGAAGAAAGGCAAAGGAAGGAAAGTACATCAGGGTCAGGAATAAGTGTGAGAGGGAGAAGAGCAAGTGAAATCTGGGTGGCTGGAAGGCACCAATGTCTGTATCTAACAACATTACAGTTCTTGTGGGACCCGAGGTTAGGATCCACCTAGAAGACAGTGGAGGGAGGCAGATAGATCTGGTGATTGTCTTTATGCTCTCACGGTTAGCCATTCATACTTTTGATTGTAGGGGTTACCGGTCTTGAGAATAAGGGAAGTCTGGGCTGCGGTAGAGGAAACCCACAGGAAGACTTGGGCGATGGAGAGGAACAGGCATTAGGTGGACCACTTATAAACTGATACTAAATACCACTCAACCAACCAGCTTTAAGAGGTGGTGTATTTTTTTTGGCAATCTGTGGCATAACACATTAATCTACGATCAGCAGACCCTCCTAAGTGGGAACAATCCCAGTAAGGGTCCCTAAATAACTCCTGCATCCTACAGGAAAAACGAGGGCAATTCCAAAGCAGTGCATACTAAAACTCAACTTACAAAGCTTGGCATTCCCAGAGAAAACAAATGACCAAGAGTAAAGAAAA